>NC_142482.1:41399209-41731709 GCF_049115385.1 Moschus berezovskii | reverse complement strand
GAAAATCAAGGGAGAGTGATTAGAAAGAGTAACAAAATGTAGACCGATGGAGAAAGTTTATTTTAAATATGTATCTCATAATTCTACATAACTTGATTTTCACATACCTCACATGTAAGAGAATAATGCAAAATGATCTCTAAAATGCATTCAGATATAGAAATTTATGAGCTAGAATGTACTTATACAAAGGATTATATTACATTCAATGTATCACTAAGATACTTCCTCATAGATATATTCTGGCTAAAGTTATCTCTACTCTTAATGCATTATATTTGTGAATGCTATATGCTGGTCTTTTTGTATTGAGTAAAAAATAAATTGCTCAGAGCCTGAAAATACCACCTTCGATTATAGTGCTTAACTTTTGTCCCTGAGATACCTAAAATTACTATACCAATTTAACAAGAACTCCAAAAATTTATTCACTGTGCACAATCAGTTCACGGGCATCCCTGTTGGCTCAGTGGTAAAGAAACCACCTGCCAATGCAGGAGATGCAGGAAAGGCAGGTTCAGTCCCTGGATCGGGAAGATACTTGAAGAAGAAAATGGAATCCACTTCAGTACAGAGAATCCTGGCAGGCTACAGTCCATGAGGTTGTAGAGTGGACTTGACTTAGTGACTAAGCAACAAAAGTAGTCACTTCACAACAGAATTTCAACCTCCAGTGACCAGTACTTACCTCTTCTTTCTGCTGATTTCAGGTTCATATATTACCAACAACTAAAATGCCTGGAATTCCTATAGGAGATAGGATTATTCACTATCGACATTCTAATGGCAATGAAGAACACATAAATGAGGAAGCAATGGATCTGTCACAGTCTCAGAAATAACACTTCTAATCACTATGGATAGAGTTTGACTAGGTTGGGATAAAGAGGTTGAAATGGGAATTCCTTTGCATGCTGTTTATTGAGTGAATATCCTCAAGACAAAGAGAATCAGGGAAGCAAAACAGCACAGACAAATGTGTTAAGCAGGAGAGACGCCCGGCTCTGGCGCAACCGACCACGTGCAGAATCGTGGCTGAGAGGAGCTACCCCGCGCCCAGGGTTAGCGCGGTGGCCGAGAGGAGCTGTACCACGTCCAGGAGGCAGTGGCTGCTTGGGTACCGCAGGGCCGAGAGGAACTGATCCACATTCAAAGCAGGAGGGGCGGCCTTGAGGAGATACCCCTCGTCCAAGGTAAGGTACAGCGGCTGCACCTTGCTGGAGCAGCTGGGAAGAGATACTCCACGACCAAGTGGAATATAAGAATCCAGTGTTCTGGGGAGGAAGGAACAAGATGGCGGAGGGATAAGACGGCGAGACCACTTTCTCCCCCACAAATTCATCAAAGGAACATTTGAACGCGGAGTAAAGTCCAAAAACAACTTCTGAATACTGGCAGAGGACATCAGGCTCCCAGAAAAGCAGCCCTTTGTCTTCTAAAGGAGAGAGAAGAAATCCAGATCCACCCACCAGAACACCGACACAGGCTTCCCTAACCAGGGAAACCAGACAAGTCACCCGTCCAACCCCACACACAGCGAGGAAACTACATAATAAAGAGAACTCCACAAACTGCAAGAAGAGGGAAAGGCCACCCCAAGCAAAGCAATATAAGCAAGATGAAGAGGCAGAGAAATACCCAGCAAGTAAAGGAACAAGATAATTGCCCACCAACACAAACAAAAGAAGAAGATATAGAGAATTTACCTGATAAAGAATTTCAAATTTTGATGGTGAAAATGATTCAAAATCTTGAAAGCAAAATGGAATCACAGATAAATAACCTGGAGAAAAGGATTGAGAAGATGGAAGAAAGATTTAATAAGGACTTAGAAGAAATAAAAAAGAGTCAGTATACAATGAATAATGCAATAGATGAGATCAGAAACACTCTGGAGGGAACAAACAGTAGAATAACAGAGGCAGAAGACAGGATAAGCGAACTAGAAGATAGAATTGTAGAAATAAATGAAACAGAGAGGAAAAAAGAAAAACGAATTAAAAGAAATGAGAACAATATTAGAGACCTCCGGGACAATGTTAAACGCTCCAACATTCGAATCATAGGAGTCCCAGAAGAAGAAGACAAAAAGAAAGACCATGAGAGAATACTTGAGGAGATAATAGTTGAAAACTTCCCTAAAATAGGGAAAGAAATAATCACCCAAGTCCAAGAAACCCAGAGAGTCCCCAACAGGATAAACCCAAGGCAAAATACTCCAAGACACATATTAATCAAATTAACAAAGATCAAACACAAAGAACAAATATTAAAAGCAGCAAGGGAAAAGCAGCAAATAACACATAAGGGGATTCCCATAAGGATAACAGCTGATCTTTCAACAGAAACTCTTCAGGCCAGAAGGGAGTGGCAAGACATACTTAAAGTGATGAAAGAAAATACCCTACAGCCCAGATTACTGTACCCAGCAAGGATCTCATTCAAATATGAAGGAGAAATCAAAAGCTTTACAGACAAGCAAAAGCTGAGGGAATTCAGCATCACCAAACCAGCTCTCCAACAAATGCTAAAGGATCTTCTATAGACAGGAAACACAGAAAGAGTGTATAAACTTGAACCCAAAGCAATAAAGAAAATGGCTACGGGATCGTACTTATCAATAATTACCTTAAACGTAAATGGGTTGAAATTTTCAAAAAGGCTAGGAAACAATTCTCATAGCCATCAATAGTTCAGTGTTGAGTTCATGAACAGTTTTTAAAGTTTGGGAGAAACTGTAGTATTTGCTATTTGAAGTACTATTTGTAATTGGCATATTACGATGTAACATTGGTCTTCATTTCCAACTTAAAACGCCTAAAAATGCCTAACAGGTTTTTAGATTTGTGAATTTTAGTTGAAATGTATTTTATGATGTTACTAAACCTGCAGAAATATTGAAATATTTCAGAGAACTTATTCACTGTACATTTAATTTATTTTATTTATAAAAGTTATGAACTGTAGAAAGTTTTACTTGTTGGGTCAAATGCTTGTTGCTTCAAATGCTTGTTGCATTTGAAGTGCTAGTTACAAGAAAATCAAATACCTTCAATGTATAAATGCTATTAAGTTTTTAAAGGACTCTGGAATATAAGTAAGTTTGTTTCAAGAAATTTAGTCTATTCAACCTGAATCAGCTCTGTCAAACATTAATTAAAAGCCTCATTTAAAAAAAATAATAAATAAATAATGGTGGTGGGAGGGAGGGTTGGGAAGCTGGCTGGAGGTGGAGGTGCTGAAGTTTATAAATCTAATTAAAAATGAAGTTGCATTTCCATTTTCCAAAACCACCCATCCACCAGCGTACTGTGTCACTAGACATTATGTACGATTTTACTTTGCGACAGAAACCATTACATTTAAAAATTCATTACAGCAAGGTTAGTTAGACACATGATGGATGCAGCTTTAATCCTGCCATATATTATTACAGTTAAAATGTAAATGATGAAAAATATTTTGTGCTTATCAGCATTTATGTGGAAATGTGTTTTACAGTGATATATGGTGTTATATTTCTATTATTGTGATGAAAAAGAAAGCAATACAAAAAGACGAAGTGTTTATTAAAACATGAAAAAAAATAAAAGCAGTTTTATTGAAATTTAAAAAAAATAAAATAAAATAATGTGTTAAGCAAGGATGTGATCTCAAATGGAATAGCATGAACATGATCCCATAGAAAGCTGGAAAAGGACTCTCCAAATAGAGCTATCTGCTGATAAAAATATTGTCTTCACTTACACAATCACTGCTATCTATCTGCTGCTATCTGAGCCTTTCAAGTGGGGCAGATAAAAAACTGAATTTTAAATTTAATTTTAATTCAGGTAAACTTAAATACCTATTTATTTAGATGTGATTAGTTACTACTATACAGAATAACAAGCTGTGGAGCATGCATTGTGTCAGATGTAGTTCCACCTTGACAAAAAGGAGACTTTTATAAATCCCACCAGTCTGTCATTGACTACAAGCTGCCCCAACCATATTCGGAACTTCTGGCAATGTGGCTCCATTCAACTGATGGCAATTTTCTAAAGAAGGAAAGGGCTGTGAAGCTGTCAGTCAATACTCATGACAAATATGTGTGGTCAGTCCAGCAGCCAGTAGAAAATATCTGAGCTGGTCACTGAAAGCATTCAAAAAAACGAGAGTCCACTCATATAAAATGTAGAGTCCATTCATAAGTGTGTGCAAGGATGGAAGGACAGTCACCAGTGTATATTTCACACCACCTTGTCACTTGCCTAATTCACCAATAAATTAAACATTCAGATCACCTTTTCTGACCCACGTGTCTCCTCTCAAATTAGTATTTCTCCTCAATTGAAGAATGATCATTTTTTATTAACAATAAATTCAAAAATACATTGATATAAAACCACAAAATGGACCTTCATTGTTGTAATTATCAAACTAGCATTTGGAAGATTACATACATTCACTTCTTTGAGAAAATGGACATTTTAAAACTACAGATATTGACCATACATTTTAAGAAACATTCTGTAATTTCAGAGAAATAGGAGCTGAGGAAAAATGAAAGTGTACAATCTAATATGCTCACATTCACATATGTGCTACTACTCAATTACTGAAGGGCATGTTTAATGACAGAAAAATACCCTGAATTTAAATTGCTCCATATATCCATACTGAGACATAATGAATGCACTACAATAGGATGAAATGTCTAGGAACAAAATGTTGGCTTCCATAAGGAACAGTTAAGTTCTTAAAGTTGGTGATTTTCTATAGGAATTTCTGTTTCTTTTACCAACTGACATGTACCTTACTCAATGTAAGCTTTAAAGAACACTTGCAACTGAAAAAAGCTAACTTTCAATTGCTAAAGTACCACAAAGATCGAGTTCCAGTCCTCTCAGTTTTATTCACCTTATGTGAGTGGCCTAAAATGGTTCAGAGATACAAGAGGATCAAATGAGCAGCCCCGGTGTGGTGAATGGAGCATGGACTCTGGAATCAGGTGGACATGCATTTGTGACCCTGCTCTCTGTCTTCTGAGTGGCAACTTACTTGAATTTCTTTTTTTTTTCTTTTTTTTTTAAAAAAAAAAAAAACTTAGAGAAAAACTTTCTTTCTTTTTTTTTTTTTTAATTTATTTTATTGGAGGCAAATTACCTTACGTTAATATATTGGTTGGTTTTGCCATACATTGACATGAATCCGCCCCAGGTGTACATGTGCTATCCCTCCTGAACCCCCCTCCCACCTCCCTCCTCCCTATATCCTCCCTCCATGCCATTCCCGTGCACCAGCCCCAAGCATCCTGCATCATGCGTTGAACCTGGACTGGTCACTTATGATAATATACATGCTACAATGCCGTTCTCCCCAATCATCCCACCTTCACCCTCTCCCACAGAGTCCCAAAGACTGTTCTATATGCCTATGTCTCTTTTACAGTCTCGTATACAGGGTTCAGGTTTCCATCTTTCTAAATTCCATATATATGCGTTAGTATACTGTATTGGTGTTTTTCTTTCTGGCTTACTTCACTCTGTATAATTGGCTCCAATTTCATCCACCTCATTAAAACTGATTCAAATGCATTCTTTTTGATTGCTGAAAAATACTCCATTGTGTATATGTACCAAAGCTTTCTTATCCATTCATCTGCAGATGGACATCTAGGTTGCTTCCATGTCCTGGCTATTATAAACAGTGCTGCAATGAACATTGGAATACATGTGTCTCTTTCAATTCTGGTTTCCTCGGTGTGTATGCCCAGGAGTGCGATTGCTGGATCATATGGCGGTTCTATTTCCAGTTTTTTGAGGAATCTCCACACTGTTCTCCATAGTGGCTGTACTAGTTTGCATTCCCACCAACAGTGTAAGAGGGTTCCCTTTTCTCCACACCCTCTCCAGCATTTATTGCATGTAGACTTTTGGATAGCAGCCATTCTGACTGGTGTGAAATGGTACCTCATTGTGGTTTTGATTTGCATTTCTCTGATTATGAGGGATGTTGAGCATTTTTTCATGTGTTTGTTAGCCATCTTTATGTCTTCTTTGGAGAAATTTCTGTTTAGTTCTTTGGCCCATTTTTTGATTGGGTCACTTAGTTTTCTGGAATTGAGCTGCAGGAGCTGCTTGTATATTTTGGAGATTAATCCTTTATCAGTTGCTTCATTTGCTATTATTTTCTCCCATTCTGAAGGCTGTCTTTTCACCTTGCTTAGAATTTCTTTTGCTGTGCAGAAGCTTTTGATTTTAATTAGGTCCCATTTGTTTATTTTTGCTTTTATTTCCAATATTCTGAGAGGTGGGTCTTGGAAGATCCTGCTGTGATTTATGTCAGAGAGTGTTTTGCCTACGTTCTCCTCTAGGAGTTTTATAGTTTCTGGTCTTACATTTAGCTCTCTAATCCATTTTGAGTTTATTTTGGTGTATGGTGTTAGGAAGTGTTCTAATTTCATTCTTTTACAAGTGGCTGACCAGTTTTCCCAGCACCACTTGTTAAAGAGACTGTCTTTTGTCCATTATATATTCTTGCCTCCTTTGTCGAAGATAAGGTGTCCATAGGTGTGTGGGTTTATCTCTGGGCTTTCTATTTTGTTCCATTGATCTATATTTCTGTCTTTATGCCAGTACCATACTGTCTTGATGACTGTGGCTTTGTAGTAGAGCCTGAAGTCTGGCAGGTTAATTCTTCCAGTTCCATTTTTCTTCTTCAAGATTGCTTTGGCTATTCGAGGTTTTTTGTATTTCCATATAAATTGTGAGATTATTTGCTCTAGTTCTGTGAAAAATATCGTTGGTAGCTTGATAGGGATTGCATTGAATGTATAAATTACTTTGGGTAGTATACTCATTTTCACAATATTTATTCTTCCAATCCACGAACACGGTATATTTCTCCATCTATTAGTGTCCTCTTTGATTACTTTCACTAGTGTTTTATAGTTTTCTATGTACAAGTCTTTTGTTTCCTTAGGTAGATATATTCCTAAGTATTTAATTCTTTTTGTTGCAACAGTGAATGGAATAGTTCCCTTAATTTCTCTTTCTGTTTTCTCATTATTAGTGTATAGGAATGCAAGGGATTTCTGTGTGTTGATTTTATATCCTGCAACGTTACTGTAATCATTGATTAGCTCTAGTAGTTTTCTGGTAGAGTCTTTAGGGTTTTCTGTGTAGAGGATCATGTCATCAGCGAACAGTGAAAGTTTTACTTCTTCTTTTCCAATTTGTATTCCTTTTATGTCTTTTTCTGCTCTGATTGCTGTGGCCAAAACTTCCAAAACTATGTTGAATAGTAGTGGTGAGAGTGGGCACCCTTGTCTTGTTCCTGACTTTAGGGGAAATGCTTTCAGTTTTTCACCATTGAGGATAATGTTTGCTGTGGGTTTGTCATATATGGCTTTTATTATGTTGAGATATGTCCCTTCTATTCCCACTTTCTGGAGAGTTTTTATCATAAATGGATGTTGTATTTTGTCAAAGGCTTTCTCTGCATCTATTGAGATAGTCATATGATTTTTATTTTTCAGTTTGTTAATGTGGTGTATTACGTTGATTGATTTGCGGATATTGAAGAATCCTTGCATTCCTGGGATAAAACCCACTTGGTCATGATGTATGATCTTCTTAATATGTTGTTGGATTCTGATTGCTAGAATTTTGTTAAGGATTTTTGCATCTATGTTCATCAGTGATATTGGCCTGTAGTTTTCTTTTTTTGTGGGATCTTTACCAGGTTTTGGGGTTAGGGTGATAGTGGCCTCATAGAATGCGTTTGGAAGTTTTCCTTCCTCAGCAATTTTCTGAAAGAGTTTGAGTAGAATAGGTGTTAGCTCTTCACTAAATTTTTGGTAGAATTCAGCTGTGAAGCCGTCTGGACCTGGGCTTTTGTTTGCTGGAAGCTTTCAGATTACTTCCTCTATTTCCGTGCTTGTGATGGGTCTGTTCAGATTTTCTATTTCTTCCTGGTTCAGTTTTGGCAAGGTGTACTTTTCTAGGAATTTGTCCATTTCTTCCAAGTTATTCATTTTATTGCCATATAATTGCTGATAGTATTCTCTAATAATCCTTTGTATTTCTGTGTTGTCAGTTGTGATCTCTCCCTTTTCATTTCTAATTTTATTGATTTGGTTCTTCTCCCTTTGTTTCTTGATGAGTCTGGCTAGTGGTTTGTCAATTTTATTTACCTTCTCGAAGAACCAGCTTTTGGCTTTGTTGATTTTTGCTATGGTCTCTTTTGTTTCTTTTGCATTTATCTCTGCCCTAATTTTTATGATTTCTTTCCTTCTGCTAACCCTGGGGTTCTCCATTTCTTCCTTTTCTAGTTTCTTTAGATGTAGAGTTAGGTTATTTATTTGACTTTTTTCTTGTTTCTTGAGGTGTGCCTGTATTGCTATGAACTTGCCCCTTAGCACTGCTTTTACAGTGTCCCAGAGGTTTTGGGTTGTTGTGTTTTCATTTTCATTCATTTCTATGCATATTTTGGTTTCTCTTTTGATTTCTTCTATGATTTGTTCATTATTCAGCAGTGTGTTGTTCAGCCTCCATATGTTGGCATGTTTAATAGTTTTTCTCCCGTAATTGAGATCTAATCTTACTGCATTGTGGTCAGAAAAGATGCTTGGAATGATTTCAATTTTTTTGAATTTACCAAGGCTAGATTTATGGTCCAGGATGTGATCTATCCTGGAAACGGTTCCGTGTGCACTTGAGAAAAAGGTGAAATTCATTGTTTTGGGGTGAAATGTCCTATAGAGATCTATTAAGTCTAACTGGTCTATTGTATCATTTAAAGTTTGTGTTTCCTTGTTAATTTTCTGTTTAGTTGATCTATCCATAGATGTAAGTGGGGTATTAAAGTCTTCCACTATTATTGTGTTATTGTTAATTTCCCCTTTCATACTTGTTAGTAATTGTCTTACATATTGCGGTGCTCCTATGTTGGGTGCATAAATATTTATAATTGTTATATCTCCTTCTTGGATTGATCCTTTGATCATTATGTAGTTTCCTTCTTTGTCTCTTTTCACAGCCTTTGTTTTAAAATCAATTTTATCTGATATGAGTATTGCTACTCCTGCTTTCTTTTGGTCTCTATTTGCATGGAATATCTTTTTCCAGCCCTTCACTTTCAGTCTGTATGTGTCCCTTGATTTGAGGTGGGTCTCTTGTAGACAACATATATGGGGGTCTTGTTTTTGTATCCATTCAGCCAGCCTTTGTCTTTTGGTTGGGGCATTCAACCCATTTACGTTTAAGGTGATTATTGATAAGTATGATCCCGTTGCCATTTTCATTATTGTTTTGGGTTCAAGTTTATATACCCTTTCTGTGTTTCCAGTCTAGAGAAGATCCTTTAGTATTTGTTGGAGAGCTGGTTTGGTGATGCTGAATTCTCTCAGCTTTTGCTTGTCTGTAAAGCTTTTGATTTCTCCTTCATATTTGAATGAGATCCTTGCTGGATATAGTAATCTGGGCTGTAGGTTATTTTCTTTCATCACTTTAAGTATGTCTTGCCATTCCCTCCTGGCCTGAAGAGTTTCTGTTGAAAGATCAGCTGTTATCCTTATGGGGATCCCCTTGTGTGTTATTTGTTGTTTTTCCCTTGCTGCTTTTAATATTTTTTCTTTGTGTTTGATCTTTGTTAATTTGATTAATATGTGCCTTGGGGTATTTCGCCCTGGGTTTATCCTGTTAGGGACTCTCTGTGTTTCTTGGGCTTGGGTGATTATTTCCTTCCCCATTTTAGGGAAATTTTCAACTATTATCTCCTCAAGTATTCTCTCATGGTCTTTCTTTTTGTCTTCTTCTTCTGGGACTCCTATGATTCGAATGTTGGGGCATTTAATATTGTCCCATATGTCTCTAACATTGTCCTCATTTTTTTTATTCTTTTTTCTTTTTCCAACTCTGTTTCATTTATTTCTATAATTCTATCTTCTAGCTCGCTTATCCTGTCTTCTGCCTCCGTTATTCTACTGTTTGTGCCCTCGAGAGTGTTTCTGATCTCATCTATTGTATTATTCATTGTATATTGACTCTTTTATTTCCTCTAATTCCTTATTGAACATTTCTTCCATCTTCTCAATCCTTTTCTCCAGTTTATTTATCTGTAACTCCATTTTGCTTTCCAGATTTTGAATCATCTTCACAATTAAAATTCGAAATTCTTTATCAGGTAGGTTCCCTATATCTTCCTCTTTTGTTTGTGTTGGTGGGCATTTATCCTGTTCCTTTACTTGTTGGGTATTTCTCTGCCTCTTCATCTTGCTTATATTGCTGTGTTCGGGTGGCCTTTCTGTCTTCTGACAGTCTGTGGAGTTCTCTTTATTATGTAGTTACCTCGTTGTGTGTGGGGTTGGATGGGTGACTTGTCAAGGTTCCCTGGTTAGGGAAGCTTGAGTAGATGTTCTGGTGGGTGGAGCTGGATTTCTTCTCTCTGGAGTGCAATGAAGTGTCCAGTAATGAGTTTGAGATGTCCGTGGGTTTGGGATGGCTTTGGGCAGCCTGTATATCAAAGCTCAGTGCTATTCTCCTGTGTTGCTGGATAGCTTGCGTAGTATGCCTTTCACTGAAACTTGTTGACACTTGGGTGGTGCCTGGTTTCAGTGTATGTATGGAGGCCTTGGATGAGTACCTATCAATTAATGTTCTCTGGAACCGGAGATCTCTGGTGTTCTCAGGATTTGGCCTTAAGCCTCTGCCTCTGGTTTTCAGTCTTATTCTTGCAGGAGGCTCAAGGCTTCTCCCTCTTCTGTTTTCTGGTCTCCTCAGGGTCTAATTCCCATCCTGACACCAGGATGCAGTGGTGGACACTTTTTTTTTTTTTCCTGGCTCTCCTATTCAGTCCTGCTGTAGGGAGGGAGGAACAGCTAACAAATATCCCTGGCGTCTGTGGGGAGTGCTCGTGGTGTCTCGGCTACACTGGGAATGCTCCCGCTCGAGGCGTGTGTGCTTTCCCTGTTTATGCTGCTTAGGCTTTAGTTTGCTCTGCTGCAAGCTGTCCTCGGGTGGCGCTGGGTTGCATGCACTTCCCAGGTCTGAGCGGCTCAGGTTCAGGTCCTCGGGTACTCGACAAAGGCGCAGACTTGGCTGGGCCTGCGTTTTGTGCCTTCCCCGGTCCTAGCAGCTCAGGTGACCAGGCGTTTGGCGAGCGTGGTCACTGCGACTTATCGCCTTCCCCGTCCCTGCCACTCGGTTTTCTGGGGGTACAACCAGCGCAGTTTCTCAGGCAGGTATCGACCAGCCCGAACCCTAGAAGTCCTGGCCAGCAAGGAAGCCTGCCTGCAGCTTGGCACAGGAAGCCTCTCTGGGGCCGCGGCTGCCCTCACCACAGCGCTGGCTCCCCTCCCCACCCGCGCTGGCAGGGGCTGGGGGAAGGGCAACCCGCTGCCAGCTCGCTCCGCTCTGCGCAGGGTTCTGTGGGCGGGGCTGGTTTGGGGCTTTTTCACAGGCTTTTTCCAGCCTCCTCGCCCTTCAGCTGCAGCCTCTGCTCTGGTATCCCAAGTTCGAGCCCTCAGTCTGCCCTGGGGCGCCCAAGCCCGGTTCTCCCTCTAAGCGCAGCCGCTGGTTCTCCCTCCAAGCGCACAGCCGCCAGTTCTCCCTCCAAGCGCACAGCCGCTCTCCCTCTATGTGCCGCCGCCAATTCTCCCTCTAAGCGCTGCTGCCGGCGCCTCCCTGCCCAGCCCCCGCCCGCTAGTGAGGGGCGCGGGTGTCTGCGCTGCTTCTCCGCTGAGAGTTTCCTCTGGGCACTTAGTCTGTGAGTTTTAATTATTTATGTCTTTTGTCTCCCAGTTATGCGGCCCTCTGAGGTTCCACTCGCCAGTGTTTCCAGGTGTTTGGAAACTTCTCTCTCTCTTTTTTCTTTTTTTTAAGCCTCCCTTCCCGGGAGGGAGCTCTGTCCCTCCCTCTTTTGTCTCTCTTTTTGTCTTTTTATCTATTTCCTACCTCCTTTCGAAGACTATGGGCTGCTTTACTGAGTGCCTGATGTCCTCTGCCGGTATTCAGAAGTTTTTTTGTGGGATTTACTCAGCGTTCAGATGTTCTTTTGTTGATTTTGTTGGGGGGAAAGTGGCTGCCCCGTCCTATTCCTCCGCCATCTTCCCGTGCTCCCCGAGAAAAACTTTATTTCAAACAGGTTCACTGGTATGCGTACTCTAGCAAAGGCTGGTTGTAATAGCAGCTTCATTTGAAACCTGAACTGATGCACAAGTGACACTGCTAAAATGTGGGTTGAACCCATCAACATGCTAATTCTTAAACTTATCATTGACCCTATTATTTTAGAATAAAAACTAATTCTCATCAGAAAAAAATAAAAACAGCTCTACTAAAGAAATGAAATGTATTTGCTAGTACTGTTTTGAAATTATGCCACTAGGTTGTGAAGAGAAATTCTGATTTCATCCAAATATATTATTTAACTGATAATCTTCATTGATCATCTACTGTTGGCTTGATGGTTACTCCTCTTCTTATCTGACCCCAACCAATTAAATGCCAATGTTTCTCAACTCTTCGGCTAAGAGCTATTTTTTCTCCCACTTCCGTGCACACAGGATTAGTGAGAACTATTTTACCCAAATCAGCCTTGACGGCACTAACTCTTCCTCCTGTTGAAAGTGATCCTATATTCACCATGAGTACTTCATTCTTGGACAACTTTTGTACCTTTGCTGCTTTCTTGTCTCCTTCTGTGCATACACCAAGAAGTCGTCTAAGTAGAAAATAGGAAATTTCCAATTCTGTGAAAATCTCTGGTAAAGCTCCAACTGCACCAAGCACCTGCCCCACCATTCTATCAGCCCGGCACAAAGTAGGGTCAATTTTTGGTCCAACTCCAATAAGACCACCTGGAGCAGCATACTGAAGATCATTGTGTTCCGCAAAAAGTGATACAATTTTGGAAAAGATTGGTTTACACATGAGTTTTCCTTCACTATCTTTGGAAACAATACCAGGTCTGACTTCTATTTCCTGGCTCACCTTTAACACTCCTTTTAAAATACTACCACCAGCCACACCACCTTTAAGATCATTAACTTCACAGCCAGGTTTGTTGACATCAAAGGACCTAATAACAATAAGTCGGGGTTCTGAAGTAAAGTCTCTGAGAGGTACTGGAATTTTCTTAACAATATACTCACAGACAACTTCAATATTATATTTTAGTTGAGCAGAAATTGGAATAATAGGAGCTCCTTCTGCTACTGTACCTTGTACAAATGCAAGGATCTGTTCATACTGTTCTTTAGCCTGACTTTCTTTTACCAAATCAATTTTATTTTGCAAAATCAAAATATGCTTCAGTTTCATAATTTCTATGGCAGTTCAGAAGTCTGAGACTGAGGACAGGATTCATTACCAGCTATTAACAGAAGAGCTGTATCCATCATTGCTGCACCATTCAGCATAGTAGCCATCAAAATATCATGGCCAGGACAGTCAACAAAGGAAACATGTCTTGGCATTAGCATACCCAAGCTTGATTGTAATATTTTTTTCCAGTTCATTTTTGAATCTGACAGTGTGAACTCCAGAAATAGCTTTTACCACGGTAGATTTTCCATGAGCAATGTGACCAATTGTACCTATATTAATTGTGGCTTGTCTGCTGATAACTTCATGCAAGAGTGGTGTCAACCTGGTAACATCCAATGTGGAGAGATCCTGGCGAGAAAGATGTGGCTGACTCATGGTCACACCCGACTCCTCACCCCCCGCCATCTTGCCAAAGGACCTTGAATTTCTTAAGTTCTCTAAACTTTAGTTTTTCTCATTTCTGAAACCGAGCTTACAATACCTATCATTGTGTTCTTAGCTGATAACATGTGTATTTTTATGTATCAATACATGACAAATCAGTTCAAATTTTAGTGATAAAACAGCCATAGTTGTAAACTAGCTCTTGTCGATGTTGTTGGTCAAGAATTTGAAAGCAACTGAGCTGGGCTATTGTCACTTGTGGTCTCTCACAAGGTTGCAGTCAGTTGGTGGCTAGAACTGGGGTCACTTTGAAGGCTTCCCCATTCCCATGTCTGGTTCCAGGGACTGGGAGACAAACATCAGGGGCTGGGGCAGCTGGGACTCCCCAGGTATCTCCCCTGTCCCCAAGGGACCTCCCCACCTGGCCTTCCTGAAGGACCCCTGCAAGGTCACTGAGGGATCAGGACACCTAAGGCACATGTTCTGAGACAAACAGACAGGTGCAGCTGTATCACTTCTACTAGTCTGACCCTGAGAGTCACACCTCATCACTTCCACTGGCTTCTATTCACTATAAGTGAGTTGCTGCTGCTGCTGCTAAGTCACTTCAGTCGTGTCCGACTCTGTGTGACCCCATAGATGGAAGCCCACCAGGCTCCCCCATCCCTGGAATTCTCCAGGCAAGAACACTGGAGTGGGTTGCCATTTCCTTCTCCAATGTGTGAAAGGGAAAAGGGAAAGTGAAATCGCTCAGTCGTGTCCAACCCTTAGCGACCCCATGGACTGCAGCCCACCAGGCTCCTCCATCCATGGGATTTTCTAGACAATAGTACTGGAGTGGCTTGCCATTGCCTTCTCCGGAGTTGCTGCTACCAGCCCATAATCACTGGGAGAAGAATTAGACCCTTCCTCCTTTTGAACAAGTGTCAAAAATTATGGATGTGCTTCAAAAGCACTGCACTATGTAAAATGCATGGTGGCAAATATTATTATTATTTTCAATTGAGGTGTAGTTGTTTTGCAATAGGTATTGCATTAGTTTTGAGTGTATAGCATAATGACTCTTTTTTTCCCTATAGATTACATTCCCTTGTGGGTTGTTGCAAGATGTTAAATGTGGTTCCCTGTCAAAGGTCTGGAAGACTTCCAAAGACACAAGAGCAAAGTCACTAGTACTTGGGTATGTGTGTCTATTTTGACAAGGCAATTAAAGATGGTATAACTTCTTCAGAGCTATGTGCCACCAGTTTTACTCACCGAAAGCAAAGTGCAGTGTTTAGAGTAATCTTTAACAGGAATGTGCATTTTATGAGATACTGAAAATAAGGACCTTTCGAGACTGTGCACTAAATGATATTAGTGTCTTATTTTCTCTGGGAGAGGGAAATGACTTATAGACGAAGAAAGAGAAGCAGGGAATTCCATGTATCCACTGTATCCTAACACATGCCTTTCCACAAAAATGCCATTTGTCCACATATATTGAAGGCAATGACAGTAGAGTGATCCTAAAAATTATACTAGTAATACTGCTTAATATTTGCATCCTACAGATAATCTCACAGTATGATGCTAATTGAGGTTCACTATAATTTAATATTAAATTCACAGAAGCTATGTTATCAAAAGCCGTATAGTGAACAAGTTGAAGTACAGTCTAAATATGGGTATTCTAAATCCATGTTCTAAAGGAGATCAATCCTGGGTGTTCATTGGAAGGACTGATGCTAAAGCTGAAACTGCAATACTTTGGCCACCTCATGCAACGAGTTGACTCACTGGAAAAGACTCTGACGCTGGGAAAGGTTGGGGGCGGGAGTAGAAGGGGACGACCGAGAATGAGATGGCTGGATGGCATCACCGACTCTGTGGACATGAGTTTGAGTGAACTCCGGGAGTTGGTGATGGACAGGGAGGCCTGGCGTGCTGTGATTCATGGGGTCGCGGAGAGTCGGACATGACTGAGCAACTGAACTGAACTGAACTGAACTGAAATCCATGTTCACTGTTGCGTTTACCTGCTCCACTGGTTATAAGTCTTTGTGCCTCGAAGGCTGCTCACATAATAGTATTTTATTAAATCAGATGAAGCACCTCATGCGACAAGTTGACTCACTTGCAAAGACTCTGATGCTGGGAGGGATTGGGGGCGGGAGGAGAAGGGGACGACAGAGAATGAGGTGGCTAGATGGCATCACGACTCGATGGACATGAGTTTGAGTGGACTCTGGGAGTTGGTGATGGACAGGGAGGCCTGGCGTGCTGTGATTCATGGGGTCGCAGTCAGACACGACTGAGCGACTGAACTGAACTGAACTGAACCTCATTTTCAGTTCCTGCCTTTAATACAGTACTGGGCATTGACACCTCAGTAGGTAGACTAAGGATACAGGTTGCATGCAGTGAGTACATAAGTTGACTCTATCAGCACTGGAATATCCTTAAGTTTTCCTTAAGCAAGAAGATGCTTTCTCTTGATAACGTCAAATACCTTCACACAATACTGAAGATCGGCATTGTGCCTAGCTGGTAGGATGACATAGAAAGGAAATTTCAAACTCTCAGGATTCCTTCTGAATATAATGTTTGGCTCTATGACGGAAACCTCATTATGAAAGCATGAGATTAGTATGAAACTGCAGTAAAACTGGTCTGGTGAAAATGGTTTACCTGGCTGAAGTCTCTGGGGAATGTTTGTCCTCTACCGTTAATTAGCTGATGTTGCCTAGCTGCCCAGAAATGACAATCCTCAGGGAAAATGAATATCAAGGAGAATGTAAGAGAAAACTTAATCTGCCTCTTTAATAACTTCTCATAAATGACAGAGCTCAGATAATTCCCTAAACTTCCCAGTTGTCTTAGTTCTCCTCTTTTAATAGCTTAGATATTTTACTAAACACGTAAGACTTTTTTATACAATTGCAAAAGTATATATATATATTCTCCATATGTAAATAAGAAGTCATTCAGTTATTTAATTTTAAATGCAAATTAATTTGTATCTAATATTCATAAACAACTTTTAGGGATCACAGAGTTACCAATACAGTTCAGTTCAGTTCAGTCACTCAGTCGTGTCTGACTCCTTAGGACCCCATGAACCGCAGTAAGCCAGGTCTCCCTGTCCATCACCAACTCGTGGATCTTACCCGAACTCATGTCCATTGAGTCGAAGATGACATCCAGCTATGTCATCCTCTGTCATCCCCCTCTCCTCCTGCCACAATCTTTCGCAAAATCAGGGTCTTTTCAAATGAGTCAGCTGTTTGCATCACGTGGCCAAAATATTGGAACTTCAATATCAGTCCTTCCAATGAATACCCAGGACTGATATCCTTTAGGAAGGACTGGTTGGATCTCCTTGCAGTCCAGGGACTCTGAAGAGTCTTCTCCAACACAACAGTTCAAAAACATCAATTCTTCTGCGCTCAACTGCCTTCATAGTCCAACTCTCAAATCCATACACGACTACTGGAAAAACCATAGCCTTGACTAGACTATGTACCTTTGTTGACACAGTAATGTCTCTGCTTTTTAATATGCTGTCTAGGCTGGTCGTAATTTTCCTTCCAAGGAGTAAGCATCTTTTTAACCAATTAGGCAGTGTCTACCTAATCTTTAAGGTAAATATATCAAAGGTCCACCTCTTGAGAAACCTGTATGCAGGTCAGGAAGCAATAGTTAGAACTGGACATGGAACAACAGACTGGTTCCAAATAGGAAAAGGAGTACGTCAAGGCTGTATATTGTCACCATGCTTATTTAAATTATATGCAGAGTACATCATGGGAAATGCTGGGCTGGAAGAAGCACAAGCTGGAATCAAGATTGCCGGGAGAAATATCAATAACCTCAGATATGCAGATGACACCACCCGTATGGCAGAAAGTGAAGAAGAACTAAAGAGTCTCTTGATGAAAGTGAATGAGAAGAGGGGAAATGTTGGCTTAAAGCTCAACATTCAGAAAACTAAGATCATGGCATCCGGTTCCATCACTTCATGGCAAATAGATGGGGAAACAGTGGAAACAGTGGCTGACTTTCTTTTGTTGGGCTCCAAAATCACTGCAGATGGTGATAGCAGCCATGAAATTAAAATACACTTACTCCTTGGAATTAAAGTTTTGACCAATCTAGACAGCATATTAAAAAGGAGAGACATTACTTTGTCAACAAAGGTCCGTCTAGTCAAGGGTATGGTTTTTCCAGTGGTCCTGTATGGATGTGAGAGTTGGAGACATGGGCCTCCAAAACATACGTCTGAGAGTCAATGCAGTTTGTGTCCATGAAATCCATGAGGCTACAATGAACTGAGAAGCAGGCTCACCCAGACTCACTGAGGCTCTCTCTCCAGGGAACAGCACACAGACACAGACTGAAACCTCCAGCTTGTCCCTGAAAGAAGCCTATTCCCTTATCTTAAAAGCTAAGACCTCTAACACACATCTAGGGGTCAACTGCAATCCTCACCAAGCACCTGAGAAGCCAACAGGTACCATCATCGTGCTCTCCCTCTGTCACACCCCAGGTGTCTCTGTGAAAAGAATTTGTGCACTCGTATGGCCACCCAGATTTTGGGGCTGCTGCCAGAGGGCACACTCCTTGATCACCTGGTCAGTGGCTTGCATTTCTGGGTCCAACAGGACAGTAGCATAAAAGGAACAGCCTGTAACTCACTACCTGCACCTGCCCACCCAGGGCTCAATGTGGAGGGAACATATGGAAACACCCATCTCCCCATCTTCTCCTGAAAGAGGTATCAGTTCAGTTCAGTTCAGTCACTCAGTCCTGTCTGATCTTTGCAACCCCATGAATCACAGCACGCCAAGCCTCCTTGTCCCTCACCAACCAACTCCCAGAGTTCAAACTCATGTCCGAGTCGCTGATGCTATCCAGCCATCTCATTCTCTGTCATCCCCTTCTCCTCCCGCCCCCGATTCCTCCCAACATCAGAGTCTTTTCCAGTGAGTCAACGCTTCGCATGAGGTGGCCAAAGTATTGGAGTGTCAGCTTTAGCATCAGTCCTTCCAATGAACACCCAGGATTGAGCTCCTTTAGAATGGACTGGCTGGATCTCCTTGCAGTCCAAGGGACTCTCAAGAGTCTTCCCCAGCACCACACTTCAAAAGCATCAAATTTTTGGCGATCAGCTTTCTTCACAGTCCAACTCTCACATCCATCCGTGACCATGGGAAAAACCATAGCCTTGACTAGATGGACCTTGGTTGGCAATGTAATGTCTCTGCTTTTTAATATACTATCTAGGTTGGTCATAACTTTCCTTCCAAGGAGTAAGTGTCTTTTAATTTCATGGCTGCAGTCAGCATATGCAGTGATTTTGGAGCCCAAAAAAATAAAGTCTGACACTGTTTCCACTGTTTCCCATCTATTTCCCATGAAGTGATGGGATAATTGCATATTTGATAAGTTATTGCCTCGGGTTCTGTCAGATTGCCTACGATGGCAAATATTACCTTGCCCTGAAAGAGGACCTGCACTCCTGGACCACAGTGGACACAGCAGCTCAGATCTCCAAGCTCAAACTTGAGCAGGGAGGTGTTGCAGGTCACAGTAGGAATGACCTGCAGGGGGACTGCGGAGATTGGCTACCCAGACACCAAGAGAATGGGAAGGACACACTGTTGCACACAGGTACAAGGGGCACGGGGCTTCCCTGATCCCCCCTCAGGCTGGACCTGGATTCCCACAAGGAGAAGAAAGTGGGGACCCTGGGGAAACAGTGCCCCAGCATCCTGTCGGCAGAGGGAGGAATCCGCCCAGGTTTTCATATTCCATACAAGAGAGTGACTCCCCAGGGGCTCCACTTCCCTGAAGGACAATTAAGGAATCCAGTCTCTTTGAGGAAGGAGCAGTAAACCATCCCTGATATAAATGGTCGGCGGTGCTCCTTCTCCCTGGGTGCCATCTTGTGACCCATGACTGTCTCTCAGGGCCAGTTCTCACCCTAAGGACATGTTTGGAGGCCTGACTCCAGCTTTTCTGGGTCATTCGGTCTCCATCCAAGTCAGGACCATTACTCTGTATTCTCTCCCTTACATGGTGCCTCCTACCTTGGCTCTCACCCTGACTCCGGAACTTTCCAAGGACTCGGGAACATGCCCAGGCCTCCAAGACCAGGTTGGTGTTTGGTGTTTGTGCTGCTTCTTTCCAAACCCACTGTCCTATTTATTCTCAGGATGGTCACAGGATGCTGCTTCAGGGACCCATAGAGGTAACACTAAATGGGAATTTTCTGATTCATCCTCCACAGACCCTCCAAAGACACATGTGACCCATCACCCCATCTCTGACCATAAGGTCCCCCTGAGATGCTGGGCCCTGGGCTTCTACCCTGAGGAGATCTCAGTGACCTGGCAGCATGACATGGAGGACCAGACCCAGGACATGGAGCTTGTAAACCTGGGCCTTCAGTGAATGGAATCTTCCAGAAGTGGGTCCCTAGTGGTCCCTTCTGGAGAGGAGCAGAGATACAGGTGCCATGTGCAGCACAAGCGGCTTCAGGAGACTCTCACTCTGAGATGGGGTCAGGAGGAGGCTGGGGTGGTGCTTCTTCTCAGATAAAGCTGGAGCCTTTCTGGACCCCTTCAGCAAGGTCAGGAGTCAAACCTGAAGTCTGGGCCCCTTCTCTTTCCTCCACAGTATCTCCTCAGCCCTCCGTCCTCAACACAGACATCATTGTTGGTCTGGTTCTACTCATGGTCATTGGAGTTGTGGTAACAGGAGAGTTGGACTATAAAGAAAGCTGAGCACCAAAGAATTGATGCTTTTGAGCTGTGGTGTTGAGAAGACTCATAAGACTCCCTTGGACTACAAGGAGATCCAACCAGTCTAATAAAGGACATCAGCCCTGAATATTCACTGGAAGATCTGATGCTAAAGCTGAAACTCCAATACTTTGGCCACCTCATGTAACAACTGATTCATTTAAAAAGACCCTGATGCTGGGAAAGATTGAAGGCAGGAGGAGAAGGGGATGACAGAGGATGAGATGGTTGGATGGCATCACCGACTCAACGGGCATGTATTTGAGTGAACTTCAGGCATTGGCAATGCACAGGGAGGCCCGGCATGCTGCAGTCCCTGAGGTCACAAAGAGTTGGACATGATTCAGCAACTGAACTGAACTGAACCGAATCTTTGATATTTGTTGTCTCAGGGCCTGTTGGGGGAAGGATTTTCTAATACCCTTCCCGAAAGCCTATTAACAACTTCCACATCTTATAATTCCCTGAAGCTCCTGGAGAATTGTCTGTCAGGGACGTTATCCCCAGGGTTGATACTGGGAAACCCACATGGGGACAAATACTATTACTGGAGTTGAGAAAGACTGGGTTCCCAGAGGCTACAAAGAAGCTGTAAATTTCAATGTAAGGAAGTCCTGTGGTCACTCAGGTTCTGAAAAGCCAGACATACACTCCACAAGAATATTTCCATTTCTCATCCTTTTACATCTGGAGGCAAAAGCAACATTTTCTCTTCTCTATTTTTCCCATTACGCTGGAGGCTGACTTGGAAGCCAAACGCTCTTCCCAGAAGATATTTGCATCCTGATATGAGCATCTGGTAAGTACGATGACCTTTACCTGGTCAAAGCCGTTAAGAAATGAGTCAAACTTGAAGATGAGCATTGTGTGACTCTCTTTCTTTTTCTCAAATCTACTTTTTTCTTCTCTCTCTGCAGGCAGGTTTCCTTTGTTATTCAGTCCACACAGCATGAAGTGGTAATAGCTTAAATTCTAAATTTTCATATGTCCTCTGCCCAAGAGCAAACCATACTTCACCTGGCCATCCCCCAACACCCTTCAAAGACCCCTGAGTGAAAGGGCAGAGTCTTTGATGAAAGGTGGAGATAATCACAGGGACCACTTTCTCTTGGACATTTCTCTTTAAGGAGAAGAGAAAGATCTACACACTAGCGGTAGCTACTGTAAGGTAGAGAGGCCTTCTACATTTTAATTGCAAAGTGGTGAAAGCCATTGGCATTGTGGGACCCGGAAATCTCAGGGCTGCATCAACATTAGTCACATTGGCAGCTCCGAGAGCACTGGTGCCCGACAAAGCATCCTTTTTGTCAAAGCAGGCACTGGAAGAACAGTAGTGATGAGAGACTTAGATCAGAAGGGGAAGAAAATAGAGGGTTCTGCTCACCAGGGAGAGGGAACAGAGTTCACTTGAGAACTTTCTGGGGACTCTAGATAGAAACGGTAGCAAATAATAAAAACAGAGATTTCTGTTTTGCCAGCCAGACATAGAGTTAACGGAAAGTACAGAGAAGAAACCTCACAAGAAGGACTTTTAATAATTTTCTTCCTTCTGCTTCTTGCAAAGCTCAGAGCCTGCCTTCCCCTCTAGGTATGCCCACTTGATATTCCGTGGTGAAATGCTAAAGTCTCCACAGATGTCAGAGAAGACTTTTTCAGCAAGCATTTCTGAATGTCCCCCTAGGTGGCAAGAGCAATGCCTAGTGATATGATACAGCTCTAGCCTATGTTTCCTGAAACTGTATCAGCCCATAGGCCCAAGAGTGATAATAAACAACAGGCTGTTGTTTTATCTATTATTTCAACCCCACCTAGGACTTCCCAGGTGGCTCAATGTTAAAGAATCCACCTGCCAATACAGGAGACACGGGTTCAGTTCCTGGGTCAGAAGATTGTCTGGAGAAGGAAATGGTGAACCCACTCCAGTATTCTTGCCTGGGAAATCCCATGGACAGAGGAGCCTGGTGGGTACAGTCCACAGGGTCACAAAAGAGTCAGACACGACTTAGCGACTAAACACAAAAACAATCCCTGCAGTCTGGGCAAAATGAATTGTTTCTGGCAGTTCCCAGGAAGTTCTTGCATGAGCTCTGTGTTCTCTGGAGTTTAAAGCACCTGTGCCTCTCTCCACTTTGCCTATCTCTGTGTAGAATACCTTTCTCTTCCATTGAGTTTCATTACTCACTCACTGAAAAAATAGCCCAAGAGAGGCCCTCCAGTATCTTTAGCTTCTGCCACCAGACTCTCTATCCCTTTGGCTAAGACACAAGACAGTGGGGCTGGGTGAAGAATCAGTAATAGAACCAGAGATGGTGTTGTCTGGCATCCTCTGGCGTGCATCTCATTCTACCCCAAAATCAGTCTCTCTTCAGAGGCAAATATAAGTCTACGTTTATAAAACTGGATTTCCGTACACAAAAACAAATATGATTTAGTCCGTGGGATCGCCAAAGTATCTTACAAGCACAAAAGGGGCTTGAAACCAAAACAATAAATACATAAATGTTTATATTCAGAGATATTTGCCTATACTATATTTACATAGCATATATTTTACATATTTATTACACATTTTATAAATAATCTCAGGGCTATATAGCCTGGAATAAAAACCACTATGAAATAAACACTGAGGACACATATTTCTATCTGATATAAGAAAAAACTTTCTAAGTCTTTAACCATATTAATGTATTCATACATTACATGTTGATTCAACTGCATTCAACTGCACGCATTACAACATGTGTTGATGGTTTCCTGTATGTCAGGCACTATTCTACACATATAATGATTTTGTTTTAAAAAGACAAATTTCCTGATCTGTAAATCTGTCATTTTACTGAGGCAGATTAGAAAAGAAATAAGATATTTTTTTTAAGAAACAAGAAAAATTCTTGATAGTAATGAGTGATCTGAAGACGAAAAGCAGGGCCATATAATAGACAATATCTTGAGGGGAGTATTAGTTGGGGTGGTCAGAGAATTTCAAAATGAGAAAAACCAGATAGACATTGAACATTCGGGTATTAATATGTCGGGAAATTCTAAGGATGAGAGGGTTTCCCTCGTGGCTCAGGGAATAAGTATCCCCCGGTCAATGAAGAAGACACGGGTTCGATTGTGATCCAGGAAGATCCCACATGCCTCAGAGCAACAAAGCTCATGCACCATAACTCCTGAGCCTGTGCTCTAGAGCCCGGGAACCACAACTATGGAGCCATGCATCGCAATTAATGAAGACTGCAGCCCCAGACGCCGTGTTCCACAAAAAGAGAAACCTGCGCACTGCAAATGGAGAAAGCCCCCACACATCAATGAAGACCCAGCACAGCCAAAAATAATTGAAATGAATAAATTTTTTATAAAATTCTAAAGATGGGAAATTGAGCATAGCAAGAGAAAATACTGGGAAGGTAAGAAAAGGATTATGAAGGCTCTCGTATGCCATAATGAGGAATTTGGAATTTGAGTTGAAGGCAATTGAAAACCACTGGAAGTTTTCCAGAAGGGAAGTGAGGCAATTCTTTTCGGAAGGCTAATTCTTTTGGCAATATGCAAGAAGACTTTAACTCCTAAATTCAGTTTCTAAAACCCTGCTTCATAGTTTGTGTGTGGTGTATCTGTGTATGAGAGAGATATATATACAGACAGACAGAGGTTGATTTCTAAAACAAGACCAGATGATTTAAGAGGATGATTAATGTGAGGTCTGAATTTATAGGAAGTGCACACAAAAAGTTGAAAAAGAGTATTTGCTCTATCATATTAAGGAATTTTAAAACACATAAAGAAGGAAAACAAAAACTCATGATGCTTTGCTGAGTTTTCACTGAAAGGGGTAACAATGAGAGTTTCTTAGGCTTAGTCCCTCTGGAACATACACTATGGATACAGTGAATTCTAAATCATTTCCAGTAAATGTTTTCCAATCAATAGACATGATTACAGACTCCATGACTTCACTTATTAAAATATGTATCTCCCATTTGAATAAAATTGTTAATAGTAAATTTTATTGTCTGCGCATCTTCAGAAAGAAATATTTTTCTCTACACAAAGCAGAAGCAAGAAAGCCAGTTTAAATATTTCAATCATCCAGGGAAGGACTAAGGCAGTACATATTTTTAACTTATTTTGAAAATCTAGATTTAATTTTTGAGAAGCTTTTGAGTTATCTTTGAAGTTCATACATTATAAAGACAGTATCCCAGCAGTTAAGAACTCATATTTTAGAGTCTGTTGGAAGCATGCCTCTGTGATTTATTAAGTACATCACTCTGATAAAATCACTACACCTCTTTAACCCTCAATTCCTTCACATATTTAGCAGAAATCATGGTAATGCCAAACTCACAGAGTTGTGACGAATTGTATAGAAAATGCTTAGGTCAGGGCCTGAAACACAGAAGATACTCTTACATAGTAACTCTCTAGCACCTTGAGAAACTGTGAAAACACCTCAAGCTTCCTTATAAACTCTCCTTACTCAGGGGGAAAAGACGTGGATTAAACAAGCAGCTTACAAGTAAGGAGTTCTCTTAATTCCATAAGCAGAGTACAATGGAAAGAGCTAACGACAGTGCCTTCTCTGGATTCATTCTCCTGGGCTTCTCCAACCAGCCCCAGCTGGAAACAGCTCTCTTTGTGGTCATCCTGATCATCTACTTCTTGAGCTGTTTGGGCAATGGCACCATTATACTTCTGTCAACGACGGATCCTCACCTCCACACCCCTATGTACTTCTTCCTCTCCAACCTCTCTTTTATGGATCTTTGTTTAACTACTTGCACTGTCCCTCAGACCCTGGCCAACTTTAAGGGGAAGGACAAGACCATCACCTATGGCGGCTGTGTGACCCAGCTCTTCATTGCCTTGGGACTTGGGGGAGTAGAGTGTGTCCTCCTGTCGGTCATGGCCTATGACCGGTATGTAGCCGTGTGCCGTCCCCTCCACTACATGGTGATCGTGCATCCCCAGCTTTGCTTGCAGCTGGTTGTAACTGCTTGGCTTACAGGCTTCGGCAATTCTGTAGTCCAGACAGCACTGACCATGACTCTTCCCCTCTGTGGTAAAAACCAAGTGGACCATTTCTTCTGTGAAGTTCCAGTGATGCTGAAACTGGCCTGCACAAACACCTCCCTCAATGAAGCTGAACTCTTTGCTGTCAGTGTGTTCTTCTTGGTTGTCCCCCTGTCACTCATCTTAGTATCCTACGGTCACATTACCCATGCAGTCCTGAAAATAAAGTCTGCCCGAGGGAGACAGAAGGCTTTTGGAACCTGTGGTTCTCACCTAACGGTAGTCATTATTTTCTTTGGGACGCTCATCTCCATGTACCTTCAGCCTCCTTCCAGCTATTCACAGGATGTGAACAAAAGCATTGCACTGTTCTATACTCTGGTGACTCCCCTGCTTAATCCCCTGATTTACACTTTGAGAAACAAGGAAGTCAAAGGGGCACTAAGGAGACAAATGAGGAGAATCTTAGACGTGAGACAGAGTTAATGCAGCGCTTGCAGGCTCAGGAAGTTCTGCAATGGAAGACTTCTGAGTGACTAAAAACTAGTTAATTTAATCCAACACATCCTTATACAGCACCAACCATGTGCAAGACAGTGTTCCAGTTACCTGAGACATATCGTGAGACAGAGGCTAAACCATTGAGCTAAACCTTTTGCTAGGGAGAATATATGCTAAATAAGATGTTCTAAAAATAAACTATGGTATATCATGTACTACACAATAATGGGAATGAACAATAATTACACATACAAAAACATGAATGATTCTTACAAACATGACTTAGAGTGAGCAAACTAGATACAAAATAATTCCTACTGTGTGATTCCATTTACATAAAATTCAACCCAGGCACAATGAAACTCTGGTACTGAAAGTCAGAACAGTGGTTCCCCTGGGGACTGGGAGATCCCCCTTGGAACATATGTGGGGGAGGGGCATTCTGGAGTTCTGGTCAGGTTGAGATTCTTAATCTGGATGTTGGTGATATAAAGTATTCAATCTGTGAAAATTCATCAAACGTGAAACTTAAAGTACTTGCACTGTCTGTATGGATGCTGGACTTCAAATCATTTACTTCTTAAAAGTTTTAAATAAACCAGATATTAGCAGAATACTTTGATGCTAAATGATCACACTAAGTATTTTTGTTACTTTCACATAAAATTTGGGTTTATCTTCTAAGTGATCTTTTTTCTATCCATTGACCATCATTAATAGATTTAAAGTGTTTCAGTTCAGATCAGTTCAGTCGCTCAGTCGTGTCCGACTCTCTGCGACCCCATGAATCACAGCATGCCAGGCCTCCCTGTCCATCACCAACTCCCGCAGTTCACTCAAACTCATGTCCACAGAGTCGGTGATGCCATCCAGCCATCTCATTCTCTGTCGTCCCCTTCTCCTCCCACCCCCAATCTTTCCCAGCATCAGAGTCTTTTCCAGCGAGTCAACTCATCACATGAGGTGACCAAAGTATTGCAGTTTCAGCTTTAGCATCAGTGTTTAGATATTAGCAATTTTTGGCCAACTCAGATGAACCTTGTCTTGAAGATTTCAATTCAAGATCATGTGTCCTGTTAGTCTCCTGGTCTCTTCATTCCATGTAGATACTCAGTGACCAGGTCTTGAGACAAAAATAATAGTGATAATTTTCAGATGAAAATTCTACTACTGGGTATTATATTGCCTTGAATTAGGCTTATCTTGACTGAAAAAGACATTTTTGTGAATATTTGCTTGTATATCTGTATTTGTATAATATAGCATGCAAAAATGTATAATTTGCTAGTAGCCAAAGATATTTTCACTTACCAGAGATTTCAATATTTTTCAGTATTTAATAGCATATGATAAAAGAGCAAATACTGAAGAGAATTTATAAAACAATGTAAAAAACAGAAATAATTGTCTGGTAACCTCAGTGTACCTTTGTGCAAATATGTTCTTCTTAAATATTTCTTATTTAATAATGGTAAGTTGCATGGATTTTCATGTATCATTCTGCTAATGAAATAACAGAACAAGGATTTTTCTTTATTTAAGGGAAAATAGACTGCTGAATTGTTGAATTCTGTACTATTTTTACCTCTGCTTGTAATGAATAAGAGTTGTAATACAGAAGATATGATTTTTTTATAACAACCCCTTGGGGTCTTCTTTTAAACCATGACAGCTAGCTTCACTGATAACCGTATCATCTTTTGGCACAAACGTTCCATACTTTATAATCATCTAGATGCTTACATTTTTCCTTTTCAGCAAATAAATGCTGAAAATTTATCATTTCATTCCAGGTAGCCTTTTCTGAATTGCATTTCCGAGTAAGATGCGTTAGGATACAGCTGACCAAAGTTCCCAATGAAAGTACAGTCACTCCTCCTTAGCCACAGGCTCAACCAAATTGGATCCATTTGATCTGTCATTCTCCATAAAGGATTTGAACATCCAACTTTTCTGGTATAGGAGTGGGTGGGAGGGAGTGCCTGAAACAACCCCTGGCCGATATTGAGGAACAATTGCACTTGGAAAGGTCAAATTAATTTTAGCAACCATATTTCTGAAGCCATTAGAAAGTTGTGAAAGTGATGAGGTTGGTGTAGACATGAATAGCAGAAAGCACTGAACAATTCAGAGGTTAGCTGAAGGGCAACTGCCTTTTTTTTCTCATAGAGCATTTGATGGGCTTGAGTGTGAGCTGAGGATTGAGCATGGCCCATAGAGAGGGACTTTGCCATGAACACATGAAAAGCCAAACACCCATGTAAGGCTAGAGTGACAAGCTGAAAACTTAAAGAGACTTAACTATGTGGCCAGATGTTTCCAGTGGACATTTCTATTTTCCAGTGGACTCCCTGGGAAGCCAGAAAGCCAGACCAAAGTTTCAAAAATATGGAATAACCTATCCTACAACTCCATTGTGCTTAGGAAACAAAAACTCACTAGGGTAAGGGGTCTGTTCTCTAACACATAGTCCTCTTCAGTAAGGCAGTTGCCAAATTATGACGCGTCATGTAGCAGGGGCTAAAAAGCTAAGCTATACGTCTTTGAGGGGCAGAACTTAAGCTCCAAGAGTCTTTCAGGGCTGAGAAAATAAGACTCCTGAGACTTCTGTCAAAACCGAGAAGACTGTATCTCTTCTATCTTCTCTTCTATCTCTAGAAGAGAACAAGATAAAGGCTGAATAGAACAAGGACCAACTGTACAGCAGAGGAAACTATAGTCAATATTTTGCAACTATTTTTGTACCCGATAAAATTAAGAATCTGAAAAACGATATACACACATATTGTGATCATCATTTCATAATGTATGTAACTCAAATCACTATACATCTTAAACTTATGCAATACTGTATATAAGACATGAATTCATAAAACTTTTAGAAGAAAATATTATTCCTCAAAGAGGCTGGAAGAAAATAAAAGAACAGCTATCATTAAAACAAGAAAGGATAACAACAATTGGTGAAGTTGTAAAAGGAACACCTATGCACTGTTGATGGGAATATAAGTTGGTAAGCGACTATGAAGAATAATATGAAGATACCAAAAAAACTAAAGATAGAACTTCCATATTATCCAGCAATCCAAATTCTAGGTGCACTCCCATGTTCAATGGCCTCATTTTTCACAATAGACAAGATACGGAAAAAACATAAGTGACCAAAGAGGTCAATGGCTAAAGAAAAAGTTCTGTGCATATCCAAAGGAATATTATTCATCAGTGAGAAAAATTGAAATAGTGCCCTTTGCAATAACATGGATGGACCTTGAGAGAATTATGCTCAGTGAAATAAGTCAGAAGAGAAAGACAAATACTGTATGATCTCACACACATGTGGCACCAGAAAGACTGAACTTGTTGCAAACAGAGGGAAGAATGGTGGTTACCCGGGGCAAAGAGGTAGAAGAAATGGGAGATCTTGGCAAAAAGCACTTCCAGCTAAAAATTAATTTGTGAGGAGTCAAAAAATAAAGCTTTCTAAAATTTTTAAGGAGAATAAATATTTGACAAGATAAAGATCTTAGCTCACACTATCTAGTAATCACTTTACAATATACAGGTATATCAAGTCACTTTAAACTTGCTCAATTTATATCTCATTAGATATAGTATAAAATAAATGAAAATAAGAGTTATTATTCATTTCTTTCATCCTTCTTATTTTTCCTCTCCTAACTCAGATTTTCACTATTGTTTAAGACAAAAATTTCTACATAGTTAATAAAGGAAAGTACTCTAACTTTATCCTATGTACAAGGACTGCCTTCTCTTTGTGATCCAAATTTCAATCCAGAGCCTGAAAGAGGTATACTAATGCATATATATGGAATT
The DNA here is from genome assembly GCF_049115385.1 of Moschus berezovskii. Taxonomy (NCBI): domain Eukaryota; kingdom Metazoa; phylum Chordata; class Mammalia; order Artiodactyla; family Moschidae; genus Moschus; species Moschus berezovskii. The sequence goes on along the minus strand of NC_142482.1, from coordinate 41,701,873 downwards.
TAGAAAGACGATAACGATAACCCTGTATACGAGACAGTAAAAGAGACATAGGTGTATAGAACAGTCTTTGGGACTCTGTGGGAGAGGGTGAAGGTGGGATGATTTGGGAGAATGGCATTGTAGCATGTATATTATCATATGTGAAATGAATCACCAGTCCAGGTTCTACGCATTATACAGGATGCTTGGGACTGGTGCACGGGGATGAACTGGAGGGAGGATAGGGGGACGAGGGAGGTGGGAGGGGGGTTTAAGAGGGGGAACACAGGTACACCCGGGGCGGATTCGTGTCAATGTATGGCAAAACCAACCAATATATTAATGTAAAGTAATTTGCCTCCAATAAATAAAAAATAAAAGTTTAACAGCTTGGATATCCATCATAAAAGCAAACGGAGCATGATTTCTTCCATGAAGCTCCTTAGTGCAACAAATTCTGTCAGTTTTCTTTTTAATGTGACTTGTAGGAATAAAAAATTACTACATTGACTTGTGTGTATTTATGCTTATTTCAGAGAACACTGAAATTACATCATATATAAACCTGTATCTTCTAAGGGATATAAGCTAGAGAAAATATTTCCTTCTACTGTTCATCCTCAGGAAAGAGTTAAGAGATCGATCAAAAAGTGGTTGCATACAGAGTGCCTGTTTGTGGATGTGTACATCCGGCTGTGTGTGATAACATAGTAACGTGTGTTGTTTAACGCCAAATACAAACCAAAATAGAACATGCTGTGGAGGAATATGAGTAGAAGTATTCTTTGGGAAGTATTGGAGGCATTTTCCAAGATGGGGAGTAAATTCAGAGAGAGGTTGATCTCATGATAAAAATGACACATTGATGGCTAGGGTGCTCACTTTATTTGTATTAAACCAAGCAGAATTCACATTGAGTGGATGCATCATTAAGAAATTTTCCAAAGAGAATCTTGGGAGACTATTTCAGTTCAGTTCAGTCGCACAGTCATGTCCAACTCTTTGCGACCCCATGAATCACAGCACGCCAGGCCTCCCTGTCGATCACCAACTCCCGCAGTTCACTCAAATGCATGTCCATCTAGTCGGTGATGCCATCCAGCCGTCTCATTCTCTGTCGTCCCCTTCTCCTTCTGCCCCCAATCCCTCCCAGCATCAGTCTTTTCCAGAGAGTCAACTCTTGTACATATTAGTAAATAACAAATCCATCATTACTGCACAAATTTTGGTTAGTTCCAACTTTCTGATATTGTAAGGATAGTGATTTAAACATCTTGCACATATCCTCACACAGATTGTTAACTATTTCTTTGGGATAGTTTCTCAAAGCAGAAATTCTGAGTAAAAGAAACATACTTTTTAAAGTGTTTGGTACTTATTGACAGTACCTCCCAAAAAGATTATGACAGTTTATACTCCCACCAGCAGTTTACTATTATTATTCTTTTCAGTCTGTGGCAATCTTGGAGTTCTTTTTTCTTTGTCATTACATTCCTAACACACCCATGAAAAGAACCTTCATGTTAGAACCTCTCATTACTAAGTTATTTTACATACATTGGTCAACTTGATTCCCTTTTTTCTTATAGAAAGGGATGTCCCAGTGCACACCATCCACATCTCGTGTATGCTGTGTCCATCCCTGGATGAGAGCATCTGGCCCCATACCTTGGGCTCAAGAGAGCAACTCAGGGACCAGGGCTTAGAGAACTCAGGGGAGATGGGCTCTTCTGCATTCTCTTCTTGAACAGTATCCTAAAAATGGATACACTGTTGATTTTTTTTAATTAATAGAATTACTGCAATATTGTTGTTCTGCATTCAAATGGGGGAAAGGCCATTTTAAAAAATCACCTCTATCAAAATCCCCAGCTACAGTGGAAAAATGGATCCCTCTCAAACATACAAAGATCCGATAGAATATATAAACTCCCCAGAACAGTAAGTACCTTCTCCTTTGGAATTATTACCAAAGAGTACTGCACAAGAGTTTACAATTGCCACCATGTTTCCACATGCATTACTTTATTTGAACTCTTTATGCAGATGACACCACCCTTATGGCAGAAAAAGCCTCTTGATGAAAGTGAAGGAGGTGAGTGAAAAGTTTGGCTTGAAGCTCAACATTCAGAAAACAAAGATCATGGCATCTTGTCCCATCACTTCACGGGAAATAGATGGGGAAACAGTGGAAACAGTGTCAGACTTTATTTTGGGGGGGCTCCAAAATCACTGTAGATGCTGAGTGCAGCCAGGAAATTACAAGACGCTTACTCCTTGGAAGGAAAGTTATGACCAACCTAGAGAGCATATTAAAAAGCAGAGACATTACTTTGCCAACCAAGGTCCATCTAGTCAAGGCTATGGTTTTTCCCGTGGTCATGTATGGATGTGAGAGTTGGACTGTGAAGAAAGCTGATCGCTGAAGAATTGATGCTTTTGAACTGTGGTGTTGGAGAAGACTCTTGAGAGTCCCTTGGACTGCAAAGAGATCCAAACAGTCCCTTCTAAAGGAGATCAATCCTGGGTGTTCATTAGAAGGACTGATGCTAAAACTGAAACTCCAGTACTTTGGCCACCTCATGCGACGAGTTGACTCACTGGAAAAGAGTCTGAGCTGGGAGGGATTGGGCGTGGGAGGAGACGGGGACGACAGAGAATGAGATGGCTGGATGGCATCACCAACTCGATGGACATGAGTTTGAGTGAACTCCGAAAGTTGGTGATGGACAGGGAGGCCTGGCGTGCTGTGATTCATGTGGTCACAAAGAGTAGGACACGACTGAGCAACTGGACTGAACTGAACTGATGGCAATTTCATGATACAGATCAAATTACAATGCTTATTTTACAGATAAGAAGACTAAAACTCAAAGAAGCGAGGTGACTTGCCAAAGCTTACCAGTTGACAAATACAAGAGATAGGGTTTGAACTTGGGTCTGTCCAACGTCAAATCCCAGTTCTCTTCCTTTGTTTGGCTTCCCAGATGGCTCATCAGTAGACTCCACCTGCAGTGCAGAAGACACGGGTTTAATTCCTAGGTCAGGAAGATCCCCTGGAGAAGGAAATGGCAACCCACTCCAGCATACTTAACAATCCTCAAATGCATGAAATAAGGACTTAAAAATATTTAGTAAGCACTACTTGTGACTGGCTAACACAAAATCAGGACTGGGCTCCTGAGTAAGGTTTTGACAACTAGCAGTGACATTCCATTGATCCTGAGTATCCCCATAACCTAATCATTGGAAATGCCTAGGATGCTTCATTGAGACTAAAGCCACACGTACAGCAACAGCTTCTCTGGTGGCTCAGAGGGTAAAATATCTGCTTGCAATGCGAGATACCCAGGTTCAACCCCCAAGGAAGATCCCTGGGTCAGGAAGATCCCTTGGAGAAGGAAATGGCAACTCACTCCAGTATTCTTGCCTGAGGAATGCCATGGACAGAGGAGCCTCATGGGCTACAGTCCATCAGGTCACAAAGAGTTGGACACAATAGAGCGACTTTCACTTTTCACAACTGAAGAGATTTGCTCTCAAAAGAGATTAAAGTTTTCTTCAGAAATGGTCACCTAAATAAAAGAACTTGCAGCTTCTAAAGACATTGTGGATTTGAGTTCAGTTCAGTCGCTCAGTCGTGTCCGACTCTTTGTGATCCCATGAATCTCAGCACGCCAGGCCTCCCTGTCCATCACCAATTAACGGAGACTACCCAAATCCATGTCCATCGAGTCGATGATGCCATCCAGCCATCTCATCCTCTGTCGTCCCCTTCTCCTTCTGCCCCCAATCCGTCCCAGCATTATGTTCTTTTCCAATGCGCCAACTCTTCTCATGAAGTGGCCAAAATATTGGAGTTTCAGCTTCAATATCAGTCCTTTCAATGAACACCCAGGACTGATCCTCTTTAGGATAGACTGGTTGGATCTTCTTGCAGTCCAAGGGACTCCCAAGAGTATTCTCCAACACAACACTACGAAATGGTTAAGAGGATCCACCAAACAATATAAATCAGCAGAAATGACTGTTTAAAAGGAGTATGAATACCCAATCCCTACAGCTGCCTCAGGGACACCTTCCCCTGAACCCTCTGATTCAGGAGACATACAACTTCTCATGTCTGCATTTACACAGAGTACCCCTTCCCAGGAAACCACATCCACAAGACATTTCCATACACTGTGCTTCCCTGAGTCTGCCATAGCAAGTTTCAACTATGCTACAATACTGAAAAGACGGAAGAAGCTCTCAAGCATAATACAAACAGGCATAGGAAAGGGCACACCTACAGAGGAAAGACTTGACAGAGAACTATAATCTATTCTTCCGTCCTCAGTGACCCTGGTTAGAGCAGAACTCTGGGCAAACAGATAACACTGAAATCTACTGACTAGGAGATAGATGAGGATATTACAGGGGTCGCTATATGCTGATTACCATTCTAATAACGTTTTTAGCAGGGTGGATAGGGTCTGTTTAGAGTGTAATAAACCTACAGTATACAGACTACAGTTGTTCTAATGAATGAAAGTCCTAAAAGCCAGAACACGATTACAAAATTGAGGACACATATCAGGTGTGAAACTCTCAACCCTTCCTCTTGCTGACTTGGATGATACAAGTTAAACAAGTGAGAGTCCCTAATTTATTTTATATATTTCATGTAAAAACCTAAATTCAGGAAGCAGTGTCTGACTGGTTTGGGGCCTCACAGATATTGCACACGTTTGTGCTCTTGTTTTGTATTACTTTCTAAGTGTTTGTCAGTCTGGTGCTGACAAAGAATCGGGTTTCATAGGAGTCTGACTGACACTTCAGGCTTCCAAAGTGACACATTGCCTGAGCACACTGTGTTCACCTTGTGTTCCTCAGAAGGCAAAAATGATGAAAGATTATGACTTGCTCTTGGGCATATTGACAGTTCTGAACTACATATGGGATCAAATAATTTAGCCAAGGCCTGGGTACACCCAGTGCAGCCATTTCATAGATATTAAGAATTCAAAAGGAAGGAATACCCTGGAGTTCCAAGGTATAGGCTCCATGCTTCTACTGCAGGGGCCATGGGTTCAATCCCTGTTCTGGGAACTAAAGCAGGACAACTTGAAAACTTAGATATCATTTGAAAAACTTACAAAACAGAACTGAACTTTGGGTACGTGGTATCTTTTAAGTGATCTTTTTATATTACTATTATCATTTTAGCCTGGGATCCAGATAACTTTATTATCTGTAATTTATTCTGAAGTAATATACACATCCAAATGACACTCAAGCATTTGCTTAAAACAAATAAATCTATTTTGTGGCAGTCCTCAGGAGCAGACAAGTAGCTGCTCACTCAGGAAAATAAGCTTTGTGACTTCATGTGACCTTGAGGGTTTCTGCACCAAAGAAGGTATCATTGAGGGATTTTTAAGTGACTATTGGGGCATAGCTATCAAGACCTGATTGAGAGGGGGAAATTTCTCACCATTCAGAGTACACAGCACTCCAAACTGCTATTAATCAGGTATATGCTCAGCATTACAGTGGGGTGAAAATACTTGGTTTCACAAGTGTTTAATTCAAGAGTGAAGAGTGTGGTGCTGTTAGGAATATAGATAGAATCTTGACCCTGTATATAACTTACCCACACTGCCATGTCCAGCTAGCAAGACCACTTCTCAGGCAAATTGGCTGAGAGGATTTGAGACCCAGGAGGATGGTTAGCTGCTAAGATAGGGAACTGTGTGATAGTTGTCATGCTTTTGTCTCCGCTAAGAGACACAAATGTACTTACTTGCCTAGTGGTACACGCTGGGGAAATCTACCAAAAATCATAAATATTTCTTTGATGATGGCACAGTCAAAGCTCTAACCTCCATAAAAAAATACACTGTTTATGACATTTAACTTATGCAAAACAACAGAACCTATACCTGAAAATAAATTTATGCTGTAAACTGATTTTGAGTGGGGATATAAGACCTAGAATGACAGATTAATTTTTTATGGAATATTTATTTTTCTACTCATAATTCAGAACTCTGTAGACAGCTATTACTAAAGCTTAGGTGTTTATTTTTAAATTAGAAGACATAATGTTTATTTTTTTCAATTTCCTTCTGATGAGTCTGAGGACACCTCCACCAAACATAGGATATCCTGGGAATCAGGGGCCCTTTTCATTATTTTTACACTTCACTAAATCCGAATTTCACGGAAAGTTTGGGATAGGAGATTCTAAGGTCTTAACCAAGTGATGCCTAAATCAAAGACCTTATAAAATGGCATGATGAGAATAATCTAAACATATTTTACCTTTTGAAAATTTTGCTGCATCACAGTAGGTAAAATGTATAGAATATGCAGTAGAACTTGGGTCATATGCTACTCAGATATAATGCCCTCAAAATTTCCTCATTTAAAAATCTCAATTCAGAGAGGAACTAGGTGGTTTACAAAATTAAAATAACCAACTTTATACCTCACATCAGTGTTTCTCTCCTGCTGTGTACAAAAATGCATGTAAGAACTACCTGGTGTTCTTACCAAAGAAGGGCTACCACTGTCACTGCCAGCAGGGCACCACACCCTTCACTCAGCGAGTCCCATGCGTGGCCTTCTCTGAAATGATCCTGCACAGTATGGCTGATGCACTGCTGAGGTTATAGTGGCACCTGATGTCTGAATGTCTATATCGGGATTAGTGCAGCAAGATTTTCTTTGAGATTCAACTGTATTTTCCCCACAAGTGTTCCACCTACATCAGTGAAAAACATCTGATCAAACCGTCAAACCATGGAATTTTAGTAGAGCCATGATCAAAATAAACGAATGAATGATATCTTCTAGTAACTCCTAGAAAATATTATTAATAATATTCCTTACAGTGTTTCCGTGGTTTTATGTTCTTATTTGGGCTTCAAGTAATATAAACACATGTCTTTTTGCAAATAGATGTAGAACAATGTACCCAAATGGGAGTGCAAATAAGAAAAATCCTTGGAGATTTTTAAAACAGTAACTACCAAGCAGATGCTGTCAGAACACTGAATCAGAATCTCTGGAAGTTGAAATGAATACATGAACGTAGAATCTGAACAATCATTTTTCAATGGGAATGAAGTAAACAAATTCCCTTCAGAGTTGTCAGAGGGGATTTGAGATGACTCGTGCGGGACACACAGATGCATCTAAAGAGCACTGGTGTCCAAGGTCCTTCCATTTAACTGTCCTCCTCACCCATCATCTGGAGTCAGAGTCCTTCCAAAGTACCTTCTTCATCGCTCCCTTCACATCCCTGTTCCTCAGTGTATATATGAGGGGGTTGGCCATGGGGATAATGGCAGTGTAGAAGAGAGACATGAACTTGTCCTGATCCTGGGAGTCCCTGCTGCTGGGCCGAAAATACACAGAGATGGCTGTGCCAAAGAACAGGGAGACCACCGTAAGGTGGGATCCACACGTGCCAAATGCTTTTCTCTGCCCTGCAGTGGACTTGATTCTTAAGACCGCCCTGACAATCCGACCATAGGAGAACATGATTAATGAAACAGGTGTGAGAAGAATGATGACACTGCCAAAGAAGGTCACATACACATTCATAGTGGTGTCAACACAGGCAAGTTTGAGAAAAGGAGGGATCTCACAAAGGAAGTGGTCTAATTTATTTCTCCCACAAAGTGGTAAAAGGAAGACAAGCACTGTCTGCAACAAGGAAATGGCAAAACCAATGATCCATGAAGCAGAAGCCGTCAGGACACATAGACGGGGGTGCATGATTACTGTGTAGTGAAGGGGCCTGCAAACAGCCGCATAACGGTCAATTGCCATAACTCCTAAGAGAATACATTCTGTACATCCTAAACCTAGAGAGATGAACATTTGAACTACACAGCCACCAAAGGAGATGGATTTGTCTGCTCCACTGAGATTAACCAGGAACTGGGGAATGATGCTGGTGGTGTAGCACATGTCCATAAAGCTCAGGTTAGAGAGGAAAAAGTACATCGGGGTGTGAAGACGTGGATCCAAGAAGGATAATGCAATGATGGTTGTGTTTCCCAGCAAAGTGAAGACGTAGAAGATCCCAAGAATTACCAAGAGGACCAGCTCAAGCTGAGGCCTGTCAGAGAAACCTAGTAGGATAAACCCAGTGAAAGAACTTCCATTTTTCTGTTCCATCCTTTGCTAGCACAGGGCGCCTGTCAAACCAAGCATTTAATAATTTATGAAAGGTATTTTCCAAAAAAGAGCAGCGTTGAAGAGGAAATCTATCATGTTCAAAGGCATGGCCATGGGATTTTATATACAACTATTTGAATAAATCATGTACCCATTGAAATTGTTCTATACTATTCACAAAAAGTTATATATTGCGCTTTAATATGAGGAAAAAATAAATAAAACACTAAGATCAAATAATGAACCTTGGTTTGCATCCTTCATAGATATGTCTTTCAGATTGAGATTAATGGGGTTGAAGTACAATCTTAATATATGTACATTTTAGAGAAATTGGAAATATGGGAAAATCAAGGCAGAATGATTAGAAAGAGTAAGAAAGATGTAGACAGAGGGAGAAAGTTTATTTTAAATATGTATCTCATAATTCTACATAACTGTATGTGTACATACCACACATGTAATTGAATAATACAAAAAAAATCTCTAAAATGCATTCAGATATAGAATTTTATAACCTAAAACATACTTATACAAAGGATTATATTACATTTGAAGTATCACTAAGAGTGCTGCAAGCAAACATTTTGGCAGAATTGTTGTCTCTCTACTCCTAATACATTATATTTGTGAATGTTATACCCCAATCTTTTTGTATAGTAGCAAAAAATAAACTGTTGAGAGTTTGAAAATATCGCCATTCAATTATAGTGCTTAACACTTACCCTCGAGAGACGCCGGCTCTGGCGGCGTACTCCTTGGAAGGAAAGTTATGACCAACCTAGATAGTATATTAAAAAGCAGCCATATGTGAAACGAATTGCCAGTTCAGGGTCGATGCATGTTACAGGATGCTCGGGGCTGGTGTGCGGGGATGACCCAGAGGGAGGATAAAGGGACGAGGGAGGTAGGAGGGAGGTTCAGGAAGAGGAACTCATGTACACCCGGGCGGATTCATGTCAATGTATGGCAAAACCAACCAGTATAATATTGTAAAATAATTAGCCTCTAATAAAAAAAAAAAAAGCAGAGACATTATTTTGCCAACCAAGGTCCGTCTAGTCAAGGCTATGGTTTTTCCCGTGGTCATGTATGGATGTGAGAGTTGGACTGTGAAGAAAACTGATCACCGAAGAATTGATGCTTCTGAACTGTGGTGCTGGAGAAGACTCTTGAGAGTCCCTTGGACTGCAAGGAGATCCAACCAGTCCATTCTAGAGGAGATCAATCCTCGGTGTTCATTGGAAGGACTGATGCTAAAACTGAAACTCCAATACTTGGGCCACCTCATGCGACGAGTTGACTCACTGGAAAAGACTCTGATGCTGGGAGGGATTGGGGGCGGGAGGAGAAGGGGACGACAGAGAATGAGATGGCTGGATGGCATCACCGACTCGATGGAAATGAGTTTGAGTGAACTCTGGGAGTTGATGATGGACAGGGAGGCCTGGCGTGCTGTGATTCATGGGGTCGCAAAGAGTCAGACACGACTGAGCGACTGAACTGAAATAACTAACATTACTATACCAATTTAACAAGAACTCCAAAAATTTATTCACTGTGCATAGTCAGTTCATGGGCTTCCGTGATGACTCAGGAGTAAAGAACCTGCCTGCCAATGCAGGAGATACAGGAAATGTGGGCTCAGTCCCTGAATCGGGAAGATACAATGCAGAAGAAAATGGCAACCCAGTCTAGTGCAGAGAAACTGGTTAGCTACAGTCCATGGAGTCGTAAAGACTCAGACATGACTTCGCGACTAAACCACAAAAATAGTCAGTTCACAGCAGAAGTTCAAAACCAGCGATCATCACTTACCTCTTCTTTCTATTGATTTCATTTTCATGTATTACAAGCAACTAAAGCCTTTGACTGTGTGGATCACAACAAACTCTGGAAAATTCTTCAAGAGATGGGAATACCAGACCACCTGACCTGCCTCTTGAGAAACCTGTATGCAGATCAGGATGCAACAGTTAGAACTGGACATGGAACAACAGACTGGATCCAAAAAGGAAAAGGAGTACGTCAAGGTTGTATATTGTCACCCTGCTTATTTAACTTCTATGCAGAGTAAATCATGAGGAACGCTGGGCTGGAAGAAGCACAAGCTGGAATCAAGATTGCCGGGAGAAATATCAATAACCTCAGATATGCAGATGACACCACCCTTATGGCAGAAACTGAAGAGGAACTCCAAAGCCTCTTGATGAAAGTGAAAGAGGTGAGTGAAAAAGTTGGCTTGAAGCTCAACATTCAGAAAATGAAGATCATGGCATCCAATCCCATCACTTCATGGGAAATAGATGGGGAAACAGTGGAAACAGAGTCAGACTTTATTTTGGGGGCTCCAAAATCACTGCGGATGCTGATTACAGCCATGAAATTAAAAGACGCTTACTCCTTGGAAGGAAAATTATGACCAACCTAGGTAGCATATTAAAAAGAAGAGACATTACTTTGCCAACCAAGGTCCATCTAGTTAAGACTATGGTTTTTCCAGTGGTCATATATGGATGTGAGAGTTGGACTGTGAAGAAAGCCGATCGCCGAAGAATTGGTGCTTTTGAACGTGGTGTTGGAGAAGACTCTTGCGAGTCAAGGAGATCCAACTAGTCCATCCTAAAGGAGATCAGTCCTGGGTGTTCATTGGAAGGACTGATGCTAAGGCTGAAGCTCCAATACTTTGGCCACCTCATGCGAAGAGTTGACTCACTAGAAAAGACTCTGATGCTGGGATGGATTGGGGGTGGGAGGAGAAGGGGCCAACAGAGAATGAGATGGCTGGATGGCATCACCGACTCGATGGACATGAGTTTGAGTGAACTCTGGGAGTTGATGATGGACAGGGAGGCCTGGCGTGCTGTGATTCATGGGGTCGCAAAGAGTCGGACACGACTGACTGACTGAACTGAACTGAACTGAAAACTAAAAGTATTAATTATACTAGGGAAGATATAAAGAAAAGTGCACTTTGGTATTATAAAAATCTAAGAACATCCATTTACATTAGGTTAATTTTACATACGCACCTTTCTAGGAGCTATCTTGAAACATTACTTACATCAAAACAAACGCACCACCAGCTGTAAGGTTAACTGATTACCATATTCATCTAACTATTTATTATTGCATGAACATAATCATTGTTATTCCCTGGTGACTCAGACAGTAAAGAGTCTACCTGCAATGCGGAGGACCTGAGTTTGATCCCTGGGTTGGTAAGGTCCCCTGGAGAAGGAAATGGCAACCCACTCTAGTATTCCTGCCTGGAAAATCCCATGGGCAGAGGAACCTGATGGGCTACAGTTCAAAGGGTGGAAAAGAGTTGGACACAATTGACCAACTTCACTTTCACTTTTTCATGATCATATATTAACTTAAGCAACATAAGAAAGTATGTAATTCAGTTCTACTGTATTCAAATAGTTTGGCACATAGTACATTTTTAATTCTTCTAAGGCTTTCAAAATTTGAATCTGAATTGGGTGTAGACCCACTGCTGTGTGAAAGAAATTGATACAAAAATGTCATAAAATCAATGCTAATAAAAACTGAGTAAAGGAAAAAGTGTGAAAGTGTTACTCACTCAGTCAGGTCCAACTCTTTGTGACCCCGTGGACTGTAGCCCACCAGGTTCCTCTATCCTTGGGATTCTCCAGGCAAGAATACTGGAGTAGGTTGCCGTGCCCTCCTTCAGGGGATCTTCCCAGCCCAGGGATCGAATCCACATTTCTACTCACATTTCTTACGTCTCCTACATTGGCAGGCAGGTTCTTCACCGCTAGCACCACCTGGGAAGTCCATTAATAAAGGAAAAGTAAGAGCCAAATGTACGAGCTAGATTTACAAAAGGCAGAGGAACCAGAGATCAAATTGCCAATATTAGTTGGATCATAAAAAAGCAAGGAAATTGCCCAAAAATTCTACTTCTGCTTCACTGACTACTCTAAAGCCTTTGACTGTTGGACCACAACAAACTGTGGGAAATTCTTAAAGAGATGGGAATACCAGACCACCTAACCTGTCTTCTGAGAAACCTGCATGCAGGTTTCATTCAGGAAGCAACAGTTAGAACCGGACATGGAATACGGACTGGTTCAAAATTGGGAAAGGAGTGCATCTTGCCTGGGTATTGTTATCCTGCTTATTTAACTTATATACATCATGTGAAATGCCAGGCTGAATGGCTCTTAAGCTGGAATCAAGACTGACTGGAGAATACTGACAACCTCAGATACGCAGATGATACTGTCCTGATGGCAGAAAGCGAAGAGGAACTAAAGAGCCTCTTGATGAAGGTGAAAGAGGAGAGTGCAAAAGCTGGCTTAAAATTGAACATTCAAAAAACTTAAGATCATGGCATCTGGGCCCATCACTTCATGGCAAATAGATGGGGAAAAGTGGAAACAATGACAGACTTTATTTTCTTGGGCTCCAAAATCACTACAGATGGTGACTGCAACCATGAAATTAAAAGACGCTTGCTCCTTGAAAGAAAAGCCATGACAAACTTAGATAGCCTATTAAAAGCAGAGACATCACTTTACCAACAAAGGTCCATACGCTCAGAGCTATGATTTTTCCAGTAGTCATGTATGGATGTGAGAACTGAACCATGAAGAAGGCTGAGCACCAAAGAATTGATCTTTTGAATTGTGGTACTGGAGAAGACTCTTGAGAGTCCCTTGGACTGCAAGGAGATCCAACCAGTCCATTCTAAAGGAAATCAACACTGAATGTTCACTGGAAGGACTGATGCTGATGCTGAAGCTCCAATACTTTCACCACCTGATGAGAAGAGACAACTCATTGGAAAAGACCCTGATTTTGGAAAAGATAGAGCACAGGAGGAGAAGGCATCAACGGAGGCAGAGATTGTTGGATAGCATCATTGACACAATGGACATGACCTTGAGATGGAGAAGGACAGGGAAGCCTGGCATGCTGCAATAACTGGGGCTGCACAGTCCGACCTGACTGAACAACTGAACAACAAGCACCAAGAGTCAAAAGAAAGAAGAGGCAGTGGTGGAGGGGCCTTGGGGAGTATCCTTCATCAGTGGCGTAAAGGTCCTCCGTGTCCCATGATTTAGTGTAAGGATAGAAAAAAACAAAAAATCAGGTGGTTTGAAATAGAAAAGTACACATGATAGAAATTTAATACATCATGTATGAGTAGGATTAAGCTAATCTAACTTAACACTCAATCACAAAACAGTATGGAAGAGCACTAGTTCACACACCTCTAAAAACAATATTTAATAAAAAAATTCTCACATTTAAAGTGTGAAAAATTAAAGGATCCAAAATTTGAAGGCTGGAAAGATATGCTCAGTTTAGTTCAGTCACTCAGTCGAGTCCGACTCTTTGCCACCCCATGAATCGCAGCACACCAGACCTCCCTGTCCATCACCAACTCCCGGAGTTCACTCAAACTCATGTCCATCAAGTCGGTGATGCCATCCAGCCATCTCATCCTCTGTCATCCCCTTCTCCTCCTGCCACCAATCCCTCCCAGCATTAGGGTCTTTTCCAATGAGTCAACTCTTCGCATGAGGTGGCCAAAGTTTCGCTTTAGCATTAAGTCCTTCCAATGAACACCCAGGACTGATCTTTAGAATGGACTGGTTGGATCTCCTTGCAGTCCAAGGGATTCTCAAGAGTCTTTTCCAGCACCACAATTCAAAAGCATCAATTCTTCGGCGATCATCTTTCTTCACAGTCCAACTCTTATATCCATACATGACCACTGGAAAAACCATAGTCTTGACTAGACGGAACTTGGTTGGCAAAGTAATGTCTCTGCTTTTTAATATGCTATCTAGGTTGGTCATAACTTTCCTTCCAAGGAGTAAGCGTCTTTTAATTTCATGGCTGCAATCAGCATCTGCAGTGATTTTGGAGCCCCAAAAAATAAAGTCTGACACTGTTCCACTGTTTCCCCTTCCATTTCCCATGAAGTGATGGGATTGGATGCCATGATCTTCGTTTTCTGAATGTTGAGCTTTAAGCCAATTTTTTCACTCTCTTCTTTCACTTTCATCAAGAGGCTTTGGAGTTCCTCTTCACTTTCTGCCATAAGGGTGGTGTCATCTGCATATCTGAGGTTATTGATATTTCTCCCGGCAATCTTGATTCCAGCTTGTGCTTCCTCCAGTCCAGCATTTCTCATGATGTGCTCTGCATACAAGTTAAATAAGCAGGGTGATAATACACTGCCTTGACCTACTCCTTTTCCTATTTGAAACCAGCCTATTGTTCCATGTCCAGTTCTGACTGTTGCTTCCTGACCTGCATACAGGTTTCTCAAGAGGCAGGTCAGGTGGTCTGGGATTCCCATCACTTTCAGAATTTTCCAAAGTTTATTGTGATCCACACAGTCAAAGGCTTTGGCATAGTCAGTAAAGCAGAAATAGATGTTTTTCTGGAACTCTCTAGCTTTTTTGATGATCCAGCGGATGTTGGCAATTTGATCTCTGGTTCCTCTGCCTTTTCCAAAACCTTATAGCTAATAATGCTGGGATTCCCTGGTGGTCCAGTGGTGAAGAGTCTGCCATGCAACGTAAAGGACGCAGGTTTGATCCCCGGTCAAGGAAGATCCCACATGAGCAGGACAACTATGATTCCACATGTGTGGGGCAGCTGTGCCCATCCGCCGCAACTACTGTCTCCTGCACCACAACTACTGAAGCTTGTGCTCCACAACAAGAGAAGACAATACAGTGAGAAGCCAGCGCACCACCTAGAGAGCAGCCTCTGCTTGCTGCAACTGGAGAAAGCCTGTGAGCAGCAACCAAGGTCCAATGCCATCAAAAATTAAATGAGTAAATAATGAAATAGTTTTGAAAATGATAATAATAATGCCAATATTGTTGGTATTGTTGACTGTTTGATATGCTCTGAAACATTTACGTGCATAATCTCAACTATCTCCAAAAAAATGTTTGACATTTATTAGTTACCCTTCTATATTTGAAGAGATGGATTAAAGTGGCTAAGCAGCTTAGCCAAGATTATTAAAATCCTAAATTTATAAACAAAAATTAGGTCTCTTTGATATCAAAGTTTGTGTTTTTAGCAAACACATTGCTTTATTGCCAGACACAAATATATTGAAATTCGGAGGATACCACTGCAGATGGCAGGGTTTACAATTTCATAAGATTTCATCCTTCCTTTGATTTCTTATAAGAATGTGATCTGTGCTTTCCACAAAAGAAGTCTCTATAGAAAAAAATTTATAACAGAATTATAAAAGTTTGACAGATAGTCTAAATGTGCAATGACAGGATATATTCCCTGACTCACACCTGCTCAGAAGAGCAAATACAACCTATGGCTCAGTCTCATGAACAGATATACAAATACTGACACATTCATCCTAGATGAACTGCTGGAAAATTTTTCTAAATGTAGGAAGCATTCACCAAAGTGAAGGGCAAATATAAAATATTAATTCATCAAAGGAAAACACTAATACAATAACAGACCAGTGCGATAAAATGATGATATATTTTATCATCATATCAATAAGGACCAGAAAGGCAGTTGATAAAAGAGAAAATCCTGTCAAGATGAAGTTGTTCAAACCGTTTGCAACTATACAGAATAATATTCATTTATTAGAAAAAGGATGCTGAATGACCAGGTATCTGACAGGTCTAAAAATGAATGACTTTAGATTGAAAAATTTAATATCAGACAACAACAAACAAAAGCAACACCAACTAAAACAGAAAAAAAGAATGTAATGTCTTTGTATGTTACAAATGATTCCAGTCCAAGTGGAGATTACACTGGAAGGTAATTAGGATAACAATGTCATACTTGTCTTCTTTAAATTTTTTTTCTCTAAAGAAATTCAGGAAGTTATCCCTTCCTGAGTAAACCAGATGTAGGAAACTTCAATGTGCAAGAGCATCATTGCAATGATCTCAAGAGTACATTCCACTGGCCTGGATCACACCAATCCCTTGCTCGTTCCCTATTCAGCACCCACCCTTCCTAAAGCTGGTTGCACCACCACAGAAGGCAATGTTCCAAGGTAAGGAATATTGTTTGGCTAAGGGTAAGTGGGAAATTTTTATCTCCTTCTTACCACATTTCAAGAATTCGGGGTTTTAATTGGGAATTATCATCTATGTTAAAACACATATCAACTGACCTAACACAATAAGGAATACTGATATGTATGAGACAAACTACATAAATAATGAAAACTAGAAATATTAAGCACATTCATCCTAACTACAAGAACAACAAATACTATCCTTGCTAACCATCATAATATGACATGAAATAGGCAAGTTCTGCTATACAAGCTACATATCGATTAATACTTGGATACAAAAGAGAAATAATTGAAAAAATCAAAGTATATGTATGCATATATAGAAGATAGTAAGTAGGTAAAATTAAACAGATTCTACAAAATAAAGATGACATCTTACATAACGATTCTGTTTTAAAAGAATATAATAGAAAATGATATCTCACAAGAACACAATTCTAGTATACTAATTAAGAGAAGAGCTATCAAATGAGAGAGGTTAAATGCTTAATACAGACACATATCAGTGCTAGAGGTATATTTACAATGATAATAACTGTGTGTTACTGACACATGACTAAAATTGTAGTGGAAGAAGAAATATTTCAAGAAAACTAGCTACTTGCTGTGCAAACCAAACATTTTAAAGACAAAAGATCTCAAGATAATGTCTCTTTAAGATATCTCAAATTATGCAACATTCACTGATAAATTGAAAGTTCAAACTCTACCCTATCCAGTTCCTCAAGGAATCCTGAAAAAGTGCTAACAAAATCCCTGCAGCCTCAGAGCCATAACTGAATCACTCTTGCTTTAATAATCCTTCTGCCTCAGCTTAACTCCGATACATTAGGACTGATCCCTAATGGCAACGAAGGACTCATAAATGAGGAGGAAGTGGATCTATCTTGGTATCAGAAATAACAGTTCTAATCAATATGGACAATGTTTGCCCAGGTTGGGAAGGAGAAGCTGAAGTAGGAATTCCTTTGCAAGCTGTTTATTGATCAAATGTTCTCAGGATAAAAAGAAGCAAAGAGCAAAATAGAGTGGACAATGCTGCTAAGCAAGGATATGATCACGAATGGAATAGCATAAGCCTGATCCCAGAGAACTCTGGAACAGGACTCTCCAACAGAACTATCTGCTGATAAAATGTATTCTGTCTTCATTAACACAATCATTGCTACCCACATGTTGCTGACTGAGCATTTCAAGGGTGGCAGCTAAGGAACTGAAGTTTAAAGTTAAATTTAATTTGGGTTAATTTAAATACCTAGTCATTTAAATGTGACTAGTTACTAGTATACAGAATAACAAGCTGTGGAGCTGCATTGTGTCAGATGTAATTCCACTTGACCCAAAGCAGCCTTTTATATATCCCGAGTCTGTCATTGACTGCAAACTGACCCAACCAAGTTCAGGAGACCTCCTGGCAATGTGGTTCTCATTCAACTGATGGCAATTTTCTGAAGAAGGAATGGGCTCTGAAGCTGTCAATACTCATGACAAATACAGTGTGGACCAATGCACCCACCAGCCTGTAGAAAAGATCTGAGCTGGACGCCAGAAGCAATCATAAAAAACATAGAGTCCATTCATACTAAACGTAGAGTCCATTCATAAGTGTGTGCAAGGATGAAAGGACAGTCACCGGTGTACACTACACATCACTTCAGTGCAAGGCCATCAAAAAAACTGTCATTTGCTTTATTCACCAATAAATTAAACATTCAGATCACCTTTTCTGACCCACGTTTCTCCACTTAAATTGGTATTTCTCCTCAATTGAAAAATGATCGTTTTTCATTAACAATAAATTCAAAAATGCATTAACACAATAACCATGAAATGGACCTTCATTGTTGTAACTGTCAGACTAGCATTTGGAACACTGCATGTTCATTTCGTTGAGAAAACGAACATTTTAAAACTACAGATATTGACAATACACTTTTAGAAACATTCTGTAATTTCACAGAAAGGAGCTGAGGAAAAAATAAAAGTGTATAGTCTAATATGTTCACATTCACATGTATGCTATTATTCAACTACTGAAGGACATGTTTTATGACAGAAAAATATCCTGAATTTAAATTGTTTCATATATCCATATTGAGACATAATGAATATACTACAACAGGAAGAAATGTCTAGAACACAAAGTTGACTTCCATAAGGAACACTCCAGTTTAGTTCTTAAATTTGGTGAATTTCTGTAGGAGTTTCTGTTTCTTTTTCCAACTGACATGTATGTTACTCAGTTTAGTCTTTAAGGAATACTTGCACCTGAAAACAAACTAACTTACCAATTCCTAAAGTACCACAGAGATCGAGTTCAGTCTTCTCAGTCTTATTCACCTCACGTGAGTGTACTAGGCTCGTTCCCTATCTCATTTCCAGTTCCTGCCTTTAATACAGTACTGGGTATTGGAACCTGTGTATATAGACTAAGGACGCAGGTTGTATGAAATAGGTACACAAGTTGACTCTACTAACTTGGAATTGGAATATCCTTAATTTTCCTTAAGCAAGAAGATGCTTTCTCTTGATAACTTCAAATACCTTCACACAATAGTGAAGATTGGCATTCTGTCTAGCTGGTAGGATGACACAGGAAGGCAATTTCAAACATTCAGGATTCCTTCTGAATATAATGTCTTGGCTCTATGATGGAGAGCTCATTATGAAAGCATGAGATTGGTATGAAACTGCAGGATAATGGTCTGGTGAAAACAGTTTACCTGACTGAAATCTCTGGGGAATGTATGTCCTGTACTATTAATTAGCTAATGTCACCTAGCTGCCCAGAGATGACAATCCTCAGGGGAAATGAATATCAAGGAGAATGCAAGAAGATACCTAATCTGCCTCTTTTATAACTTCTCACAATTGACAAAGGTCAGATTATTCCCTTGACTTCTCAGTTATCTTAACTCTCCTCTTTTAATGGTTTAGATATTTTACTAAACACTTGATATTTTTTCATACAATTGCAAAAAAAAACCATATATAAATAAGAACTCACTCAGTTACTTAATTTGAAAAGTAAATTAATTTTTATCTAATATTCATAATCAACTTTTAAGGAATCACAGAGTTACCAATTAGGCAGTTCCTATCTCATCTTTAAGGTAAATATATTAAATGTCAACCACCATATTTTACTCCCAAACTTCTAATACGGCTAAGGAAAAACTACCAGTCCTCTATGACATTGTTCAAATTCTATCTGAAAGTTGTAATGATTTACATAAACAAAACAGAAAAATTATTGACTTTTTAAATGAAACTTCCATGGTTTGTTTAAGTTCAACTCAATTTTCCGTTTATTTCCACATGACTGAGTTAAACAAGAGAGCTAAAATTGTTAAAGTAAACTGAAGGAAACTTGATGGATATTGTGTGTTTTGAAGTTTGAAGATCAGTTAATTTCAAAACAACTTATATACTTGACTATCCAGACAAAAGGCAGGAATCATTTGCATCTGTCCATGGAAGGCTCTGGCCGTAGCCATCAAAAGCAGCTTCAAAAAATATAAAATCTCTTTTCCCTACTAGAACACATTTTCTTTTGGAGTACTAGACAACTTCTAATTAGTAGTATAAGCTATCTCAGAGAAAACTATTTAGGTTTGAAGTATCTAGGTTTTTATCTGTCATTAATCGGACAAGTATACAAATCTTCTATAACTAATTTACACTCTATAGCCAAGCATTTCCCATAGAACCATAAAATACACTTTTTTAAATAACATTCTACACACAGGGAGAAATTATCTTTTCCCTGAAATACTCCTAGAGTAGAATTTTCTCAGTAATCTCTCTACTAGTTAAATTCCATGGTAATATTTATAAGGAGGTCGAGTAAAGATTAGTATTGCATAGGCTGTCCAGTGATGGAGGGAATTGCAGACCTGCAGTTAACATTTCTTCCCATTTCCATCTCGATGTTTCAAATATTAATTGGAAAAATAATGTTGGATAATAATTTGACATTATCTAGAATGTGATGTGGATGTGACAGATGATGGAAGTAAAGTCCAAAGCTGGAAAGAGCGATACTGCATAGGAACTTGGAATGATAGGTCCATGAGTCAAGGCAAACTGGAAGTGGTCAAACAGGAGATGGCAAGAGTTAACATCAAAATTTTAGGAATCAGCGAACTAAAATGAACTGGAATGGTTGAATTTAACTCAGAGGACCATTATATCTACTACTGTGAGCAAGAATCCCTTAGAAGAAATGGAGTAGCCATCATAGTCAACAAAAGAGTGCAAAATGCAGTACTTGGATGCAATCTCAAAAATAACAGAATGATCTCTGTTCACTTCCAAGGCAAACCATTCAATATCACAGTAATCCAAGTCTATGTCCCAACCAGTAATGCTGAAGAAGCTGAAGTTGAACCGTTCTATAAAGACCTACAAGACCTTCAAGAACTAACACCCAAAAAAGATGTCCTCTTCATTATAGGGGACTGGAATGCAAAGGTAGGAAGTCAAGAGAAGCAGGAAAATTATGCCTCAGAGTACAAAATGAAGCAGGTCAAAGGCTAACAGAGTTTTGCCAAGACAACGCACTACTCATAGCAAACACCCTCTTCCAACAACACAAGAGAAAACTCTACACATACACATCACCAGATGGTCAATACCAAAATCAGATTGATTATATTCTTTGCAGCCAAAGAAGGAGAAGCTCTATACAGTCAGCAAAACCAAGCCAGGAGCTGACTGTGGCTCAGATCATGAACTCCTTATTGCCAAATTCAGACTTAAATTGAAGAAAGTAGGAAAAACCACTAGCCCGTTCAGATCCAGTTCAGTCGCTCAGACATGCCTGTCTCTTTGCTACCCCAGGGACTGCAGAACGCCAGTCCTCCCTGTCCATCACCAACTCCAGGAGTTTTCTCAAACTCATGTCCATTGAGTCGGTGATGCCATCCAACCATCTCATTCTCTGTCGTCCCCTTCTTCTCCGTCTTCAGTCTTTCCCAGCATCAGGGTCTTTCCAAACCAGTGGGTTCTTCGCATCAGGTGGCCAAAGTATTGGAATTTCAGCTTCAACATCAGTCCTTCCAATGAACACCCAGGACTGATTTTCTTTAGGATGCATTGTTTGGATCTCCTTGCACTCCAAGGGACTCTCAAGAGTCTTCTCCAACAACACAGTTCAAAAGCATCAATTCCTCGGTGTTCAGCTTTCTTTATAGTCCAACTCTCACAGTCATAGATGACTACTGGAAAACCCATAGCCTTGACTAGATGGACCTTTGTTGGCAAAGTAATGTTTCTGATTTTTAATATGCTGTCTAGGTTGGTCATAACTTTTCTTCCAAGAAGTAAACATCTTTTTATTTCATGGCTGCATTCACCATCTGCAGTGATTTTGGAGCCCAAAAAAATAAAGTCTGACACTGGCTCCACTGTTTCCCCACCTATTTCCCATGAAGTGATGGGACCAGATGCCATGATCTTAGTTTTCTGAATGTTGAACTTTAAGCCAACTGTTTCACTCTCCTCCTTCAGTTTCAAAAAGAGGCTTTTTAGTTCCTCTTCACTTTCTGCCATAAGGGTGGTATCATCTGCATATCTGAGGTTATTGATATTTCTCCCAGAAGTCTTGATTCCAGCTTGTACTTCATCCAGCCCAGCTTTTCTCATGACATATTCAGTTCAGTTCAGTTCAGTCGCTCAGTCATGTCCAACTCTTTGCGACCCCATGAATCACAGCACGCCAGGCTTCCCTGTCCATCACCAACTCCCGCAGGGTCCCTCTTTAAAATTAGCTTAGAAAAAAAAGCTCAAATGTATTATATTTAACATATACATTTATGCTGCAATTCCCACACCTAAATGCATCAATATGTGTTTTGTCTCTTTTTCCTTTGGAGGATATGTAAAACTCAATGATTGTTGCGGTTTCTAAGGTTTTTTCCTCCCACATTTGAGCACTAGCAGAGAAGCTCTGTAAGATAATGTATAGATGTTTTCAGTTCAGTTCAGTCGCTCAGTCGTGTCTGACTCTTTGCGACCCCATGAATCACAGCACGCCAGGCCTCCCTGTCCATCACCAACTCCCAGAGTTCACTCAAACTCATATCCATCGAGTCGGTGATGCCATCCAGCCATCTCATTCTCTGTCGTCCCCGTCTCCTCCCACCCCCAATCCCTCCCAGCATCAGAGTCTTTTCCAGTGAGTCAACTCATCGCATGAGGTGGCCAAAGTATTGGAGTTCTGCATATAAGTTAAATAAGCAGGGTGACGATATACAGCCTTGACGCACTCCTTTTCCAATTTGGAACCAGTCTATTGTTCCATGTCCAGTTCTAACTGTTGCTTCTTGACATGCATACAGATTTTCAGGAAGCAGGTAGGTGGTCTGGTATTCCCATCTCTTGAAGAATTTTCCACAATTTGTTGTTATCCACACAGTCACAGGCTTTGGCATAGCCAAAAAAGCAAAAGTAGATGTTTTTCTGGAAGTCTCTTGCTTTTTCACTGATCCAGCAGAAGTTGGCATTGTTGATCTCTGGTTCCTCTGCCTTCTCTAAAACCAGCTTGACCATCTGGAAGTTCATGGATCACTTACTGTTGAAGTTGGTTTGGAGAATTTGTATTATCATTATATAATGCAATACCATTGGGAAAAAGGTCAAAGGTAACCAAGGCCTCTCTATGCTATCTTTAGACCTTTTCTGTTAATCTGAAACTATTTCAACATAAAAAGTTTTTTTAAGCATTTATTTTAGCATTTTATTTAAGCTGTTTTGTTAAATAAGATTTTCTATTATTTCTCTAATTTTTCATAAATAGCCTCCTCAAGTGAAGATCCTAAACAGAGGTTGCAAACTGATGACTTACAGATTTTCTTGTTTGTTTTTCAGCTGGGACATCTCACACAAAAAATCAGAGTCCCACCTTCTCTCGAAAATTTTGAAGCTTGTCCAATATTGGGCCACTTCTCACCTGGCAATAGAAGGACCTGCTAAGTATTGACTCCCCTTTTGAGATGGACTAAATGTTCTGGAGCTTGCCACACCTGCAGATCTAAAACTGACCTGTTTTACTTTCGTTAAGTACAAAAAATATTACAGTTTGCAACCGTGGGACTAACAGGACTCTATCAGGTTTTTGTTTTTTATTTTTTTCTTTTTTTTTGGAGTAACTTTGTTTTTACAAGCAGCAAGCAAAGTAGCAAAGTACAGAAGCAAAAATGCATTATAGGAGCATTAAGTTCTACATTAGATCACAGCGTCTAATCTGAAATCACACCCATAATATCATTTTTCAGGATATCTGGGAAATAGTTATTTCCCAGGATGTCTGAACCATAGCTACTCTATTTTGACTTTTAATTGTAAAAAAAAAAAATTTTTAATAGCCAAGGCAGATTTCACCATTAATGACATCAGTGTTTTTCTAGGTATGAGAAGATACAAGAATTGGAACTCATAAAACATTTTTCTGAAAAGATCTGCCTGTTCTGCCAGTTTTTTGTTGTTGTTGTTGTTGTTTTTTTTTCAGAGCACAGAGTGCCTCATTCCTGATTTTCACCCTGAACTTCTTTCAGGGGGTGTTGAAGGTCAGCAGCTTGCAATGGTCATGATGTAATCTTTGTAGAGGCAGCTGGCAAGGACCAACTTCCAGTCAGCAGGGTCCCTTCATAGCCACATATCTGACCATGTGACACCATTTCATGGCCATTGTGTCCCGCGGTGCTGGGAAGGCTCATTCCCAGGTCTAGGGAAGTGATGGGCCACTCAGTGTGCTAAAATTGGACCAGGCCTTGCAAGTAGCAAAAGTCTCTGGACCACTGTCTTAGTAGCCTCCTAGTCCAGGAAAATATTTCCTCTTGTTGCTTTTTCCCAAAGTTTTTTTAAAAGGACTTGAATAGAACAAGAACTAGAGAATGAGAAGAAGAGGGACAGACAGAAACACAAAGCAAAACAAAAATGGCAATGAGAGAGAGAAGGAGAGAGGAAGCTGCTCAAAAGGCTAGAAGGTTCCTGTTCACTCATGACACACAGGCTCCAGATCCCCCTTCCTCCTGTGGGCACACTGAATCCGCTTCTAAAAGAAATGCAGAAACTAGCTGGGTGAATCCTACACACAGAAAAACCCCACACTAAAATCATTAGGAGATAAAAAAGTAAATCATTAGAAGAGCCAGACACAAAATCTCTACCCAAACTTCACCCTTGGAACCACAATATACAATCAGGAGGGAAGTCACCACAACCAGTTTCTCCCTGAGAAACAAAGTGTCCCACGTCTGGGACCCTCACTTTGAAGACTTCCACCTGAGACATGGGCCTCCAAAACATACCTCTGAAAGTCAACGAAGTTTGTGTCCATGAAATCCATGAGGCTGCAATGAACTGAGAAGCCGGCTCACCCTGA
The DNA here is from genome assembly GCF_049115385.1 of Moschus berezovskii. NCBI lineage: Eukaryota > Metazoa > Chordata > Mammalia > Artiodactyla > Moschidae > Moschus > Moschus berezovskii. The sequence continues at coordinate 41,677,262 of NC_142482.1, read as the reverse complement.
CTCACTGAGATGAGGCTGCAATGAACTGAGAAGCAGGCTCACCCAGACTCACTGAGGCTCTCTCTCCAGGGCACAGCACGCAGACACAGACGAAACCTCCAGCTTGCCCCTGAAAGAAGCCTATCCCCTTATCTTAAAAGCTAAGACTTCTAATACACATCTAGGGGTCAACTGCAATCCTCACCAAGCACCTGAGAAGCCAACAGGTGCCAGGATTGTGCTCTCCCTCTGTCCCACCCCAGGTCACCAGTGTCTCTGTGAAAAGAGTTTCTGCACACGTATGGCCGCCCAGATCCTGGGGCTGCTGCCAGAGGGCATACTCCTTGATCACCTGGTTCAGTGGCTTGTGTTCCTGGGTCCAAAAGGAGATAGAAAAAAAAGAAACAACTGTAATTGGCTACCTGCACCCACCCACCCAGGGCTCAATGTGGAGGAAACAGACAGAAAACCCATCTCCCCACCTTCTCCTGAAAGAGATATAGTTGCATATTTGAAAAGTTATTGCCTCGGGTTCTGTCAGATTGCCTACAACAGCAACAATTACGTTGCCCTGAATGAGGACCCGTGCTCCTGGACCGCAGCGGACACAGTGGCTCAGATCTCCAAGCTCAAGCTTGAGCAGAGAGGTGCTGCAGGTCATGGTAGGAACTACCTGGAGGAAACTGCATATAGTGGCTCCACAGACACCTTAGAATTGGGAAGGACACGCTGCTGCGCACAGGTACAAGGGGTGCAGGGCCTCCCTGATCCCCACTCAGGCTGGACCTGGCTTCCAACAAGGAGAAGAAAGGGGGGTCCCTGTGGGAAGAGCGCCCTGGCTTCCTGTCGGCAGAGGGAGGAATCCGCCCAGGTTTTCATATTCTGTACAAGAGAGTGAATCCCCAGTGGCCCCACTTCCCTGAAGGACAATTAAGGAATCCAGTCTCTTTGGGGAAGAAGCAGGAAACCATCCCTGAGATAACTGGTCAGCAGTGCTCCTTCACCCTGGGTGCCATCTTGTGACCCATGACTGTCTCTCAGGGCCAGTTCTCACCCTGAGAATATGTTTGGAGGCCTGACTCCAGCTTTTCTGAGTCATTTGGCCTCCACCCAAGTCAGGACCATTACTCTGTAGTCTCTCCCTTACATGGTGCCTCCTACCTTGGCTCTCACCCTGACTCCGGAACTTTCCAAGGATTCAGGAACATGCCCAGGCCTCCGAGTCCAGGCTGGTGTCTGGTGTTTGTCCTGCTTCTTTTCAAACCCACTGTCCTGTTTATTCTCAGGATAGTCACAGGATGCTGCTTCCGGGACCCATGGAGGTAACACTAAATGGGAACTTTCTGATTCATCCTCCCAGACCCTCCAAAGACACATGTGACCCATCACCCCATCTCTGACCATGAGGTCCCCCTGGTGCTGGGCCCTGGGATTCTACCCTGAGGAAATCTCACTGACCTGGCAGCATGACACAGAGGACCAGACCCAGGACATGGAGCTTGCAAGCCCGGGCCTTCAGGGATTGGAACCTTCAAGATGTGGGTGGCCCTAGAGGTCTCTTCTGGAGAGCAGCAGAGATACAGGTGCCATGTGCAGCACAAGAGGCTTCAGGAGACTCTCACCCTGAGATGGGATCAGGAGGAGGCTGGGGTGGAGCTTCTTCTCAGATAAAGCTGGAGCCTTTCTAGACCCCTTCAGCAAGGTCAGGACTCAAACCTGAGGTCTGGGCCCTTTCTCTTTCCTCCACAGAACTTCCTCTGATGATCAGAGGGAAGGGTCCCTGCTGAGGACAGACCTCCAGGACGGCAGTTTGTCCAGTCACCACAGCAGCACCTTTCTTCATTTTCCTGATTTTGTCCTTGAGTTTGGTCACAGTTCCAGAAAGTTCTGTGGGGTCCAGGACTAGGGGGTTCCTCTAGGATCTCATGACTCAGTCTTATCTATGGCTTCTCACTTGATATTTTCTTCTTGCAGCTGAAAAAGGAGGGAGCTACATTCAGGCTGCAAGTACAGAGGGGATATGATTCCTAAGACCCTTGCCAGGGTGCAGACAGGAGGCCATGGGGGGCTCACCTTCCTCAAAATTCCTTCTCTAGTTTCTCTCCTGTGGGTTCTGACCATCATGTCTACAAGGATGTCTGGAGAAAGTTCTCTCTGGGCAGGGGAATCTCCTGTGCAAATGCACAAGGACAGGAGAGTGTCTGCATTCAAGGAAGAGCCAGAAGGCAGGTGTGGCAGGCCTAACGAGGAACTGAGATTAGATCCCATGTTTTGCAAGATCATATAGACCTAGATGATATTAGAAGGGTGTTGATATTGTCTGAGTAAGATGTGGATTCATTAAGATGGTGTAAACAGAAGACAATCCATCGTGACTGCCCTTTGGAAGTACCAGTCTTGTTGTTGTACACAACTAGGTGAAGGGTGAGTGATGCACTAAAGGAAACTGTAGGAAATAGTGTGGTGACCAGGTTGGAGATGCTGGTGCTCACCTGGACCCCTTAAATCTACAAAACTGGGAGTAGATCCTGAGAATCTACATTCATAATAAGTTTGCAGCTGATGCTGCTGGCTTTCAGATCACAGATTTAGTAGGGAGAATTTAGACCAGGATTCCCACATGGCTGTGCATCAGCCTCCCCTACAGGATTTGTTCATAAGGGATTCCTGGACTCTGTGCCCAACACTCTTAGATGTTCGGTCTAGGAGGAGACCTGAGTATTTTGTAGAAGCCTGACAAGCAGTCCTGATGCTCAGTCAGGTTTGGAGCCACTGAGGCTTGTGATCAGAGAGTGATCAGGATGCAGAGGGGCTTAAATCCACATTGAAATGGGCAGAAAAAGTCAAGATATTTTCTGGCAGAATCATGTTTTCTCTTCCAAGCAGGATAGGCAGCTGGACATTTTAGAAAGTAGTCTGATATCATAAAGTCTCTGAGTTGCTAAGAGAGCAGATCTAAATGTTCTCAGCACAAAAAAGAAATGGTAATTATGTGCCATTATACAGGTGTAAGCTAAGGTTCTGCTGCTGATCATTGTGCAATAGAGAAAAGTATCAAATCACAGGTTGTACACTTACTCAATATATTTTATCAATCATATCTCAATAAAGCACAGGAAAAAATTCTCTGAAAGTTTCCCTATATGATAGCCTTATGAAGTTCTTCATGAGAAAAAAAGAATCTCAATTTGTTGCAAAGGAGAGAAAGAGAGTGAGATTTGTGGTTTTACTTATTTCAGGAAAAGTCACAGAACAGCCTGAGGATTCACAACCAGCTCAGCATCCACAGTCTCTCCCAGGTGGGGAAACTCATGGGAACCACCGCCCCTGCACGGGGAGCAGAAGCCACTGTTCACAAAACAGACACTCCCTTAGCTGGAGGATGGACTCTGGTGCTAGGCCTGCTGTCTCTGCTGCCCCTGGCAACTCAATAACACTACCATTTATGCTGTGCAGGTCAAAACCTTCAGCGTGGTGTCAGCCTCTCTGTCTCAGTTCACTTTAGTTCATCGCTCAGTCGTGTCCAACTCTCTGTGACCCAATGGACTGCAGCACACCAGGCTTCCACCAACTCCCGGAGATTACGCAAACTCATGTCCATCAAACCGGAGATGCCATCCAACCATCTCATCCTGTGTCATCCCCTTCCCCTCCCACCTTCAATCTTTCCCAGCAGCAAGATCTTTTCAAATGAGTCAGTTCTTCACATCACGTGGCCAAAGCATCAGTCTTTTCAATGAATACTCAGGGTTGATTTCCCTTATGATGGTCAGGTTCGACCTCCTTGCTGGCCAAGGGACTCCAAAGAGTCTTCTCCTACATCACAGTTCAAAAGCATCAATTCTTCTGCGCTCAGCTTTCTTTATAGTCCAACTCTCACATCCATACATGATTACTGGAAAAACCAGAGCTTTGACTAGATGGACCTTTGTTGGCAAACTAATGTCTCTGCTTTTTAATAAGCTGTCGTGGTTCGTCATAATTTTCCTTCCAAGGAGCAAGAGTCTTTTAATTTCATGGCTGCAGTCACCATCTGCAGTGATTTTGGAACCCCCAAAAATGAAGTCTCACTGTTTCCACTGTTTCCCCATCTATTTACCATGAAGTGATGGGACCAAATGCCATGATCTTAGTTCTCTCTGTCTCACTGTGTGTGTCCTTATTTGGAGTCCATGTGGCTGGAGTAACTTAGTGCCGTGTCCACCTGCAGAAATGTTTAGGAAACAAGTTTTTCTCCTTCATGGTGGGAGGTGATCTCAGACTCTGACCAAAATGTAAGGGTGAAATTCCCTTTAATTGAGAAGCAGGTATAGATTTGGAGGTGAGGTGAGGGTTGTCATTGTTTAGTCTAAGTCATGTCTGATGTTTGGGACCCCATGGACTATAACCTGCACAGCACCTATGCCCATGGGATTTTCCAAGCAAGAATACCGGAGTGGGGACACCATTTCCTCCTCCAGGGGATCTTCCTGATCCAGGGATTGGACCTGGGTCCTGCATTCAGTTCAGTTCAGTTCAGTCGCTCAGTCATGTCCAACTCTTTGCGACCTCATGAATCACAGCACACCAGGCCTCAATGTCCATCACTAACTCCCGGAGTTCACTCAAACTCATGTCCATCGAGTCGGTGATGCCATCCAGCCATCTCATTCTCTGTCGTTCCCTTCTCCTCCTGCCCCCAATCCCTCCCAGCATCAGAGTCTTTTCCAGTGAGTCAACTCTTTGCATGAGGTGGCCAAAGTACTGGAGTTTCAGCTTTAGCATCAGTCCTTCCAATGCATTACAGACAGATTATTTTCCACTGAGCCACCAGGGAAGTCCCAGATGTGTAATAACATAGTAATATGTATTGCTGCTGCTACTGCTGCTAAGTCACTTCAGTCGTATCCGACTCTGTGTGACCCCATAGACGGAAGCCCACCAGGCTCCCCCGTCCCGGGGATTCTCCAGGCAAGAACACTGGAATGGGTTGCCATTTCCTTCTCCAATGTGTGAAAGTGAAAAGGGAAAGTGAAGTCGCTCAGTCGTGTCCGACCCTTAGTGACCCCACGAACTGCAGCCTACCAGGCTCCTCCATCCATGGGATTTTCCAGGCAAGAGTACTGGAGTGACAGTAGTATGTATTACATAACGCCAAATAGAAACCAAAATAGAGCATGCTGTGGAGGAATAAGAGGTGAAATATTCTTTGGGAAGTACTGGAGGCATTTTCCAAGATGGGGAGTAAATTCAGAGAGAGGTTGATCTCATGATAAAAATGACACATTGATGGCTATGGTGCTCACTTTATTTATATTAAACCAAACAGAATTCTCGTTGAGTGGATGCATCATAAAGAAACAGTCCAAAGAGAATCTTGGGAGACTATTTAATAATCCTCAAATGCAGGAAATAAGGACTTAAAAATATTTAGTAAGCACTACTTGTGACCAGCTAACACAAAATCAGGACTGGGCTCCTGAGAAAGGCTTTGACAACTAGCCATGACATTCATGATCAGGGGTATCCTCAGTAACATAATCACTGGAAATGCCTAGGATGCTTCAGTGAGACTAAAGCCACAGGTACAGCAACAGCTTCCCTGGTGGCTCAGATGGTAAAATATCTGCTTGCAATGCAAGATAACCAGGTTCAACCCCCAAAGAAGATCCCTGGGTCAGGAAGATCCCTGAGGAAATGGCAACCCACTCCAGTATTCTTGCCTGAGAAATGCCATGGACAGAGGAGCTTTGTGGGCTACAGTCCATCAGGTCACAAAGAGTAGGACATGACAGAGCGACTTTCACCTCTCACAACTGAAGAGTTTCACTCTCAAAAGAGGTTAAAATTATCCTCAGAAATGGTCACCTAATTAGAAGAACTTGCAGTTTCTAAAGACATTGTGGATTTAATTCACTACAAAATGGTTAAGAGATAACACCGAACAATATAAATCAGAAGAATAGATTGTTTCAAAGGAGCATGAATACCCAATCCCTACAGCTGCCTCAGGGACACCTTCAACTGAATCCTCTGATTGAGGAGACATACAACTTCTCATGTCTGCATTTACACAGAGCACCCCTTCCCAGGAAACCACATCCACAAGACATTTCCATACACTGTGCTTCCCTGAGTCTGCCATAGCAAGTTTCAACTATGCTACAATACTGAAAAGATGGAAGAAGCTCTCAATCATAATACAAACAGGTATAGGAAAGGGCACACCTACAGAGGAAAGACTTGACAAAGAACTATAATCTGTTCTTCTGTTCTCAGTGACCCTGGTTAGAGCAGAACCCTAAGCAAACAGATAACACTGAAATCTACTGACTAGGAGATAAAAGAGGATATTACAGGGGTGGCTATATGCTGATTACCATTCTAGTAATGTTTTCAGCAGGGTGGATAGGGTCTGTTTAGAGTGCAATAAACCTACAGTATACAGACTACAGTTGTTCTAATGAATAAAAGTCCAAAAAGCCAGAACACGATTACAAAGGTGAGGACACGTATCAAGTGAGAAACTATCAAGACTTCCTCTTGCTGACTTGTACGATACAAGGTAAATAAGTGAGAGTCCTTAATTTATTTTATATATTTCGTGTTAAAAACCTAAATTCAGGAAGCAGTGTCTGACTGGTTTGGGGCCTCACAGACATTGCACATGTTGTTGCTCTTGTTTTGTATTATTTTCTAACTGTTTGTCAGTCTGGTGCTGGTTAAGAATTGTGTTTCATAGGAGTCTGACTGACACTTCAGGCTTCCAAGGTGACACATTTCCTGAGCACAGTGTTCACTTTGGGTTCCTCAGAAGGCAAAAATGATGAAAGATTATGACTTGCTCCTGGGCATATGGACAGTTCTGAGCTACAAATGGGATCAAATAATTTAGCCAAGGCCTGGGTACACCCACTACAGCCATTTCACAGATATTAAGAATTCAAAAGGAGGGAATTCCCTGGTTTTTCATGGTATAGGCTCCATGCATCTACAGCAGGGGCCATGGGTTCAATCCCTGTTCTGGGCACCAAAGAGGGAAAGGTTGGAAAGGCAGATATCATTTGAAAAATTTATGAAACAGAACTGAACTTTGGGTACATGGTATCTTTTAAATGATTTTTTTTATCATTTTAGCCTGGGATCTAGATACTTTTATCATCTGTAATTTATTCTGAAGTAATATACACATCCAAATGATGCTCAAGCATTTGCTTAAAACAAATAAATCTGTTTTATGGCAGTCCTTAGGAGCAGACAAGTAGCTGTTCACTCAGGAAAATAGGCTTTGTGACTTCATGTGAGCTTGAGGGTTTCTGCACAAAAGAAAGTATCATTGAGGGATTTGGAAGTGACTATTTGGGCATAACTATCTTGAGTAATAAGGAGAGGGGGAAATTCCTCACCATTCAGAGTACACAGCACACCAAAGTGCTTTTAATCAGGTATATGTTCAGCATTACTGTGGGGTCAAAATACTTGGTTTCACAAGTATTTAACTCAAGGGTGAAGAGTGTGGTGCTGTTAGGAATATAGATAAAATCTTGACCCTGTATATAATTTACCCACACTGCCATGTCCAGCTTGCAAGACCACTTCTCAGGGAAATTGGCCAAGGGTTAGAGACCCAGGAGGATGATTAGCTGCTAGGATAGGGAACTGTGTGATAGTTGTCATGCTTTTGTCTCCACTAAGAGACACAAATGTACTTACTTGCCTAGTGGTACATGCTGGGGAAATCTACCAAAAATCTTAAATATTTCTGTGATGATGGCACAGTCAAAGCTCTAACCTCCAGAGAAAAATACACTGTTCATGACGCTTAACTTACACACAAAAAAAGCAGAATCTATACCTGAAAATACATTTATGCTGTAAACTGAGCTTGAGTGGGGATCTAAGAGCTAGAATGTCAGATTAATCTTTTTCTGGATAGTTTATTTTGATACTCATAATTTAGAACTATGTGACATTTATTTCACAATTAGACAGCTACTACTAAAGTTTAGGCATGTATTTTTAAATTAGAAGACACAATGTTTATTTTTTCAATTTCCTTCTGATGAGTCTGAGGACATCTCCACAAAAAATAAGATTTCCTGGGAATCAGTGGTCATTTCCAATATTTTTATACTTCACTAAATCTGAATTTCACGGGACGTCTGGCAGAGGAGACATTATAAGGTCTTAACCAATTGATGCCTAAATCAAAGGGTTTATAAAATGGCATGATCAGAATAATCTAAATATATTTTACCCTTTGAAACATTTCCTGCATCACAGTAGGTAAAATGGGTAGAATATGTAGTAGAACTTGGGTCATATGCTACTCAGATATAATGCGTTCGAAATTTCCTCATTTAAAAATCTCATTTTAGAGAGGAACTAGGTGGTTCACAAAATTAAAATAACCAGCTTTATACCTCACATCAGTGTTTCTCTCCTGCTGTGTATAAAATGTACGTAAGAACTACCTGGTGCAACGAAGGGCTACAACTGTCACTGCCAGCAGGGCACCACACCCTTCACTCAGTGAGTCCCATGCACGGCCTTCTCTGAAATGATCCTGCACAGTATGGCTGCCGCACTGCTGAGGTTCCAATTCCACCTGATGTCTGAATGGCTTTATCGGGATCAGCGCAGCAAGATTTTCTTTGAGATTCAACATTGTTTTCCCCGCAACTGTTCCATCTACATCAGTGAAAAACATCTGATCAAACCATCAAACGATGGAATTTTAGTAGAGCCATGATCAAAATAAAAGAATGAATGGTATCTTCTAGTAACTCCTCGAAAATATTATTAATAATATTCCTTACAGTGTTTCTGTGGTTTTATGTACTTATTTGGGCTTCATGTAATACAAACGCATGTTTCTTGCAAGTAGATGTGGAACAATGTACCCAACGGGAGTGCAAATAAGAAAAATCCTTGGAGATTTTTAAAACTAACTACCAAGCAGATGCTGTCAGAACACTGAATCAGCATCTCTGGAAGTTGAAATGAATACATGAATTGAGAATCTGAACACTCACTTTTCAATGGGAATGAAGTAAACAAATTCCTTTCAGAGTTGTTAGAGGGGATTTTGGATGATCTGTGCAGGACACACAGATACATCTAAAGAGCACTGGTGTTCAAGGTCCTTCCATTAAACTGTCCTCTTCACCCATCATCTGGAGTCAAAGTCCTTCCAAAGCACCTTCTTAATTGCTCCTTTCACATCCCTGTTCCTCAGTGTATATATGAGGGGGTTGGTCATGGGGATAATGACAGTGTAGAAGAGAGACATGAATTTCTCCTGATCCTGGGAGATGTTGCTGCTGGGCTGATAATATACATAGATGGCTGTGCCAAAGAACAGGGAGACCACCGTGAGGTGGGATCCACACGTGCCAAAAGCTTTTCTCTGCCCTGCAGTGGACTTGATTCTTAAGACCGCCCTGACAATCCGACCATAGGAGAACACAATCAACGCAACAGGTGTGAGAAGAATGATGATACCGGCAACAAAGATCTCATACACATTCATAGTGGTGTCAACACAGGCAAGTTTGAGAAAAGGAGGGATCTCACAAAAGAAGTGCTCTAATTTATTTCTTCCACAACGAGGTAAAAGGAAGACAAGCACTGTCTGCAATAATGAGTTGGCAAAACCAGTGATCCATGAAGCAGAAGCCATCAGGGCACACAGACGGGGGTGCATGATTACTGTGTAGTGAAGGGGCCTGCAAACAGCTGCATAGCGGTCAATTGCCATAACTCCTAGAAGAATACATTCTGTACAGCCCAGCGCCAGAGAGATGTACATTTGAACTATACAGCCACCAAAGGAGATGGATTTGTCTGCTCTGCTGAGATTAAATAGGAGCTGTGGAACAATGCTGGTGGTGTAGCACATGTCCAGAAAGCTCAGGTTAGAGAGGAAAAAGTACATAGGAGTGTCAAGACGTGGGTCCAAGTAGGACAACGCAATGATGGTTGTGTTTCCCAGCAAAGTGAAGATGTAGAAGATCAAAAGGACCACAAAGAGGATTAGCTCAAGTTCAAGCCTGTCAGAGAAGCCCAGTAAGATAAATCCAGCAAAAGAGCTTTCATTTCTCTGTTCCATCCTTTGTTAGCACATGGCTCCTGTCAAATGAAGCATTTAGCAATTTATTAAAGGTATTTTCCAAAAAAAGTGCAGGGATAAAGATTAAAATTTGTCATGTTTAAAGACATGGTCATGTGATTTATATACAACTATTTGAATAAATGACGTACCTATTGAAATGGAGCTCTATACTATCACAAAAAGTTATATATTGATAATTAACATAAGAAAATAATACATAATAATAATAAAATCAAATAATGAACCTTGGCTTGCATCTATCATAGATATAAAGTGCCTTTTTCAGATTGAGTTTAATAGGATTAAATATGGCATTATATTTGTACATTTTAGTGAAAGTGGGAATGAGGGAAATCAAGTGGGAGTGATCAGAAAGAGTAAGAAAGATGTAGACAAAGGGACAAAGTTTATTTTAAACATGTATCTCATAATTCTCCATAACCAGATATGCCCATACATCACATGTAATAGGGGCTTCCTTGTGGCTCAGCTGGTAAAAAATCTGCCTGCAATGCAGGAGACCTAGGTTCTATCCCTGGGTTAGGCAGATCTCCAGGAGAATGGTAAGGCTATCGAATCCACTATTCTGGCCTGGACAATTCCATGGACTATATAGTCTATGGGGTTGCAAAGAGTCAGACAGGACTGAACGATTTTCATTTCACATGGAATAGAATAATACAAAATAATCTCTAAAATGCATTCAGATATAGAAATTTATGAGCTAGAATGTACTTGTACAAAGGATTATATTACATTCAAAGTATGACTATGATACTGCTTCACGTAAACATTTTGGCAGAATAGTTACTGTACTCCTAATTCACGATATTAGTGAATGCGATATCCCGGTCCTTTTGTACAGTACTAAAAAGTAAATTGCTCAGGGCCTGAAAAATCACCTTCAGTTATACTGCTTCACTCTTGCCCTTAAGATACCTAAAATTACTATACCAATTTAACAAGAACTCCAAAAATTTATTCACTGTGTATAGTCAGTTCATGGGCTTCCCTCTTGGCTCAGTGGTAAAGAACTGCCTGCCAATGCAGAAGATGCAGCAAACACAGATTCAATCCTGGATCGGGAAGACACCTTGAAGAAGAAAATGGTAATCCAATTCAGTACAGAAAATCCTGGTGGGATAGAGTCCATGGGGTCGAAAAGAGTTGGACATGACTTAACGACTAAACAACAGAAGTAGTTCACAGTAGAAGTTCAAAATCCAGTGACCTGCACGTACATTTTCTTTCTGTTGATTTCATTTTCATATATTACCAACAACTAAATGCCTGGAATTCCTATAGGAGACAGGATTATTAACTATAAACATTTTAATGGCAATGAAGAGCTTATAAGTGAGGAAAACATGGATCTATCACAATCTCAGAAATAACACTTCTAATCAGTATGGACAGAGTTTGGCCAGGTTGGGGAGAAGAGGCTGAAATGGGAATTCCTTTACTGTTTGTTGAGTGAATGTCCTCAAGACAAAAAAATCAGGGAAGCAAAACAGAGCAGACAAATGTGCTAAGCAAGGATGTGATCTCAAATGGAATAGAATGAACCTGATCCCATAGAAAGCTGGAAAAGGACTCTCCAAATAGAACTATCTCCTGGTAAAAATATTCTGTCTTCACTTACACAATCAATGTTACCTGAGCATTTCAAGTGGGGTAGATAAAGAACTGAATTTTAAATTTAATTTTAACTCAGGTAAATCTAAATACCTAGCAGTTACAACTATACAGAATAACAAGCTGTGGAGCATGCATTGTGTCAGATGCAGTCCCACCTTAACAAAAAGGCAGCCTTTTATATATCCCAGAGTCTATCATTGACTGCAAGCTGCCCCAAGCACATTCAGGAGACCTCCTGGTAATGTGCCTCCCATTCAACTGATGGCAATTTTCTGAAGAAAGAAAGAGCTGTGAAGCTATCAGTCAACACTCATGACAAATACGGTGTGGACTGGTGCACCAGCCAGTAGAAAAGATCTGAGCTGGACACCAGAAGCATTCATACAAATTGTAGAGTCCATTCATAAGTGTGTGCAAGGATGGAAGGACAGTCACCAGTGTACATTACATATCAGCTTGTCATTTGCCTAATTTACTGATAAATTAAACATTCAGATCACCTTTTCTGACCCACGTTTCTCCTCTCAAATTGGTATTTCTCTTCAATCAAAGAATGATCATTTTTCATTACCAATAAATTCAAAAATGCATTGACAAAATGACCACAAAATGGACATTCATTGTTGTAACTGCAAAACTAGCATGTGGAAAAGTACACATGTTCATTTCTTTAAGAAAATGAACATTTTAAAACTACAGATATTGACAATACTCTTTAAGAAACATTCTGTAATTTCACAGAAAATAAGGAGCAGAGGAAAAAATGAAAGTGTATAGTCTAATATTTTCACATTCACATATATGTTATTATTCAATTACTGAAGGACATGTTTTATTACAGCCAAAAATCTTGTATTTCAATTTTTCCATATATACATACTGAGACATACTGAATATACTACAATAGGATGAAATGTCTAGGAACAAACTGCTTCCATAAGGAACAGTTAAGTTCTTAAAGTGGTGAATTGCTATAGGAATTTCTGGACGTTACTCAATGTAACCTTTAAAGAACACTTGCAACTGAAAACAAGCTAACTTACCAATTCCTAAAGTACTACAGAGATCAAGTTCCAGTCCCCTCAGTCTTATTCACCTTCTGTGAGTGTACTAAGCTCTCTGCCTCATTTCCAAGTTCCTGCCTTTAATACAGTACTGGGCATTGGAACATGAGTATGTAGACCAAGGACACAGGTTGTATGAAATGAGTACACAAGTTGACTCTACCAGCACTGGAATATCCTTAAGTTTTCTTGAAGCAAGAAGACGCTTTCTCTTGATAACTTCAAATACCTTCATAGGGTACTGAAGATCAGCATTCGGTCTAGCTGGTAGGATGACATAGGAAAGCAATTTCAAACTCTCAGGATTCCTTCTGAATATAATGCCGTGGCTCTATGACAGAGAGCTCATTATGGAAGCATGAGATTGGTATGAAACGGCAGTAAAACTGGTCTGGTGAGAACTGTCTACCTGGCTGAAGTCTCTGAGGAATGGATGTCCTGTACTATTAATTAGCTGATGTTGCCTAGCTGCTGACAGATGACATTCCTCAGGAAAAATTAATATCAAAGAGAATGCAAGAGGATACCTAATCTGCCTCTTTTGTAACTTCTCATGAATGAAGAGGTCAGATAACTCCCTACACTTTGCAGTTATCTTAGCTCTCCTCTTTTAATGGCTTAGGTATTTTACTAAACACTTGAGATATTTTCACACAATTGCCAAAAAAAAACCCCTGCATATATAAATAAGAACTCATTCAGTTACTTAACTTTAAATGTAAGTTAATTTTCACCTACAATTCACATAATATTCATTTAAAAATTATTTTTTTCTTTGTTTTATAATTAAATCTATGTATTTTTAATTGAAGGAGAATTGCTTTACAGTATTGTGTTAGCTTCTGTCAAACATCAGTATGAATATACCTATGTCCCTTCCCTCTTGAGCCTCCCTCCACATCCTACTCCTCTAGGTTTTACAGAGCCCCTGTTTGAGTCCCTGAGTCATACAGCAAATTACAACCAACTTCTAAGAGATCACAGAGTTAAAGTTTAGGCAGATTCTAACCTTTAAGGTAATATATTAAACAGCAACACCCACATTTTACTCCCAAACTTCTAATGTGGCTAAGGAAAAATATCAAGTCTTCTATGACATTGTTCAATTGCTATCAGAGAGTTGCAATAATTACTTAAACAAACAGAAAAACTATTGACTTTTTAAATGGAACTTCCGTGGTTTCCTATAGTTCAGCTCATCTTTCCTTTTACGATGGACATGATTGAGGTAATCAAGATAGCTATAATTGCTAAAGTAAATTGAAAGAAACTTGAAGGGTATTGTGTGTTTTGAAGTTTGAAGATCAATGAATTTCAAAACAACTTATACACTTGACTATACAAGGAAAAGGCAGGAATACTTAACATCTGTCTATGGAAGGCTTTGGCCTAACCATCAAATGCAGCTTCAAAAAATATGAAATATCTTTTCCCCACTAGAACACACTTTGTTTCAGAGTGATAGACCACTGCTATTTATTAGTATAAGCTATCTCAGAGAAAGCTATTTAGGTTTGAAGCATCTTGGTTTTTATACGTTATTAGTCAGAAAAGCACAGAGAGCTTCTATAATTAACATATTTTATATCCAGCCATTTCCCATATAAGCATAAATTCATTTTTTAATAACATTCTACCCATGGAGAGAAACTATCACTTCGTTGAAATAGTCTTAATTAGAATTTTCCCAGTAATCTCTCCACTATTTAAATCCCAACATAATATTTATAAGGAGGCCTAGAAAAGACCAATATGGAATAGGGTGTCCAGAGATGGAGAGAATCTGCTGCTGCTGGTATGACATTTCAGTCGTGTCCAACTCTGTGCAACCCCAGAGACGGCAGCCCACCAAGCTCCCCTGTCCCTGGGATTCTCCAGGCAAGAATACTGGAGTGTGTTACCATTTCCTTCTCCAATGCATGAAAGTGAAAAGTGAAAGTGAAGTCGCTCAATCATGTCCAACTGTTTGCAACCACATGGACTGCAGCCTACCAGGTTCCTCCGTCCATGGGATTTTCTAGGCAAGAGTACAGGAGTGGGGTGCCATTGCCTTCTCCAGGAGAGAATCATAGACCTGCTATTAACACTTCTTCCCGGTTCAATCTTGCTGCTGTAAATATTAATTGGCAAAATAATGTTGGATAATAATTTGACATTATCTAGGAAAGCTAACTTGAAATTACATGCTTTTCTTTCCTATGCTATTTTTCAAAATTCTTGTTTTCTATTTGAATATAATACAACAAAAGCAGGATCTATTTTTTTTAATCTACAAATGAGGATTCAGCAAAATAAAATCATTATTAAAGACCCTGTTAAGAGGATAATAAGATAAGCTACAAACTGGGAAAAAATATTTTCATACTGCTTCTCATAGAAAACACTCACATCTAGAATGTACAAAGAACTCTCAAAACTCTACAATAAGAAAATAATTAAAAAACATTTGAGCAGATAACTCACCAATGTAAATATACACATGGTAAAGATGTCTTTGTGAAACATGAAAACATGTTTAGCATCACTAATCATCAGCAAAATGCAGGCTAAAACCATGAGGACATATCACCATCCACCTACTAGAACAACAAAAATGAAAAATATAGGAACAATACCAAGTGTTGGTGAGACTGCGGAAAAACTGAATCACTCATACGTTGTTAATGAGAATATAAAATGATGCAGCTACTTGATAAAAGAGCTTGGCTGTTTCCTTAAAAACTGAAAATGCACTTGCCATACAGTCCACTAATCATGCTCTTGGGCATTTATGGCAGAGAAACAAAAATTTATTCCACACAAAAGCCTGTGCACAATTATTCATAGCAGCTTTATCTTAACAGGAAAAAGTTGAAAACAACTAAAATATTCTAAACAAATACTGGTACATCCATACCATGGAATACTGCTGCTGCTGCTGCTGCTAAGTCACTTCAGTCCTGTCCGACTCTGTGTGACCCCATAGATGGAAGCCCACCAGGCTCCCCCATCCCTGGGATTCTATACTACTTGGCAATAAAAAAGAATAATCTATTGATACATACAACATCTTGGATGAATCTCAAGGGTATTATGTTGAATGAAAATAAGTCTATGTTAATAGGTTAAATATCATCCCATCCATATAACACCCATGAAATAACAAAATAATAGAGACAGAGACCAAATTAGTACTGCCCAGGTGTTAGGGATGGTTTTACAGAGGGTTCAGGGGAGAGGGCTGCTTCCCTGATAGCTCAGTTGGTAAAGAATCCACCTGCAATGCAGAGGATTTTGGTTCAATTCCTGGGTTGGGAAGAATCCCTTCGAGAAGGGAAAGGCTACCCACTCCAGTATTCCAGCCTAGAGAATTCCATGGACTGTATAGAGCAGGGGGTCTAAAGAGTCAGATGAGACTGAACAACTTTCATTTTCAGGGGAAGGGAGGGACTAGCTGTGACTATAAAAGGGTATCACAAAGAAGATGTGTATGGTGATGGGATATATCCATATCTTGATTGCGATGGTAGCCTCAGGAATTTACACGGAGAAAATTTTACATAGACCTAAACACACACATTGTACCTATGACAGTTTCCTAGTTTTTAAATTGTATTATCTTGGAATGTGAAGTCAAGTGGGCCTTAGAAAGCATCACTACGAACAAAGCTAGTGGAGGTGATGGAATTCCAGTTGAGCTATTTCAAATCTTGAAAGATGATGCTGTGAAAGTGCTGCACTCAATATGCCAGCAAATTTGGAAAACTCAGAAGTGGCCACAGGACTGGAAAAGGTCAGTCTTCATTCCAATCCCAAAGAAAGGCAATGCCAAAGAATGTTCAAACTACCGCACAATTGCACTCATCTCACACGCTAGTAAAGTCATGCTCAAAATTCTCCAAGCCAGGCTTCAGCAATATGTGAACCGTGAACTCCCAGATGTTCAAGCAGGTTTTAGAAAAGGCAGAGGCACCAGAGATCAAATTGCCAACATCCGCTGGATCATGGAGAAAGCAGGAGAGTTCCAGAAAAACATCTATTTCTGCTTTCTATGTCAAAGCCTTTGACTGTGTGGATCACAATCAACTGTGGAAAATTCTGAAAGAGATGGGAATACCAGACCACCTGACCGGCCTCTTGAGAAACCTGTATGCAGGTCAGGAAGCAACAGTCAAAACTGTACATGGAACAACAGACTGGTTCCAAATAGGAAAAGGAGTACTTCAAGGCTGTATACTGTCACCTTGCTTATTTAACTTCTATGCAGAGTACATCATGAGGAACGCTGGGCTGGAAGAAGCACAAGCTGGAATCAAGATTGCTGGGAGAAATATCAATAACCTCAGATATGCAGATGACACCACCCTTATGGCAGAAAGTGAAGAGGAACTCAAAAGCCTCTTGAAAGTGAAAGAGGAGAGTGAAAAGGTTGGCTTGAAGCTCAACATTCAGAAAACAAAGATCATGGTATCTGGTCCCATCACTTCATGGGAAATAGATGGAAAAACAGTGGAAACAGTGTCAGACTTTATTTTTGGGGGCTCCAAAATCACTGCAGATGCAGGAAATTAAAAGACGCTTACTCCTTGGAAGGAAAGATATGACCAACCTTGATAGTATATTAAAAAGCAGAGACATTACTTTGCCAACGAAGGTCCATCTAATCAAGGCTTGGTTTTTTCCGTGGTCATGTATGGATGTGAGAGTTGGACTGTGAAGAAAGCTGATCGCCAAAGAATTGATGCTTTTGAACTGTGGTGTTGGAGAAGACTCTTGAGAGTCCCTTGGACTGCAAGGAGATCCAACCAGTCCATTCTAAAGGAGATCAGTCCTGGGTGTTCATTGGAAGGACTGATGCTGAAGTTGAAACTGCAATACTTTGGCCACCTCATGCGATGAGTTGACTCACTGGAAAAGATTCTGATGCTGGAAAAGGTTGGGGGCTGGAGGAGAAGGGGATGATGGAGAATGAGATGGCTGGATGGCATCACCAACTCTGTGGACATGAGTTTGAGTGAACTCCGGGAGTTGGTGATGGACAGGGAGGCCTGGCGAGCTGTGATTCATGGGGTCGCAAAGAGTCGGTCACAACTGAGCGACTGAACTGAACTGAACTGATAGCTGTATAATGGACTTCCCTGGTTGCTCAGCTGGTAAAGAATCCACCTACAAAGCAGGAGACTCCGGTTCGATTCCTGAGTTGGGAAGATCCCCTGGAGAAGGGATAGGCTACCCACTCTAGTAATCTTGGGCTTCCCTGGTGGCTCAGAGGGTAAACAATCTGCCTGCAGTGCAGGAGACCTCAGTTTGATCACTGGGTTGGGAAGATTCCCTGGAAGAGGGCATGGCAAGCACTCCAATATTCTTGCCTGGAGAATCCCCATGGACAAAGGTACCTGGCAGGCTACAGTCCATGGGGTTGCAAAGAGTCAGACACGGCTGAGCAACTAAGAACAGCATAGCATAGTTATACAATATAAAATCACTGGGAGAAAATAGATCAAATGTATCCAAGACTTCTCTCTACTAACTTTGGACTTTCCCATCAACCTGTAATTATTTCAAAATGAAAAGTCTAAAAAGGAAAAAGACTTGAATAGAACAAGAACTGGAGAATGAGAAAAAGAGGGACAGACAGAGACACAAAATAACAAGAATGGCAAAGAGAGAGAAAAGGAGAGAGGAAGCTGATCAAAAGGGTAGAAGGTTCCTGTTCACTCATGACATACTGACTCCAGATCTCCTCCGCTCCCATGGACACAATGAATCTACAGTTTTACACAGAACAACTTCTTCGAAAAAAATGTGGAAACTAGCTGGGTGAATCCTATAAACAAGGTGAATAACAAAAACCCCACACTAAAAGCATTAGAAGATAAAAAAAAATAAATCATTAGAAGAGGCAGAGACAAAATCTCTACATAAACCCCACTCTTGGAGCCACAATATACAATCAGGAGGGAAGTCATCACTGCCAGTTTCTCCCTGAGAAACTAAGTGTCCCACACCTGGCACCTTATCTTTGAAGACTTCCACCTGAGACATGACCCTCCAAAACATAGAGCTCTGAAAGCCAATGAAGATTGTCTCCATGAAATCCATGAGGCTATAAGAAACTGAGAAACAGTTCTTAACAAGCTCACCCAGACTCACTGTGGCTCTCTCTCCAGGGAACAGCACAGAGACACAAACTGAAACCTCCAGCTTGTCCCTGAAATAAGCCTATTTCCTTATCTTAAAAGCTAAGACTTCTAACACACATCTCGGGGTCAACTGCAATCCTCACCAAACACCTGAGAAGCCAACAGGTGCCATCATCGTGCTCTCCCTCTGTCCCACCCCAGGTCACCAGTGTCTCTAAAGGAGATTGTGCACATGTGTGGCCGGAGCCTGCCAGCAAAGAGAACAAGTCCGGATCGCAACGACGTAGAAGCCTGAGAAAAGAATTAAGGAGTAAAGAATGGGATCGAGAGGACTGAATGCTCGGGAAGCAAATCAGTGACTTTATTGAAGAAGGCTAGGGTTTATATACCAAGTGAGATAGTGGGACAGGGTACATAAAAATACCATGTGGTTTAAATCCTTTACCAGGTTAATTATTACATCTATAGAAGATTACAAAGGCTTGTTTGCTTTCTAAGACAAGCTTGGCATTTAGACTAATGCTCACGAGATAAGAAAAACAAGTCCGCAGGCTATAAAGATTAGGGAGTACATTCTTAATCTATTTTAAGAGATAAGGAAAACATACCTACATAAATCTGGGGGAAAAAACAAGAAACCAAGCAAAGGGTCATTTGCTCTGTTTTTCTCAAGGAAGAACAAAGAAGGCCTGGTAAACGTTTTATGACTCTTTTAAGGGGTGGCGGGACAGGGAACAGCACTTACAAGGCATTCCCAGGGCCGACATTTGGGGCCTTGTTCAGGCCGGCTCCCCGCAATGTGTGGCCACCCAGGTTTTGGGGTTGCCATCAGAGGACACACTCCTTATTGTGTAGCCCAGGCCCCCTCCAGGGCTTGCGTTCCTGGGTCCAACAGGACAGTAGCAAACTAAGAAAGGCTCCTAACTGGCTACCTGTGCCCCACCCCCCGCCACCCACTTAGGACTAAATGTGGAAGGAACAGACAGAAACTCGCATCTCCCAGTCTTCTCCTGAAACATATGAGAGGGTAACAAGAAGGAAGGCCAGGGGTCTCCAAACAGAGGAAATAGGCTGCAAGTCTCAGACATTTTTTCTCTCTCCCATAAGAGGCAGGACTTCCTTAGTGGCTCAGATGGTAAAGCGTCTGCCTACAATGCTGGAGACCCAGGTTCAATCTCTGTGTCAGGAAGATCTGCTGGAGAAGGAAATGGCAACCCACTCCAGTATTCTTGCCTGGAAAATACAATGGAAGGAGAAGCCTGGTAGGACTACAGTCCATGGCGTTGCAGAGAGTTGGACACAACTGAGTGACTTCACTTTAAGAGGCAGAAGGAAACAAGCTACAAGTGTCAGAATTTTTTCTCTTAAAATTCTCTGCTGCCATGATGACACCTCTTCCACCTGAACTTAACTTTTCTCAAACCTTGAGCTAACCAATGCATTTTCTTATGAAAATGTTTTTCTTAAGCTATTTTAATTAAAAGATGTATTTGCTTTGCAATTTGCCTTTCTTCAAAATGGTTCCACCTAAGAATAACTTTCGGCTGATAATAACCCAACAAACCAATATTCATATCAATTGTTTTATGGCTGAGGGATAACACATCTCCTCCCATCCTATCTCAAAAATGCATATCGTGGGAGAGGGCCTGGTGAAACTCCATCAGCCTTCAGGTGTCTCTCTTATCCGATTAATAGCTTTCTAACAGACATAAAACATAGAGTTAAAGACTAGCAGGGGGGCACTCTCTGTCCCCATTCTGATGTCTATCTCAGAGGCTTTCTCTGTCCTTGTTATACTTTAATAAAACTCTGCTATACAGAAGCTCCTGAGTGATCAAGCCAGGTCCCTAGTCCCAAAGTTAAATCTTCGGAGATCACCAATCTGACATCATTCAACGTAAGCTATCAGAGGTATACATACATATTTGAAAAGTTATTCCCTGATGGTCCACCTTCCAATAAACCTCCATCTAGATGCTGTATGAGATTCTCCCCCTTTAAAACA
Organism: Moschus berezovskii; assembly: GCF_049115385.1. Classification (NCBI taxonomy): domain Eukaryota; kingdom Metazoa; phylum Chordata; class Mammalia; order Artiodactyla; family Moschidae; genus Moschus; species Moschus berezovskii. Next base: position 41,656,358 of record NC_142482.1, on the reverse strand, counting down.
TTAAGAGGTCTTGACAAGCCTTCAAATGCTGCTGCTGCTAAGTCACTTCAGTCGTGTCCGACTCTGTGTGACCCCATAGACGGAAACCCACCAGGCTCCCCCGTCCCTGGGATTCTCCAGGCAAGAACACTGGAGTGGGTTGCCATTTGCTTCTCCAATGTGTGAAAGTGAAAAGTGAAAGTGAAGTCGCTCAGTCGTGTCTGACCCTTAGCGACCCAAGGAATGCAGCCTATCAGGCTCCTCCATCCATGGGATTTTCTAGGCAATAGTACTGGAGTGGCTTGCCATGCTGGGAGCTACTAAAAATAAAGTGGAGCAGAAATACTCCACAATCGTTAACAAACTACACCCCCGCCTGAGACAGAAAGCAGGGGACAGAGACAGCGGTAGACAGAGAAAGACTCTTCTTTAAGCTACTGGATTTTCAGGGTCTTTTTCTTACAGCTGCTTAGCCTTTAATTCAACTAATAGAGTTTTCCTCTCACATCTCTGGATTTTCCTTCCAATCTCATGAAGAGTCTTAAAATTCTCTGTTACCCAATCATTAAATGTTGAGCTGCCTCAAACCTCTTCAGTCTTCTTCTGTCTCTAAAATCTCTCCTCATGTAATGTCCTTCATTCTTTGGGTTCCCAGGAGTAATGACAATTAGCAGTTGCCAGAAAATGAAAATAGAACCTGGGTAATAAACTCTAACCTTTTTTGTCTTTTCCGTGGTGCTTAGTCTTGTTTCACTTTCTCATAGGGTGCCTGGTACAGAGGCATTGTGCCCCAAACTTCAGCTCAGGGGACTGTGTGCAGAAGCACTGCGAATAACAAATTCTAGATGGTGGCAGCAGGCCGTGTGCAGAGACGCTGCACCTGGCACTGGGGTGAGGAGCCACAGGCAGGGCAGCTGTGCCTGCCCAGGAAGAACCCTGCCACCCACTTCCCAGTGATGAGAGAACCCAATCACACAACTTGCAGATGGGCTGTCCAGCAGAGGGCATACTCTAGATGCTGAGCTCCCATTTCTCCATTTTATGACTAAAGGATAAAACTTCCCTTTGCTTCTACTTTTTAATAATATTTATTTATTTTTATGTATTTATTTGGTTGTGCCACGTGTTAGTTGCAGCATGCAGGACCTAGTTGCCCAAGCAAGGATCAAACCAAGCTTCCCTGCACTGGGAGTGCAGAGTCTTAGCACCTGGACTCCCAGGGAAGTTACTTCCTTTGCTCCTGATCTGAACTCTATCTTGTTCTATTAGCAAGATCAACACCCAGCAGAAGGACCATTTTTAGGGCCCAACTTCAAAGCGTTGGTAACAGTGCATATATATTTGACAAAGTTTGTATTTATGATCGAGATCATTTTTATCAGCCCCCAGACTCTTGGTCATAGCCTAGGCTTTCCCAGAAAAGAGAATTTGAAACAAAGGTTTATGCACAAGCCCTTAATGGAGAAGGAGATACAGAATCAGGAGTGAAAGAAAGGGGACAGAAGAGGAAGAAAAGCAGACTTGTCAAGGATACACTATCAAATCTGCCGTTCGTATGGAGTAACTGGGTGCTCAATCACATTTGTCCCCCTGAAGCATGTCCTAGGAGACATCCAACAGATCCCCAGCCCAGGAGAAGAAAGGAAAAATACTCTGCTCATCAGCTCCCATTTCCCATCAGTCAAATCTTCACTCTGAATCTGAGCAGTTCCATGTAGGGCCCTTGCTGGTGACAGACCCCTCTGTGTCCCCACTTACTGATTTGTTCTCTTTGTTTTATAATGTTTGGCCATGCTGCATGGTATGTGGATCTTAGTTTCCTGACCAGGGCTAGAACCCACGACCTCTGCAGTGAAAGCGAGGACTTTAACCACCGGGCCAACAGGAAAGACCTCCCGTTGGTTGGATTTTTTCTTTTGTTTTTGCTGTGCTCAGTCTTTGTTGTGACTCTTCATTGCTCCATGCAGCCTTTCCCCAGCTGCGGTGCAAGGGCTTCTCATTGCTGTGGCTTCTCTTGTTGGGGACCACGGGCTCTAGGGCATGCCAGCTTCAGTATCTGTGGCTCATGAGATCTAGAGAGCTGGCTGGGTAGCTCTGGCAAATGGCCTTAGTTGCTCGGCATCATGTAGGAACTTCCTGGACCAGGAATGTAACTTGTGTTTGCTGCATTGGCAGCAGGATTCTATCACTAGATCAACAGGGAAGCCCCTACTTATTGTTGACTGAGGAAAGAGGCTATGGAAATACACTGTGACCTCCTAGACCCTCCATGTGGAACAAAGAACAGACCCTAACAGTTACTATTTGTAGAGGGAAAAAAATGCACAAAGAAAGACAGGACAGGCAAGCAGGAGAGTAACTATATCTTAAATAATAAATCAGTCACAAGGACTTGGAAATCAGCCTTCCCCATATGAACATTCCAGGCCATCGTACTGGAAGACAAGACACCACATCAAGGAGATAGAAACCATGCCAACTGTGGCAGTCTAGATCAGGAAGCCCTAAGTAGACCCAGAAGCCTACTGGAGGCATTTGAGTCCAGCCGAGACCAGATGAACTGTCCACTTAGCTTAGCCCAAATGCTGATGCACATAATTGTGAGATAAATTAATGGTTGATGTTTTAAGCAACTAAGTTTTGAAGTGATTTGTTATACAGAAGAAGCTAACTGATATCTACCCTTTGGCATCTGAACACATGTGCTGTAGCAGTAACAGTTCTTCAGTTCAGCTCAGTTCAGTCGCTCAGTCATGTCCGACTCTCCGCGACCCCATGAATCACAGCACGCCAGGCCTCCCTGTCCATCACCAACTCCCGGAGTACACTCAAACTCATGTCCACAGAGTCGGTGATGCCATCCAGCCATCTCATTCTCCGTCGTCCCCTTCTCCTCCCGCCCCCAACCTTTCCCAGCATCAGAGTCTTTTCCAGTGAGTCAACTCGTCGCATGAGGTGGCCAAAGTATTGCAGTTTCAGCTTTAGCATCAGTCCTTCCAATGAACATCCAGGATTGATCTCCTTTAGAATGGACTGGTTGGATCTCCTTGCAGTATAAGGGACTCTCAAGAGTCTTCTCCAACACCACAGTTCAAAAGCATCGATTCTTCGGTGATCAGCCTTCTTCACAGTCCAACTCTCACATCCATACATGACCACGGGAAAAACCATTGCCTTGACTAGACGGACCTTCGTTGGCAAAGTAATGTCTCTGCTTTTTAATATACTATCAAGGTTGGTCATAACTTTCCTTCCAAGGAGCAAGCATCTTTTAATTACAATTCTTAGGAAATGATAAAATGTTAATATTCCATACAGCGTTTCAGTGGTCTCCTGTTCTTACTTTGGCTGTGATTTCATGTAATATATTCATATGTCATTTTACAAATATATGTGGAAGAATGTACTTAAAAAGGAGTGCAAACAATAAAAACCCTGGAACTTTAAAAAACAATAACTACAAAACAGATACTGTCAGAACACTGAATCCGCAGGGTGACGATATACAGCCTTGACGCACTCCTTTCTTGATTTGGAACCAGTCTATTGTGCCATGACAGTTCTAACTGTTGCTTCTTGACATGCATACAGATTTTCAGGAGGCAGGTCAGGTGGTCTGGTATCCCCATCTATTTAAGAATTTTCCACGGTTTGTTGTGATCCACACAGTCAAAGGCTTTGGCATAGCCAAAAAAGCAAAAGTAGACGTTTTTCTGGAACTCTCTTGCTTTTTTGATTATCCAGAGGATGTTGGCATTGTTGATCTCTGGTTCCTCTGCCTTCTCTAAAACCAGCTTGAACATCTGGAAGTTCACGGTTCACTTACTGTTGAAGTCTGGTTTGGAGAATTTTGAGCATTACTTTGCTAGCATGTGAGATGAGTGCAACTGTGCAGTAGTTTGAGCATTCTTTGGCATTGCCTTTCCTTTGTATTGGAATGAAAACTGACCTTTTCCAGACCATTCAAGTATGACCTAAATCAAATCCCTTACAATTATTCAGTGGACGTGACAAATAGATTCATCAGATTAGATCTGATAGAGTGCCTGAAGAACTATGAACGAAGGTTCACGACATTGTACAGGAGGCAGTTATCAAGACCATCCCCAAGAAAAAGAAATGCAAAAAGGTAGAATGGTTTTCTGACAAGCCTTACAAATAGCTGTGAAAAGAAGAGAAAGAAAGAAAGTGAAGTCATTCAGTCGTATCCGACTCTTTGTGACCCCATGGACTGTAGTCTACCAGGCTCCTCTGTCCATGGGATTTTCCAGGCAAGAATACTGGAGTGGGTTGCCATTTCCTTCTCCAGGAGATCTTCCTGATTCAGGGATTGAACCCAGGTCTTCCACATTGTAGACAGACACTTTACCGTCTGAGCCACCAGGGAAGTCCAAAAAGAAGAGAAGCTAAAGGCAAACGAGAAAAAGAAAGATATGCCCATTTGAATGCAGAGTTCCAAAGAACGGCAAGGAATGATAAGAGAGCCTTCCTCAGTGATCAGGGCAAAGAAATAGAAGAAGACAATAGAATGGAAAAGACCAGAGATCTCTTTATTTCTAATTAATAAGAATATTAGAGATATGAAGGGAACATTGCATGCAAAGATGAGCACAACAAAGGAGAGAAATGGTATGGATCTAACAGAAGCAGAAGATATTAAGAAAAGGTGGCAAGAATACACAGAAGAACTGTACAAAATGATCTCTATGATCCAGATAATCACAATGATGTGATCACTCACCTAGAGCCAGACATCCTGGAATGAGAAGTCAAGTAGGATTTAGGAAACATCACTACAAACAAAGCTAGTGGAGGTGATGAAATTCCAGTTGAGCTATTTCAAATCCTAAAAGATGATGATGTGAAAGTGCTGCACTCAGTATGCCAGCAAATCTGGAAAACTCAGCAATGGCCACAGGACTGGAAAAGGTCAGTTTTCATTCCAATCCCAAAGAAAGGCAATGCCAAAGAATGCTCAAACTACTGCACAGTTGCACTCATCTCACATGCTAGCAAAGTAATGCTCAAAATTCTCCAAGCCAGACTTCAACAGTAAGTGAACCGTGAACTTCCAGATGTTCAAGCTGGTTTTAGAGAAGGCAGAGGAACCAGAGATCAACAATGCCAACATCCTCTGGATAATCAAAAAAGCAAGAGAGTTCCAGAAAAACGTCTACTTTTGCTTTTTTGGCTATGCCAAAGCCTTTGACTGTGTGGATCACAACAAACCGTGGAAAATTCTTAAATAGATGGGGATACCAGACCACCTGACCTGCCTCCTGAAAATCTGTATGCATGTCAAGAAGCAACAGTTAGAACTGTCATGGCACAATAGACTGGTTCCAAATCAGGAAAGGAGTGCATCAAGGCTGTATATCGTCACCCTGCTTATTTAACTTATATGCATGAGAAAAGTTGGGCTGGATGAAGCACAAGCTGGAATCAAGATTGCTGGGAGAAATATCAATAACCTCAGATATCCAGATGATACCACCCTTATGGCAGAAAGTGAAGAGGAACTATGGAGCGTCTTGATGAAAGTGAAGGCAGAGAGTGAAAAAGTTGGCTTAAAACTCAACATTCAGAAAACTAAGATCATGGTATCTGGTCCCATCACTTCATGGCAAATTGATGGGGAAACAATGAAAAAAGTGAGAGACTTTGTTTTTTGGGTTCCAAAATTACTGCAGATGGTGACTGCAGCCATGAAATAAAAAGAAAAGCTATGACAAACCTAGACAGCACATTAAAAAGCAGAGACATTACATTACCAACAAATGTCCATCTAGTCAAAGCTATGATTTTTCCAGTAGTCAGGCATGGAAGTGAGAATTGGACTACAAAGAATGTTGAGCGCCTAAGACTTGATGCTTTTGAACAGTGGTGTTGGTGAAGACTCTTGAGAGTCCCTTGGACTGCAAGGAGATTCAACCAGTCCATCCTAAAGGAAATCAGCCCTGAATATTCATTGGAAGGACTGACGCTGAAGCTGAAGCTACAATACTTTGGCCACCTGATGCAAGGAACCCACTCATTTGAAAAGACCCTGATGCTAGGAAAGATTGAAGGCAGGAGGAAAAGGGGATGACAGAGGATGAGATGTTTGGATGGCATCACCGACAATATGGACATGAGATTGAGTAGGCTCCGGGAATTGGTGATGGACAGGGAAGTCTGGCGTGCTGCAGTCCATGGGGTCGCAAAGAGTCAGCTGAGTGACTGAACTGAACTGATAAATGCTTATTTGCAATTACATGCTTTCTTCCTATGCTATTTTGTAAAATTCTTATTTTATATGGGAATATAATACACCAAAAGCATAATCTACTTTTTTTTAATCTACAAATGAGGACTCATCCAAATAAAAAGCATTGGTCTGATAAAAACTCTGTTAAGAGGATAATAAGATAAGCTACAAACTGGAAGAAAACATTTTCAAGCTACTTATCATACAAAACACTCATATCTAAAATATACAAACAACACTCAAAACTCTGCAATAAGAAAACAACTCAATTAAAAAACACTTGACTGATAACTCAGCAGTGCAAATATACAAATGGTAAATAAGCACATGAAAAGCTGTTTAGCATCACTAACCATCAGGAAAACACATATTAAGACCATTAAGAGTACCAACCTACTAGAAAAACCAAGATGAAAAATATGGGAAAAATATCAAATGTTGACTTCATTGTGGAAAAACTGAATCACTCATACGTTGCTAATGAGACTATAAAATGATACATCTACTTTATAAAAGAGCTTGGATATTTCTTTAAAAACCAAATATACACTTGCCATAGAGCCCAGTAATCATGTTCTTGGGCATTTATGACAGAGAAACAAAAATTTATTCCACACAAAAACCTGTGCACAATTATTCATAGCAGTTTTATCTGTAACAGCAAAAAGCTGAAAATAACTAAAATATTCTAAACAAATAATGGTACATCCAAACTATGAAATACTACTTGGCAATGAAAAAGAATAAGCTGTTAATACAGACAACATCTTCGATGGATCTCAAGAGTATTATGTTGAATGAAAATAAGTCTATCTTAATAGGTTAAATATTAAATGATCCCAGCTATATTCCATCCACAAAATGACAAAATAATAGAAATGGGTATCAAGTTAGTGATGCCCAGGAGTGAGGGATGGTTTATGGAGAGTGCAGAGGAGGAGAGGGAAGGAGTGTAGTTATAAAGGGGTATCACAAAGGCGATGTGAGTGGTCATGGGGTAATTCCATATTTTGACCATGATGGTAGCTACAGGAATCTACATGTGAAAAAAATAACATGGAACTCTATACATATGTTGTACCAATGTCAGTTTCCTAGCTTTTAACTTGTATTATAGTTATATAATGCATAACCATTGGGGAAAAGGTCGAAGATAACCAAGATGTCTCTATACTATCTTTAGACCTTTCTGTTAGTTTGCAACTATTTCAACATAAATAGTTTTTTTTAAAGGACTTGAATAGAACAAGAACTAGAGAATGAGAAAAGGAGGGACAGACAGAGACACAAAGCGAAACAAAAATGGCAATGAGAGAGAGAAGGAGAGAGGAAGCTGCTCAAAAGGCTAGAAGGTTCCTGTTCACTCACGACACACAGGCTCCAGATCCCCCTTCCTCCCGTGGGCACACTGAATCTGCAGTTATACACAGAACAACTGCTTCTAAAAGAAATGCAGAAACTAGTTATGTGAATCCTATCCACAAGGTGAATAAGAAAAAACCTACACTGAAATCATTCAGTTCAGTTCAGTTCAGTCGCTCAGTAGTGTCTGACTCTTTGCGACCCCATGAATCAAAGCTCGCCAGGCCTCCCTGTCCCCAACTCCCGGAGTTCACTCAAACTCATGTCCTTCGAGTCGGTGATGCCATCCAGCCATCTCATTCTCTGTCGTCCCGTCTCCTCCCGCCCCCAATCCCCCCCAGCATCAGTCTTTTCCCGTGAGTCAACTAGTCCCATGAGATAAAAATAAATAAATAAACGATTAGAAGAGGCAGAGACAAAATCTCTACATAAACCCACCCTAAGAGCCACAATATAGAATCAGGAGGGAAGTCACTACTGCCAGTTTTTCCCTGGGGAACAAAGTGTTCCACATCTGGGACCCTAACTTTGAAGATTTACACCTGAGACGTGGCCTCCAAAACGTAGCTCTGAAAGCCAATGATGCTTGTGTCCATGAAATCCATGAAATCCAGATCACGACCCCCATCCCCAGGGACCGGTCGGGGTCGCCCCGAGTTTCTGGGTCCAAGGGTCACCCCAACACTATGGGATCTTCCCGCCCCCCAGTCCGGGAGGAGCTGGTAGGGACTTGACCCGGTTTCATTTTCAGGTTGGGTTTAATCACTGCGGGTGGTTGGGGCGGGTCAGGGTCTCACACCCTCCAGGATGCACGGCTGCGGCGAGGGGCGGGACGGGCGCCTCCTCCGCGAGTTCTGGTAGATTGCCTAGGAGGGCAAAGATTACATCGCCCTGAACGAGGACCTGCGCTCCTGGACCGCGGCGGACACGGTGATTGAGATCTCCGGGCTCAAGTTTGAGCAGGGCGGTGCTGCGGGTCACAGGAGGAACTACCTGGAGGGCACATGCGTGGACTGGCTCCACAGACTCCTGGAGAACGGGAAGGACACGCTGCTGTGCGCAGGTACGAGAGGCGCAGGGCCTCTCTGATCTCCCCTCAGGCTGGAGCTGGCTTCACACAAGGAGAAGAAAGTGAGGTCCCTGTGGGAACAGGGCCCCAGCTTCTTGTCAGCAGAGGGAGGAATCCGCCCAGGTTTCCATATTCTGTACAAGAGAGTGGCTCCCCAGTGGCCCCACTTCTCTGAAGGACAATTAAGGAATCCAGTCTCTCTGGGGAAGAAGCAGGAAACCATCCCTGAGATAACTGGTCAGCGGTGCTCCTTCACCCTGGGTGCCATCTTGTGACCCATGACTGTCTCTCAGGGCCAGTTCTCACCCTGAGAATATGTTTGGAGGCCTGACTCCAGCTTTTCTGAGTCATTTGGCCTCCACCCAAGTCAGGACCTTACTCTGTATTCTCTCCCTTACATGGTGCTTCCTACCTTGGCTCTCACCCTGACTCCAGAACTTTCCAAGGACTCGGGAACATGCCCAGGCCTCCGAGTCCAGGCTGGTGTCTGGTGTTTGTCCTGCTTCTTTTCAAAACCACTGTCCTGTTTATTCTCAGGATGGTCACAGGATGCTGCTTCCGGGACCCATGGAGGTAACACTAAATGGGAATTTTCTGATTCATCCTCCACAGACCCTCCAAAGACACATGTGACCCATCACCCCATCTCTGACCATGAGGTCCCCCTGAGGTGCTGGGCCCTGGGCTTCTACCCTGAGATCTCACTGACCTGGCAGCGTGACATGGAGGACCAGACCCAGGACATGGAGCTTGTGGAGACCAGGCCTTCAGGGAATGGAACCTTCCAGAAATGGGCAGCTCTAGTAGGCCCTTCTGGAGAGGAACAGAGAGATACACGTGCCATGTGCAGCACAAGGGGCTTCAGGAGACCCTCACGCTGAAATGGGGTCAGGAGAAGGCTGGGGTGGAGTTTCTTCTCAGATAAAGCTGGAGCCTTTCTGGACCCCTTCAGCAAGGTCAGGACTCAAACCTGAGGTGTGGGCCCCTTCTCTTTTCTCCACAGAACCTCCTCAGTCCTCCGTCCTCAACATAGGCATCATTGTTAGTCTGGTTCTACTAGTGGTCACTGGAGCTGTGGTAACTGAAGCTGGGATCTGGAGGAAGAAGCACTCAGGTAGGGAAGGGACGGAGGGATCTGAGTTTTCTTGTCTCACTGGGAGTTTCAAACCCGGGTAAAAGTTTACCTGCCTGGTTATTGGAAAGTACCCTTCACACACACATGCGGAGTCTGAGCTGATGCTAACACTGATCCTTTTGTAAAGTACATGTGAAATGAAAGACATGTTCTTCACCTTGTAATTCCAGTTCGGGGCCTATCTCTCAGCACATGAAGATCAGAGTGGGGGGTCCCTGCTGAGAACAGACCTCCAGGACGGCAGTTTGTCCAGTCACCGCAGCAGCACCTTTCTTCATTCTCCTGATTTTGTCCTGGATTTTGGTCACAGTTCCAGAAAGTTCTGTGGGGTCCAGGACTAGGGGGTTCCTCTAGGATCTCTTGACTCAGTCTTCTCCCTGGCCTCTCATGTGATATTTTCTTCTTGCAGGTGAAAAAGCAGGGAGCTACACTCAGCCTGCAAGTAAGTACAGAAAGGATATGATTCCTGAGATCCTTGCCAGGGTGCAGACAGGAGGCCATGGGGGACTGACCGTCCTCAAAATTCCTTCTCTAGTTTCTCTCCTGTGGGTTCTGATCACATCCTGGTCTTGTTCTCCTCCAGGCAGTGACAGTGACCCGGGCTCTGATGTGCCGCTCATGGTTCCTAAAGGTGAGACCCTAGGGCATCTAGATTGGGAGAGCAGTTGGGGCAGAGGGGACACACTGGGTGGTGGGGATCTTTGAGTGGGACATATGAGCATGTGGGGGGCTGTGGAGAATGTCAGCGCTTACATGACCGACCTGAACTTGTTCCTGATTCTTTTCTTTCACAGTGTGAGACAGCTGCCTTGTGGGGACTGAGTGATGCTCGGTCCCACTTTGTGACGTCAGATCCCCAGACCCCTCTTTCTGCAGCTGCTTCTGAACGTGTCTGTGCTCCTATTAGCATAATGTGAGGAGGTGGGGAGACTGGCCCACCCCTGCCTACCACACCCCCTCCCCACCCTGACCTGATCCACTGTCCTGTTCCAGCAGAGACAGAGCTGGATCCTCTCCATCACTGTCTTCACTTCGTGTGCACTGAGTAGTTATGTCATATTTCCTTTGAAAATAAAATCTGTTTATATGAATGTTTTTTCTAACTGGTGCTGTGAAGGTTCGTAGGGATATTAAAGGAGAGGATTCTAAAGTTTGAGAGAGGAAGTACATGGAAGCACTGAGAACCTTCCAGAATTGTTATGCTTGCTGTGCTCAGCCTGTTGCTGGAGGGACAGGAGGAGGCTGTGAGGAGCTGAGCATGGTCAACGCCTGTGCCCAGTCAGTGTTCAGTGTATCGTGGCTTTGACGTGGTCAGTCTTGGCTGGGTCATCTTCTCAACTGCTTTGTCTGTGTCCTTTCAGTGGCTCCCTGTCCCACCAGGACATGTGTTCTTGCGAACTCAGAACTCACCTGGGCCTTGTCCTGTCTCTAGGACCATAGGCAGTGAAGACTTCCAATAACCAGGTCAGGTTAGCTCATGCTAGGTCCTGCCTGCATGCCTTTCTTTGTGTTTACGTGTTTATGTGTTGCTTATTTCGTTTTTGAATAATGACTGTTCTTTTTCATGTGTAGAGTTCTGGTCTCATTCTGCCCTGGGTGTCCTCATCTCTTGACAGCAGCAGGAGTCATTTTCACTAATGATTATCCTCACAAGACGAAGGGATCCCTGCACACAGGATCTCAGTGGTATCAAGAGAAATTCTCATCTCTCCCAGCTAAGACTGTTTCCTGGATTCCCCTTTCCATTCTTTCTGCATCCTTTTTAAGGAACCAGATTTGGGGATTAGCAGGGAGGAGGGACCCAGCTGTTTCACATCTTGTCTTAATTCTTGCTGGATTTCTACCTTCTGTGCAGCTTGGTCCCTCTCTCTGCCCTTACATCTAGTAATGCTAGTGCTGGCTCCAGTCCAAGCTCATGGGGATTTATAAAGCAGCGTCTAATAGATTCACAGTAGGTTGGAATGTAGGACCTATAACCTGACATCATCTTTTCTGAAGAGAAAATATCATTATGTGTAGAGTGCAGACTGATCTGTGTGGGAGGGATGGGAGATCAGTCCTTGTGAGGAAAATACAGGCAGCGCTGACGTCAATGCGAATGGACCTTGTGCTGTAGTGCCCAAGAGGGAGCAAATGGCCTGAGGTCACAGTAATAAAGACACAGTCTCTAGAATAGGGAGGCACTCCACACTGATCATTCATTCAACTGCTATTTGTCGTGTGCCAGAGAAATGACACACTATTTTTGCATCTAGGAAACCTCAGTGAACTAACAATGGACACACCTTGTTGGCCTTGTGAAGTGTGTTCTGGTGAGAAGGGGCAGAGTGAGCCTAGTAAGTGAGGGAATGTTTACCTTAGAGGTTAGTAAATTTTTTGAGGAAGCATATGTGTGTAGGGACAAAGAAGGTGGCTCTTTTAATCATGTGGTTAGTGTGGGCCTTATTGAGAAGGTGACCACTGAATAAAGATGTGAAGGACATGAAGGAATGTCCACACAGATGTCAGAGGAAGTTCTCTCTGGGCAGGGCAATCTCCTGTGCAAATGCATGAGGGCAGGAGAGTGTCTGTGTTCAAGAAAGAGCCAGGAGGCAGGTGCAGCTGGAAGAACGAGGAATTGAGATGAGATCCCATGTTTCACCAGATCATATAGACCTAGATGATATTACAAGGGTGTTGATGTTGTCTGAGTAAGATGTGGATTCAAAAGATGCTTTTCACAGAACACAATCATTGTGACTACTCTTTAGAAGCTTCAGTCTGGCTGCTGTACATACTCAGGAGGTGAAGGGTGAGTGATGAACTAAAGGAAACTGTAGGAAATGGTGAGGTGACCAAGCTGGAGATGCTGGTGCTCACCTAGATCTCTCATTAAATCTAGACAGTCAGGAGTAGAGCCTGATAATCTGCATTCATAACAAGTTTGCGGCTGATGCTGCTGACTTTCAGGTCACAGATTTAGTAGTGAGGTTATAGACCAGGATTCCCACATGGATGTGCATCAGCCTCCCCTATAGGACTTGTTCACAAGGGATTCCTGGACTCCATGCTCAACACTCTGAGAAGCTGGGTCTAGGAAGAGACCTGAGTATTTAGTAAGAAGGCTGACAAGCAGTCCTGATGCTCAGTCAGGTTTGGAGCCACTGAGGCTTGTGATCAGAGAGTGATCAGGATGCAGAGGGGCTTAAATCCACATTTAAATGGGAAGAAAAAGTCAAGACATTTTCTGGCAGATATATGTTTTCTCTTCTAAGCAGTATAGGCAACTGGACATTTTAGAAAGTAGTCTGATACCATAAAGTCTCTGAGTTGCTAAGAGAGCAGATTGAAATGCTCTCACCACAAAAAAAGAAATGGTAATTATGTGACATCATACAGGTGTAAGCTAAGGTTCTGCTGCTGATCATTGTGCAATAGAGAAAAGTATCAAATCACAGGTTGTACACTCACTCAATATTTTATATCAATCATATCTCAATAAAACAGAGGAAAAAAATCTCTGAAAGTTTCCCTACATGATATACTTATGAAGTTCTTTGTGGGAAGAAAAAGGATTTCAATTTGTTGCAAAGGAGAGAAAGAGAGTGAGATTTGTGGTTTTGTTTTATTTCAAGAAAAGTCACAGAACAGCCTGAGGATTCACAGCCAGCTCAGCATCCACAGTCTCTCCCAGGTGAGGAACCACTTGGGAACCACCGCCCCTGCACGGGGAGCAGAAGCCACTGTTCACAAACAGACACTCCCTTAGCTGGAGGATGGACTCTGGTGCTAGGCCTCCTGTCTCTGCTGACCTTGGCATCTCAATAACACTACCACGATTCATGCTGTGCATATCAAAACCTTCAGCATGATGCCAGGCTCTCTGTCTCAGTTCAGTTCAGTCACTCAGTCATGTCCGACTCTTTGCGACCCAAGGACTGCTGCATGCCAGGCCTCCCTGTTCATCACCAACTCCCAGAGGTTATTCAAACTCATATCCATCAAGTTGGTGATGCCATCCAATCATCTCATTCTCTGTCGTCCCCTTCTCCTCCCACCTTCAATCTTTCCCAGCATCAGGGTCTTTTCAAATGAATCAGTTTTTCACATCAGGTAGCCAAAGTATTGGAGTTTCAGCATCAGTCCTTCCAATCAATATTCAGGGCTGATTTCCTTTAGGATGATCTGGTTCAATCTCCTTGCAGTCCAAGGGACTCTCAAGAATCTTATCCAACACCACAGTTCAAAAGCGTCAATTCTTTGCTGCTCACCTTTCTTTATAGTCCAACTCTCACATCCATACATGACTACTGGAAAAACCATAGCTTTGACTAGATGGACCTTTGTTGGCAAAGTAATGTCTCTGCTTTTTAATATGCTGTCTAGTTTGGTCATAGCTTTTCTTCCAAGGAGCAAGCGTCTTTTAATTTCATGGCTGCAGTCACCGTCTGCAGTGATTTTGGAGCCCAAGAAAATAAAGTCAGCCACTGTTTCCACTGTTTCCCCATCTATTTGCCACAAAGTGATGCTGGGAGGGATTGGGGGCAGGAGGAGAAGGGGACACAGAGAATGAGATGGCTGTATGGCAGCACTGACTCGATGGACATGAGTTTGAGTGAACTCCGGGAGTTGGTGATGGACAGGGAGGCCTGGTGTGCTATGATTCACAGGGTCACAAAGAGTCGGACACGAGTGAGCGACTGAACCGAACTGAACTGAACTGAACTGAACCAAATGGGACCAGATGCCATGATCTTAGTTCTCTCTCTCTCACTGTGTCCTTATTTGGAGTCCATGTGACTGGAGGAACCTAGTTCCACTTCCACCTGCAGAAATGTTTAGGAAACAAGTTTTTCTCCTTCATGGAGGTAGGTGATCTCGGACTCTGACCAAAATGTTTAAGTGTGAAATTCCCTTCAATTGGGAAGTGGGTATAGATTTGGAGGTAGAGGTGAGGGTTTTCATTGTTTAGTCTCTAAGTTGGGTCTGACTCTTTGGGACACCATGGACTATAGCCTGCCAGGTTCCTATGTCCATGGGATTTTCCAAGCAAGAATACTGGAGTGGGGACACCATTTCCTCCTCCCAGGGATCTTCCTGACCCAGGGATTGGACCCAGGTCTCCTGCATTACAGATTATTTACCACTGAGCCACCGGGGAAGTCCCAGAGGTAAGGGGAAGGGATGGGGCGAAAGTGACAAATTTCAGTATTTGGACCAGTGATCTAGACCAGAACTTGATCTAGTACATTCTAGGCACTTAAGTTTAGCTGGATGCATGAGTGACTAACATATGATATCTTTCACTTCTCTAATGTTCTGTGATGGGATCCAGCTTCTAGATAAGTGGAGTCCATTTTTGAATGATGAATGATTACTCAAAATGTCCTTTCCTTGCCTTTGTCTCTTTCTCGGATTAAAAAGCCAACATCTAGAGATCTTCATGGGTTCCATATATATATAGACATGCATATCTGCTAAGTCACTTCAGTAATGTCTGACTCTTGCAACCCTATGGACTGTTGCCTACCAGGCTCCTCTGTCCATGGGATTCTCCAGGCAAGAATACTGGAGTGGGGTGCCATGTCCTCCTCCAGGGGATCTTCCCAACCCAGGGACCATACTCACATCTTTTGCAGCTCCTGCATTGCAGGCAGTTTCTTTACTGTTGAGCCACTGGGAAAGTCCGTATGTGTGTGTGTGTGTGTGTGTGTGTGTGTGTGTGTGTGTTTATGTGTGTATACTGATATTTTATATTGCTTTATATCCCTTTGTACATGAACATCCTACTGGAGAAAGTATCCATAATATTTATCAGTTTATCAGTTTGTGACCCCCATCAAGGTCTTAAAAAATTACTAGTTCAGATACCAAACTACTAATTTCACCAAACTACTACATTTATATCTTGGCCAAAACAATTATTTCCTCCATATTGTAGTTATGGAAAGTTTTTATACTTTGTTACTTTTATTTTGTTTCCCTGGAAGAGGCAGCCTTAAAACCAAGCCCACCATATTACTGGAAATGGACTCTCCGTGACCTGTTTTTTCACTCCTGCTATTTTTCTGGTGCCAGGGCAGGTGCCTGAATACAAGTCTACCTGAACCATGGGGACTTGGTCAATGGAGAGCTAATGATTCAACTATCTTAGCAGATCCAATGATATTTTTTCTTTTTTTCATCCAACAAGAAGCCAAAATGTTTTTGATAGAAACAGTACAAATTTCAAACCCAACTGCAGTTACTCTTTTGAAACACCAAAGAAGGTCCTCTTTTCAGATGGTTAATTCCATATTAGCATTTACAATATCATTACTGTTGTTCTTCAGAGCTGGGACAACATTTGCTCTCGACACATTTGCTTGTGACATGACCGGTTCTGTGCCCTTCACTTCCGTGTCTAACACATGTTTCAACAGCCTCTTTCTCTTCCCTCCCTTCTTGTACACTTCACTCCCTTCTTGGAGTCTGTGTGTTTTCTGGAATGGTTGAGACAGCTTCACCTTGAACTTTTCATTCTCAGCAGCTACTAACTGTGCTTGCTGAGATAAAGCCTCAATCTTGGCTTTAAAAAAAAAAACACTATGTTGGTATCGGATGCTGACAATTACCAGTGTGGATTGAAATAAGGTAGAAGTTTACTTGCTTACGCTCACTTTCAAAGTCTGTATGTTTCTTATTGTGACCTGATAGCAAACCTCTCAGAAACCAGCACTGGCTCACAGAAGAGATAAAAGTATCATTAGTTCAGGTGTACTTGTACTCAGAGACCTACCCTGGCACCAGAAAAATAGCAAGGGTGAAAAAATAGGTCATGGAGATTCCATTTCCAGTAACATGGTGGGCTTGGTTTTAAGGCTGCCTCTTCCAGGGAAACAAAATAAAAGTAATAAAGTATAAAAACTTTCCATAACTACAATATGAAGGAAATGATTTTTTTAGGCCAAAATATAAATGTGGGCAGTATCCAGAGAGAAAATATGTTTTTATCCTTAGGGTGTTAGCCAAATCTGGAAAAACCTTACCTCTGATTTTCTCAAGTTTATAAGCTATAACAGGAAATATAAGCCAGAGCTTATTTGTGTGGGAAGCTAAGAGGCATCCCCTCCTTGAAAATCCAGAAACCAAGATTCACATCTCTGAGAGGATGTAGAGATACTGCCTACACACGTGCTCAGTCACTTAGTAGTGTCCAACTCTTTGCCCCCACCATAAACTATAGCCCACCTGACTCCTCTGTCCATGGGATTATCCCGTCAAGAATATAGGAATGGGTAGACATGAGTTTGGGTGGGCTCTGAGAGTTGGTGTTGGACAGGGCGGCCTGGCGTGCTACAGCTCATGGGGTCCCAAAGAGTAGGACACGACTGAGCAACTGAACTGAACTGAACCATTTCCTCCTCCAGGTGTCGTCACAAACCAGAGGTCGAAACTGCATCTCCTGTTTTGGCAGGCAGATTCTTTACTCCTAAGCCACCCGGGAACTGTAGAGATATTGGAAGTATGAAACATACTGATGGGAATATAAAATGGTGCTGCTGCTTTGGAAAACACTCTGGAATTTTCTCAATGTTTGAACATAGATTTACTGTATCACTTCTGCAGATTATCCTACTCAAGGTGGACCCACAGTGACAAAGATTGTTCAGTGACTATGCAGCCCATGTGTGACCACTTCCAGGGCGTAGGGCTCACTACCTCGTGCTCCTGCTTCTCTGACCTGGAAAGTCCCTGTGCAGACAGACTCTGAGATGCACACAAGTGTCCCTGCCTCCTGGGTTCACACCTTGTGGACTCTCCTCCCCTGAGTGTGGGTGGGAGCTGTGACCTGCTTCTGACCAGTAGAATATGGCAACAGGGACATCACTCCTGAGATTAGATCACAGAAGAGCAAAACCCCATCTTGCTGGCTGACTTTCTACTTGTCTTCCCTGCTTGCAATCTCTGATGAAGGAAGCAGCTGGGTTGGAAACATCTTTGTTTCGAGAAACTGAGGTCAGCTCCCTACCAACATCCAGCAGAATACTAATGCCTCCAGTCTAACAACTCAGAGGAAGCCACTCAGTGTTCTCCCCTCAGGCAGCCCTTGCCTTTCTTAAAGACAGACACGCTGCTTTCTCTTTACAGCATAATGTCAAGTTCTCTGTTTATCCTAGTTGCTTTCCTCGCTCCATTCGGGAGGCCCCCGAAGGGAGCAGCAGGCAGGGTGGAAGGAAGTGCTGATGAGCAAGGGTGTGGCCAGATCCCTCCTTGGAGAGATGTTCCCAGGGTGTCAGTTGGAAGAAGAGCAGTCAGGGCAGTGAGATGGGAAGGAGAAGAGTGAACACCCCTGGGACCTCAGGCCCACATGAGGCTGTGTTTCAGGCTGTGAAATATCACAGTAATGAGGAAACCCTGCACGGCCCCTGCTGGTCTTCCCTCTTCAGAATCTGGAGAGCCCAGCTCACACCCTGGATGCAAACACCGCTGACGCCCCACAGCCCAGATGTGAGCCTCCCTTCCCCCATCTCCAGCGAACACACTCCATCAGCCAACATAGGACCAACTCTCTTGTCACTTCAGACCTCAGGGATCATCTGTAGTGAATGTGGGAAACACAACAGACTCCCCGCCAGTCTCACAGCCCAGAGGGGAAGGGAAGTTGTCAGAGCCCAGAGGAGGTGACTCTTAGTGAGGCAGATGGACAGCCTATGGGAGTCAACACAGCAGAGTAAGTACACACTTGGACTCAGTGGTCAGACTGTTTCATTAGAATCATGGCTCAACCAAATGACAGTAAGTCAAGCTCCCAGAGACCTCAGTTTCCTTGTCTGCAAAATGGGCTTGAGAGCTGTCCCTATCTCATGGACTCTTATGAGATTTAAATTATGTAAATACCTTAAAACAATACCTGACATGTTTATTAAAGGAGAATCCTGGGAAGGAAGAGAGCCCAGGCATGTGGCTCCTGTTTCTTTCTCCCAAGAGAATGAGGATAACTTCTCCCAACACTCATTATCTCAGCCTCTTCTTACTTGTGTGCAGAGGGAAAGCAGTCCTGTCTCATATCCCCTGAGGAGAGGGGCACCAGGAAAGGCCAGGGTAGGGCCAGGATGAGAAAGCATCAGAGCAATGGATACCCACATACATTACAGCAGTGGGAAAATACAGCTGTATATTGGTCATTTTTCAGTGCATATACAGCTCTTGGAGTACAGCATCCACACATTTCTGGGTGTTACCTCTAAGCTCACACATTACCTGAGACTTTAAGAGGCCCTTCCAGGGGCTTCCCTCTTGGTCCAGTACTTCGGAATCCATCTGCCAATGAAGGAGATACTGGTTCAGTCCCTGGTCTGGGAAGATCTCATATGCCACGGGGCAGCTAAGTCTATGGCCACAACTGCTGAGCCTGCTTATTCTGGAGCCCTGTTCCGTGACAAGAGACTGCAGTGAGCAGCCCGCATACCACTACTAGAGAGTAGCCCCTGCTCTTTGAAACTAGAGAAAGCCCACACAGCAACACAGACCCAGCATAGCCAAAAATAAACAAACAAAATGAAAAAGAGAGAGAGACCATTCCACTGTTCCATTAGCTGAGTGCTTCGCAGGGATGGATATCTGATAAGACAAGTGAGTCCTGACCATGTGATGTCTCACCTCCTTTGCCCCCAAATGGGTCCTTTTTTATCTCAGGCAACATTGATAGATTACGAATTTTAAGCCCAAGGACAGTACTGCTGACAGAGTGCTGCAGGCAGGGAAGATAAAGCCTATATTTAGTGAATGTCAACTCATGCCAGAAGAGGTTATTTGTTATTCATGTAATAGTTGATATGTGTTGTCTCAGGGCCTCTTGGGGGAATGATGTGTTACAATCCTTCCTGAAAGGCTATTAACAACTTCCACATCTTATAATTCCCTGAATCTCCTGGAGAATTGTCTGTCAGGTACATTATCCCCAGGGTTGCCACTGGGAAACCCACAAGGGGATGAAGTAACTATTACTAGAGTGGAGGGAGCTTGTCAAGATTGGGTTCCCAGAGGCTACAAAGAGCTATAAATTTCAATGTAGGGAAGCCCACATTGTGGTCACTCCAGTTCTTACTAAGCCAGACATACGTTCCGCAAGAACCATTCCATCTCTCATCCTTGTACATCTGGGGGGCTGGAAATGCAACAGTCTCCTGTTTTTGTTTTTCCCATTAGCCTGGAGGCTGACTTGGAAGAAAAAGTCTCATCCCAGAAGGTTCCTAATATGAGCATCTGGTAAGTGCGATAACCTTTAATTGGTCAAAGCCACTAAGAAATGAGTCAGACTTGAAAAGGAGCACAATGTGACTCTCCACCTCTTTCTGCAAATCTACTTTTTCCTTCCCAAGCTGCAGACGGGTTTCCTTTGCTATTCAGTCCTCACAGCTTGAAGTGGCAATAGATTAAATTCTACATTTTCATATCTTCTCTGCACAAGAACTAACCCTACTTCAACTGGCCATCCCCCACCACCCCTCAAAGACCCCTGAGTGAAAGGGCAGGGACTTTGATAGAAGGATGGAAATAATCACAGGGCCATTTTCTCTTGGAGATTTCTCTTTAAGCTGAAGAGAAGGATCTACACACTAGAAGTAGCTACTGTAAGGTAGAGAGGCCTTCTACACTTTAAGTGCAAAGTGGTGAAAGCTGTTGGTGTTTGGGGACCCAGAAAACTCAGGACTGCATCAACATTAGTCACATTGGCAGCTCTGAGAGCACTGGTGCCTGATATAGCATCATTTTTGTCAAAGCAGGCACTGGCAGAACAGTAGTGATGAGCGTCTTAGATGAGAAGGGGAAGAAAATAGAGGGCTCTGTCCACCAGGGTGAGGGAAAAGAGTTCATGTGAGAACTTTCTGGGGACTCTAAATATAAACGGTGGCAAATGATAAAAGCAGAGATTTCTGTTGTGCCAGCCAGATGTAGAGGTGAGGGAAATTACAGAGAGAAGAAACCTCCCAGAAAGGACTTTTAATAATTTTCTTCTTTCTAATTCTTGCAAAGCTCAGAACCTGCCTTCCCCTCCATCTTGCCCACTTGATATTCCATGGTGAAATGCTGTAGTCTCCACAGATATTCAGTTCAGTTCAGTTCAGTTCAGTCGCTCAGTCGTGTCCGACTCTCCGCGACCCCATGAATCACAGCACGCCAGGCCTCCCTGTCCATCACCAACTCCTGGAGTACACTCAAACTCATGTCCACAGAGTCGGTGATGCCATCCAGCCATCTCATTATCCGTCGTCCCCTTCTCCTCCCGCCCCCAACCTTTCCCAGCATCAGAGTCTTTTCCAGTGAGTCAACTCGTCGCATGAGGTGGCCAAAGTATTGCAGTTTCAGCTTTAGCATCAGTCCCTCCAATGAACACCCAGGATTGATCTCCTTTAGAATGGACTGGTTGGATCTCCTTGCAGTATAAGGGACTCTCAAGAGTCTTCTCCAGCACCACAGTTCAAAAGCATCGATTCTTTGGCGATCAGCTTTCTTCACAGTCCAACTCTCACATCCATACATGACCACGGGAAAAACCATTGCCTTGACTAGACGGACCTTGGTTGGCAAAGTAATGTCTCTGTTTTTTAATATACTATCAAGGTTGGTCATAACTTTCCTTCCAAGGAGTAAGCGTCTTTTAATTTCATGGCTGCAATCAGCATCTGCAGTGATTTTGGAGCCCAAGAAAATAAAGTCTGACACTGTTTCCACTGTTTTTCCATCTATTTCCCATGAAGTGATGGGACCAGATGCCATGATCTTTGTTTTCTGAATGTTGAGCGTCAAGCCAACCTTTTCACTCTCCTCTTTCCCTTTCATCAAGAGGCTTTTGAGTTCCTCTTCACTTTCTGCCATAAGGGTAGTGTCATCTGCATATAACCCTTTTTCAGTGAACATTTTTGAATGCCCCCTATGTGGCAAGAGCAATGCCAAGTGATATGATACAACTCTATCCTGTGTTTCCTGAAACTGTATCAGCCTGAAGCCCAAGAGTGATAATAAACAACAGGCTGTTTTTTCATCTACTATTACAATCCCTGCAGTCTCAGGAAAATTGCTTTAATTATTTCTGGCAATTCCCTGGAAGTTTTTGCATGAGCTCTGTGTTCTCTGGAGTCCAAAGCACCAATGCCTCTTTCCATTTTGCCTATCTGTATGTAGAACACCTCTCTCTTTCCATTCAATTTTATTAATCATCAGAAAATTAGTTTAATAAAATCCCTCCATTTTCTTTAGTTTCTGCCAGACTTTTCATCCTTTTGGCTAAGACATAAGACAATGGGGCAGGTTAAAAACCAATAGTAGAATCAGAGATGTGTTGTCTTGCATTCTCTGGCATGCGGCTCATTCTACCCAAAATTCAGTCTGTCTTCATAGGCAAGTATAAGTATTGGCTTATAAAATATACAAATGTAAAATTAGAATAAAATCCAGTCCATGCGCTCTCCAAAGTATCTTACAAGGGAAAAAGAATCATGAAAAGAACAAATACATAATTACTTATATTTATAGATCTTCCCTGGTGGCTCAGACAGTAAAGCTTCCACCTGCAATGTGGAAGATTTGGGTTCCATCCTTGGGTTGGGAAGATCCCCTGGAGGAGGGCATGGCAACCCACTCCAGTATTCTTATCTGGAGAATCCCCATGGATAGAGGAGCCCGGTGGGCCACAGTCCATGGGGTTGCAATGAGTCAGACATGACTGAGCAACTTAGTACTACACATATATATTTACATGTGTGTGTTGGTCACTCATGTTCAACTCTTCCGGACCCCATGGACTGCAGCCTATCATTTCCTCCTCCAGAGGATCTGTCTGACCCAGGGATCCGACCCGTATCTCCTGCATTGGCAGGCAGATTCTTTACTACTGAATCACCTTGGAAGCCCATATATATTTGAATAGTGTATATTTTATATATTTATTATATATATTTATATATAATCTCAATGGCTACTTAGCTTAGAATAAAAGTTACTATAAAATATGCAATGAGAACACATACTTCTATCTGATATAAGAAAGAACTTCCTAAGTCTTTAAGAAGTATATTCATTCATTCAACAAATACATGTTGATTGACTCCAGTATGTTAGGAGGCATGCTGCTGCTGCTGCTGCTAAGTCGCTTCAGTCGTGTCCGACTCTGTGCGAACCCATAGATGGCAACCCACCAGGCTCCCCCATCCCTGGGATTCTCCAGGCAAGAGGCATAGTGATTTACAAAAAAAAAAAAAAAAAGACAAATTTCTTGATCTTATAAATCATCTATTTTATTGATGCAGATTAGAAAATAAATAATTTTTTAAGAAATAAGAAAATTCTTGATAGTAATGAATGACATGAAGAAAAATGCAGGGCAATGCAATAGAGAATATCTTGAGGAAAATTTCAGTTAGGGTTGTCAGACAATTTCAAGACAAGAAAAGCCAGATATACCTAAACTTTCACTGTATGTTAGGAAATTCTAAGGACGAGAAACTGAGCATGGCAAGAGAGAGTGCTGGAGAGGTAAGAAAAGGATTATGAAGAATCTTTTATGCCATTATAAGGAATTTGGAATTGGAGTTGAAGGCAATTGAAAACAACTAGAAGTTCTTAAGAAGGGAAAGTGAGGAAATTTTTGTTTTAGAAAGAGAATTCTTTTGTTGTTGTTCAGTCAGTAAGTTGTTTCCAGCTCTTTGTGACCCATGGACTCCTCTGTCCTCTGCTGTCCCTGGAGTCTGCTCAAACTCATGTCCATTGAGTCAGTGATGCCATCCAACCATCTCATCCTCTGTCAATCCCTTCTCCTCCTGTCCTCAATCTTTTCCAAAATCAGGGTCCTTTCCAGTGAGTCAGCTGTTCACATCAGGAGGCCAAAAGATTGGAACTTCAGCTTCAGCACCAGTCCTTCCAATGAATATTGAGAGTTAATTTCCTTTAGGATTGACTGGTCAATCTCCTTGCAGTCCAAGGGACCCTCAAGAATATTCTCCAGAACCACAATTCAAAAGCATCAATTCTTTGGTGCTCAGCCTTCTCTGTGATCCATCTCTCACATCTGTACATGACTACTGAAAAAACCATAGCTTTGACTATTTGGCCTTTGTCAGCAAAGTGAGGTCTCTGCTTTTTAATCTGCTAAGTTTGTCATAGCTTTTCTTCGAAGGAGCAAGCATCTTTTAATTTCATGGCTGCAGTCACCATCCACAGTGATTTTGGGGCTCAAGAAAAGAATATCTGTCACTATTTCAACTTTCCCCCTCCTGTTTGCCAAAAAGTGATGGGACTGGATGTCATGATCTTAATTTTTTCACTCTCCTCTTTTACCCTGATCAAGAGGCTCTTTAGTTCCTCTTCGCTTTCTGCCATTAGAGTGGTATTCTTTAGGAAATATGAAAGAAAGCTTGAAAGGAGGAAGACTAAAGGAAGTAAAATGAATTTTATTACAAGTATTCATATGAGAGATGATGAAAGTCTGACATAGGCAGTATACTTAGGAATGAAGAAAAGGAGTATGAGTGTGAGAAAAGTGAGAATCAGTGGAGCTTAGTCATGCGCTGGATGAGTCAAGGATAATTCTAAAATTTCTGGCTTTTATTGAAACCTCCTTAAGGGTAGAGACCATGCCTTTCTTGTCACCACTGTTTTTCAATGCCTAAAACAGTGTGTTAATTTGTGGTAGACGTAAAAATATATTTATTTAATAATAAGATTCTTCTTCCCCAAAAGCAATAACAACAAGACTTAAGAAATGATTAGATGTACAGGTTAACAAAAGGTAGAAGTCCTGGGATGACTGCCAAGTTTTCTTGAATAACTGGATACACTGTGGTGCTATTTATTGATAAAGGGTACCTGAAGAGAAGAACCGTCTTCAAGCAGGGAGGAGAATCTGATGGATTTAGTTTGGGAAATTTTAGATATAAGTGTCTATGATATCCAAGTTGCATTCAAAGAGCACTGGGAATATAAGCCTGAATATGAAAGAGAGTTGCACTACAGTATGAAACCCATGGGAGTGAATAGACTTATCCAGGAATATCTGTAGGATGAAAAGAAAACAAGGCATAAGATGAAAACCAAAGAAATGCCAACATTTCAGGGATTGTCAAAAGAAGTAAATTCTGCAAAACAACTGGAAAGAAATAGCCAGAAAGATTAGAGGAAATCTGAAAGTAAATCCAAAGAGGAATAGAATTTCTCTAGGAGAGAATTCTAAGAGGTCTAAAAACACAAAGACTAAGAAGTGTCCACTGAATTTTTTCAATTTTTTTTTTTTTTTTTTTGGAATTCCTGGGGCAGTAGACAGAATGACCTGAGATGGGAAATAAGTAGGATGTGAGGAAGTCGGTTCTGTGAGGGGTTGTGTCAGGGAAGAGAGAGTCAGGAAGAAGCCAGAAATAATCATGGATCTGGAAAGGGATATTGAAGATGGAAGACACTGAAGCTGAAAGTATGGGTCCAACAGAGCAGGAGAACATTCAAGTTATAGAAAAGAGAAGGGAGCTTTAAGAGAAGTGGGAAAGGGGGAAAACATATGTGGAGGTGGCAATATTTTCAGGAAAGAAAGATAATGCTTTTTTGAAAAGGAATGAAGGGGAAAGGAAGGATAAATGGAGATGCAGACAAGTTTTCTGCATCATGTCAAGAAGTCAGGCACATCCATCTAGCAGTGGCTTCTATTTTCTGTGAAACTACCGTAAGTGAAGTAATTGATGTAAAGGGACGTGCTAGAGTAAAAAGTTTGAGAAGAAAGATTTAAAACTGCCATTGTGAAGACAAGAAAGAAACCTGCTTTACCCCTAGTCTGGCTTTGTCAACCATAGTTTCCATTTATTGAGTAATCACTATTTTCAAAAACCTCTGCATACACCAACTCATTTCATTTTCACAACCTTTAAGGTAGGTGCCATTATTATATATGAGAAAATTAAGATTTATAGAGGTTAAGTGACCTGGGGTCTCGTTTCACTGTGGCCGACCTCAGAGCCCACACTCTCCAGGATTTTTTCTGTCTCTTAGAAAGTCCTCCATTCTTCTGAAATTATTCACATGTATATGTGAACATTTGTCCTCTGAATTATTTTCTATGACAATTATTTAATTTTCTTAGTTATTTAATGACAGTATTCTCCGTCCACAACCTGATTTCAAGTTTCTTGCATTAGGAGCTTTGTCTTCTATTATTTCATGTTTTCTACAACTCCAAGAAATGCAGGAGCACAAGTATTAACACCACTTTATAAACATGAAGTCTTTTTTTGTAGTTATGGTTAAAATATTACAAAACTATTAAAAGAGAATCTTTTAAATCAGCCATATTCAGGCATAACTTTTTCTATGTGTTCCTCTTTAGCCTTACCTACTAAAGAAGAACACACTAACTACATGTGTTATATAACTTTAAAAATTATTTATAAATATTTTCCTGTTTCTCACAGTGTTCAGGTAAACTCATTTTTGGAGGTTTAACTTTTTACACTATTCAAGCACATTACTATATTTTTTTATCTTAAAAAGATAAAATAGTTTGTTTACATCTTATGAATCGTAAATGGTATATGTCTGACTTATTTCCAAGAACAATGGTTCATACGGAGTTGGACAAAAACCTGTTAAGTATTCATCATTTAAATCTCCATGTTTGGCATGGAGTTCTTCAGTGTGTCAGACTCACAGATATGTTCCAACACACAGCTGACAGGCAGCCACACAAAATGGAGAATGTGCAACAGTTGGAATCAACATAGAAAGTAGGAAGAGAGTCTTTGCCTACTGTGGGGAGATATACAGAGATCCTCGGAAACCTCAGATGAGGAAAGGTTCCAGTAAGTAAATCAACTGAAGAAATAGATGGTCATGCCTAAGGCCTACTGACCTTGGGCTTCCCTCGTGGCTCAGACGGTAAAGAATCTGCCTGCAATTCAAGAGACACAGGTTCAATCACTGGGTTGGGAAGATCCCCTGGAGAAGGGAATAGCAACCCACTCCAGAATTCTTGCCTGTAGAAATCCATGGACAAAGAAGCCTGGCAGGCCACAGTCCATGAGGTCACAAAGAGTCGGACATGACTAACTAATACACAAGGTCCACTGAGGCTTGGTAGAGAGATTCAGAGAAGAAATAGGATGGCCTAAAAAGAAAACTATTTAGTAAATGAGACAAGACTAGGTGAGTATGTAAAAAAATGAGAAGGGAACTTTTTTTTCCGTCAAAAATATTTCATCCTCCAGGACTTCCCTGGTGGTCCAGTTGCAGGGGGCACGGGTCCACATGCTGCAAGTTGCAGCCAAAAAAAAAAAAAAGAAGTCATCCTCTGGTCTTCATGCAGATACATTCAAGTAATGGAAAGGGAAAACCAAACCAGCATCTCTGAATTTCTCCTCCTGGGTTTCTCAAGTTGGCCAGAGCAACAAGAGCTGCTTTTTGCACTTTTCCTGTGTCTCTACTTAGCAGGGCTGTTTGGAAACTTACTCATCTTGCTGGTCATTTCCTTAGACCATCGCCTCCACACTCCCATGTATTTCTTCCTCGCCAATTTGTCTGTGGTGGACCTCTGCCTTCCTTCATCTACAGTACCCAAGATGCTCCTGGACATCCAAATACAGACTCAGTCCATCTCCTATCCTGGCTGCCTGGTTCAGATGTATTTCTGTATGATGTTTGCCAACATGGACAATTTCCTTCTCACGGTAATGGCCTATGATCGTTATGTGGCCATCTGTCACCCTTTGCGTTACTCCACCATTATGACCCAGCACTTCTGCATCTCCCTTGTGGGTGGACCTTGGGTGATTGCCTTTTTGAACCCCCTCTTGCACACCCTTATGATGACCCGTCTGCATTTCTGCTCTAACAATGTCATCCACCATTTCTTCTGTGATATCAATGCTATCCTCCCTCTATCCTGTTCTGACACCAGTCTTAATCAGTTCTTGGTTCTTGCTGGGGTGGGGCTAATCTTTGTGGTACCCTCAGTGTGTATCCTGGCATCCTACAGCCTCATTATCTCTGCTGTGATGAAAATTCCTTCTGTCCAAGGAAAATTCAAGGCGTTCTCCACCTGTGGATCTCATCTTGCCTTGGTCATTCTTTTCTATGGAGCAATCACAGGGGTCTATATGAGTTCCTCATCTAACAATTCAACCGAAAAAGACACAGCAGCATCAATAATTTTCATGGTTGTAGTCCCTGTGGTGAATCCCTTCATTTACAGTCTAAGGAACAATGAGCTAAAGGGGGCTTTAAAGAAGATTTTAGGCCAGAGCAAAATCTTCTCCCAGTGATTTATTCTGGCTGAGTTCAACAGGTGGTAAATCCTAATGAAATCATTATTTTCATTTTCATTAGTTGAAAAGCTGTTACAAAATACCTACTTTTGCTTTATTGACTACGCCAAAGGCTTTGACTGTGTGGATCACAATAAACTGTGGAAAATTCTGAAAGAGATGGGGATGCCAGACCACCTGACCTGCATCCTGAGAAATCTGTGTGCAGGTCAAGAAGCAACAGTTAGAACTGGACATGGAACAACAGATTGGTTCCAAATAGGGAAAGGAGTACGTCAAGGCTGTATACTGTCACCCTGCTTATTTAACTTATATGAAGATTATATCACGCAAAATGCTGGGCTGGATGAAGCACAAGCTGGCATCAAGATTGCCGGGAGAAATATCAATAACCTCAGATATGCAGATGACACCACCCTTATGGCAGAAAGTGAAAAAGAACTAAAGAGCCTCTTGATGAAAGTGGAAGAGAAGAGTGAAAAAGTTGGCTTAAAACCCAACATTCAGAAAACTAAGATCATGGCATCTGGTCCCATCACTGCATGGAAAATAGATGGGGAAGAGTAGAAACAGTGACAGACTATTTGGGGGGGCTTCAAAATCACTGCAGATGGTGACTGCATCCATGAAATTAAAAGATGCTTGCTCCTTGGAAGAAAAGTTATGACCAACCTAGATGGCATATTAAAAAGCAGAGATATTGCTTTACCAACTAAGGTCCATCTAGTCAAAGATTTGGCTTTTCCAGTAGTCATGCATCGATGTGAGAGTTGGACTATAAAAAAAGCTGAGTGCAGAAGAATTGATGCTTTTAAACTGTGGTGTTGGAGAAGACTCTTGAGGGTGCCTTGGACTGCAAGGGGATCCAACCTGTCAATCCTAAAGGAAATAAGTCCTGAATATTCATTGGAAGGACTAATGCTGAAGCTGAAACTCCAATACTTTGACCACCTGATGCAAAGAACTGACTCATTTGAAAAGACCCTGATGCTGGGAAAGATTGAAGGTGGGAGAAGGGGTCGACAGAGGATTAGATGTTTGATGGCATCACTGATGCAATGGACAAGTTTGAGAAGGATCCAGGAGTTGGTGATGGACAGGGAAGCCTGGCGTGCTGAAGTCCATGGGGTTGCAAAGAGTCAGACACAACTGAGCGACTGAACTGAACTACAAAATACCTAATTAAACTTGACACCTACCTCACTTTGCTACAAACTCTAGGAATGACATGATCATAGGAGTTATCCACTTGAGTTCCCTAAGATATTAATAATGTGGGCAAATATTTAAGTCTCTGAAAATCACAATACAAATATGCAATCAGCATTCAAATGCATCATTAAGACATCCCGTATGGCTAGGATTAATACAGGAATATACCATGGGGAGAGCATAAAAGATCATTTCCCTAGGACTGCACTAGAGTAGACAGGAATGGGTAATTACACTGTTATTCATGAAAAACAGTAGAGAATAAATGGGCTATGTAATGAAAGGTTCAAACCATGACTACAAGTTGAGGTAAGAAAAACAAACATATTAGTAAAGGCTTAAGAGGTCAAGTAAGGACTCAGTGAAAAGACAGTACTTTAATCTGGGTCTTAACCACAGATGAGTTTTACAAAGGAATAATGAAAATATTCAAAATATATAAGGAAGAATTTTAGGTAAGGAGGACCACGGTGTGTATGAGCCAATGTATTGAATAAATTAACCTTAATCCAGTGAAGGGTCCATATTGGGATTGGTGAGAATGGGGGATGGATTATTTCTCACCCCAATGTTTTACGGCTATATTGTATGCATTTCCTATAATCAGTCTTTATTCCTTTGTGTTAAAAGTAGGGTTTATATCTGTTGTCTATGTGTATACCTATATATCTTCATGATGCTCTATAAAGTTACCTGGGAGGCTATTAATTATCTATTTCAATTTTAAAATTTTGTGTGGTTATTTACTCTGCAATATGCATAGAGTTGCCTATATGAGTAGACCCTGCCAGCAATAGAAAGCATATGCCCTTGTGAATTTTGATTTAAAAATCATATCTGATTTAACATTTTGTGTCCATAATGTACCCCAAAGCCCTGCAAAGAGCATTGTTCCATAGGCCATAAGTCCCATATTTTAAGTCATACCATCCAAAATATCTCCTCAAAGCTGGTTTTTAAAAATGCTCAATCATTTTTTGTGATGTGATCACTGAGAGACAGAAATAAAGATAAAAAGATAGAGATGAGATAAAGATAAACATGTTTTTTTCTTAAAAGACATCCTGCTATAAATATGTATTTACTTATGATAAGAAGACCTTCTACAACTTACCTTTGTGGTTTTTACTCTTTTATGATGAGAGAGATAACAGAAAAATTTGTTGGAGCATGTAAAGATCAATGCAAATAAACACTGGTGCAAAGACAGAAGCAACAGCAAAAATCAACCAGTTCACAATTCCCTGTCTCTTGAGAGATCTTTGTTGAGTACCAGATATCTTAGTTGAAAATAAGAAATCAATTATTCTTAATTAAACAGAAAGCTTAATGAAGAAGTACTGTTCATTATGAACTCATCAGGAATTCATGAAATTGCTGGAAGGGTTGGAGAAGCAGACTATCGATATAGGAAACTGAAAGAAATGGAAACATATCTTATCCTCTTGGATTGGAAGAATTAATATTATTAAAATGGTCACACTACCCAAAGCAATCTACAGATTTAACGTGATACGTATAAAATTACCCATGACATTTTTCATACAAATAGAATAAATAATCCTAAAATGTATATGGAGCCATAAAAGACCCAGAAGTGCCAAAGCAATGCAGAGAAAAAGAACAAAGCTGGAGGCATAACCCTCTCAGACTTCAGAAAAAACTACAAAGTTGCAGAAATCAAAAGAGTGTGGTATTGGCACAAAAACCATGAGGATGTGTAGAAAACAAAACCCTTGTTCACTGTTGGTAGTGTAAATGTAAACTGGTGCAGGCACTGTGGGAAAGAGTATGGAGGCGTCTCAAAAATCTAAAAATTGCCATATGACCCAGTAATTCCACTCCTGGATTTATATATAAACAAATCAAAAAAATACTAATTAGAAAAGATACACACACCTCAATATTCATATCAGCATTATTTATAATTGCCAAGATGTGGAAGCAACCTAAGTGCACATCAATAGATAAATATATAAAGACTATATAAATACAATGGAATACTGCTTCTGCTGCTACTGCTAAGTCATGTGAGTCGTGTCCAACTCTGTGTGACCCCATGGACGGCAGCCCACCAGGCCCCCCCGTCCCTGGGATTCTCCAGGCAAGAACACTGGAGTGGGTTGCCATTTCCTTCTCCACAATGGACTACTACTCAACCATAAAAAAGAATGAAATTTTTTTATCATTTGCAGCAAGGTAGATGACTTGGAGAGAACTATGCTAGCAAAATAAGTCAGACAGATAAAGATAATATATATATATATATATCTTTTATCAGAGAAAGATAATATATAATATGTATATATAAAATATACATCTGTATATATCACACATGTAAAATCTAAAAAACAAAACAAACTTGTTAGTATAACAAAAAGAAACTGACTCATAGATATAGAGAACAAACTAGTGATTACCAGTGGGGAGAAGGGAGGGACAGGAGCAAATCAGGGGTAGAGAACTAACAGATAGATACTGCTGCTGCTGCTGCTAAGTCACTTCAGTCGTGTCCGACTCTGTGTGACCCCATAGATGGAAGCCCACCAGGCTCCCCCTTCCCTGGGATTCTCCAGGCAAGAACACTGGAGTGGGTTGCCATTTCCTTCTCCAATGTGTGAAAGTGGAAAGTGACAAGTGAAAGTGAAGTCGCTCAGCCGTGTCCGACCCTTAGCGACCCCACGGACTGCAGCCTACCAGGCTCCTCCATCCATGGGATTTTCTAGGCAAGAGTACTGGAGTGGCTTGCCATTGCCTTCTCCGCAGATAGATACTACTATATATAAAATAAATAAGCTACAAGGATATATCGTATAGAACAGGGAATATACTCATAACAACAGAATATTTTATAATAATTATAAATGGAGTATAACCTTTAAAAATTGTGAAATATGTTATAACCTGAAACATATTATATTGTAAATCAACTGTATCTCAATTTTAAAATATTTAATAACTAACTAAACAAGGGATGATAGTAGAAGGTCCATGTGATGGAGAAATGATATTTTGATTTAAATATATATATTACCCTGGCTGCTCTGCTGAGAATGGACTATGGATGAGATAGGTACAAGCAGAGAGTTCACTTAACAGGTTACTGCAGTAATCAGAAGAGATAACGGTGTATCAATCCATTTTTAGGAGAAAACATGAACACAATGCTATCCTCACAACAGGAATATTATATAGTAATGAATATAATTTTAACTCAACAATATGGTTATATCTTAATAACCTATTGAATGAAAAGAAACAAATATCAGAGTATCGTTGAGACAATGCCCTTTAGATCAGAAACAACTAAAAGTATATACTTTAGTTCATGTTCTGTTCTGTTCTGTTCAGTCGCTCAGTCGTGTCCGACTCTCCGCGACCCCATGAATCACAGCACGCCAGGCCTCCCTGTCCATCACCAACTCCCGGAGTACACTCAAACTCATGTCCACAGAGTCGGTGATGCCATCCAGCCATCTCATTCTCTGTCGTCCCCTTCTCCTCCCGCCCCCAACCCTTCCCAGCATCAGAGACTTTTCCAGTGAGTCAACTCGTCGCATGAGGTGGCCAAAGTATTGGAGTTTCAGCTTTAGCATCAGTCCCTCCAATGAACATCCAGGATTGATCTCCCTTAGAATGGACTGGTTGGATCTCCTTGCAGTATAAGGAACTCTCAAGAGTCTTCTCCAACACCACAGCTCAAAAGCATCTATTCTTCGGCGATCAGCTTTCTTCACAGTCCAACTCTCACATCCATACATGACCACGGGAAAAACCATTGCCTTGACCAGACGGACCTTGGTTGGCAAAGTAATGTCTCTGCTTTTTAATATACTATCAAGGTTGGTCATAACTTTCCTTCCAAGGAGCAAGCGTCTTTTAATTTCATGGCTGCAATCAGCATCTGCAGTGATTTTGGAGCCCAAAAAAACAAAGTCTGACACTGTTTCCACTGTTTTTCCATCTATTTCCCAGTTCATGAGTATGCACCAAACAGAACTATCTTTTCAATAAATAAGAGAACACAAAATTTGTAATAGTGATTAACTCAGATTACAGGATATACAGAGGAAACAAGAGACAGAGTTGTTGTAAAAAGTTAAGTTACTGTAATATTCTAGTTCTTATTATAGACTTGATGTATCTGCGTTCTACCCGGGGGGATAAAACAAGAATTCGGAAAAAAGGTTTCCTGTAAATCCAAAGGGGAAGTTTCAACGGTTTCCCTGCTGCGTGAGCTTTCATTTCAGGGCTCTAGACCGAAATGTCCTAAAGATCAGTCCTGGGTGTTCATTGGAAGGACTGATGTTGAAGCTGAACTGAAACTCCAATACTTTGGCCACCTCATGCGAAGAGCTGACTCATTTGAAAAGACCCTGATGCTGGGAAAGATTGAGGGCAGGAGGAGAAGGGGACGACAGAGGATGAGATAGTTGGATGGCATCACCGACTCAATGGACATGGGTTTGGGTAGACTCCGGCAGTTGGTGATGGTCAGGGAGGACTGGCGTGCTGCGGTTCACGGGGTCGCAAAAAGTCGGACACGACTGAGAGCCTGAACTGAACTGAACTGAGACTGAAATAGGCCCATTAAAAAGTTAAGGATGAGGCTCACATGAGATGTAAAGGCAAGCTTAATGCTACAGAGAGGAGAAAAAACTTCCCCTCGAAACTCCAAGAGTTCGAAGACTGGCGAAGACGCCTGGGAAATGGAGTCCCAGACCCTGAGGATACCCGAAGGCTTCTGGGAAGTGCAGTCCAAAGTCAGCCCGTCTCCTTCTGCGCAGCCTCAAAGGTCTCTGTGAAAGGAAGCCTTGAGAAGTCGAGCAGCGCCGTCCTTCCACCGGAAGTGTCCGATCGGAACCAGCCCTGTGGGAGAGGTGAGTCCGGGTCTGGGTACCCAGATGCCCGGTCCTTTGTCTCCTTTAAACACCCAGTCCCTAACATGTTCCCTTCGGGATTGCAACAGCCCTGTGACACTCTGGACCTGGGACCTTCGAGGAATCGAGGAAATGTGGAACTAGGTTTGGCGTTGGGAAAGCGTTTGCGCCGGCCTATATCTGGAATGGATAGGGGTTTCCATAGTTACCCCGCCGCGCGTGACGTCATCGTTGAGCGCTGAGAGGAATGTGGGCCTTCCTGCTGGCTGAGATTTTGGGGTCATTGGGAAGAGAAGTGGCCTGACCCAGTTAGGCGAGGCGGGGAAAGGTGGCGTCTGTCTCGGGTTGACTGCGTTCTGCGAGAAGAAACTGTCCCAGGGTCCGCCCCAAACTCCTGCTCTCCTCCTGGGAAGAGTAACCCGCCTTTTTATACGAAAAGTGGGACAGCTCCGGCATCCTCATGAAATTTATTCACACAGTAAATATTTAGTATTCCTTGTGTACTGGGGATGCCTAGAAACTAACATTGAAACGAGTATCGCGTTCTAGAATGAGAGACCAAAGAGCAAAGCAGGTAAGTTAGTTGGAAGACCGGAAAGTGCCTCAGTGTGAGAAACATAAGGTGCTATGAGAGCCTTCGTCATCACGCACTGTGAATACCCTGTTCCACCCTGTGACCCCCACTGTAGGTATAGCCTCCCACACCTCATACTTCTACCTCATCCTACACACCCGAAAGCTACCCATCCACCAAGAACCTACTCATCCAACAGGAAACCTCCACTTTACCAGTTCTCCAACGTAACTAATTTCTCCTTACTCTCTTTACCAAACCTCCAATGTAACTAATTACTCCTTACTCTGTTGTAATATTTGTTTACATATTTGCTTAGCTAGTTTTGTAACGCTCCTCCTACAGAGTGATTGTAAAGCACTAGAATCTCAAAAAATGGTTACTAGTTTGAGGTTACTGAGACATTTGAAACCCAGCTTTAGGGAGAATATATCAAATCTTTGCAAATTAGATGATTTTTATCTAGAGTTGTGGGCTGTTTTAAGTGGATAAGAAGTGATTAAACATCTGAAAGCAGAACTTTCAGCTATCTGAGGGGGTAATTATGTTGTAGAATGAGATAATGACCATAAAGTCTTAGGACACTACCTGGTGAACACTTAACACGTCTAGAAAACATAACAAGAAGTTAAATTAGCTCTCTATATTAAAAGAATGTCCCAATAAATTAGTAAGAATTGAGACATACATCATAGCTCCAAACCCCCCTCCCACTTTCCTCCTCTATCATTGCTAAATTTTTACCTCGTTTACACCCACTCAGACTCTTGTTTTCCAAGATTGAGTCTGAGACTGTGAGCTTCATTTCATACTCTCGGAGAATTGTCCTCAATATTACCTTTAACTGCCCTTTCCATGGATCTTATCTCAACTTGTATTTCCATTCCTAACTTCTTTCCATTAAAATCTCTTAATATCTTTTGGAAATGTTTTTCTAAGTGGATGTCTCATTAGCATCTAAAATATGGAATATACAAAGCAATAGGAAATTCAAATTTCTTAATTTCCCCTTTTATCCAATAAATCAACAAAAGTGAAAACTTAAGAATAAAAATAATGCATAGTCTTTAACCTCATGGGGCTCCAATCAATAAAAAAAAATTGAAAATAATACAAGATGATATGTGTTTTATCCACAGATGTTATGTGTTAGGAACCTAGAACTCAAAGTCAAGTTAATGAATTCTTTCTCAGAGGTATTAGAATTCTTAGTCACTCTAGTTACACCCTGTTAGCTGGTCTCACCATCAATCTGCTGTTCATTCGCACTTTCTCAACTCTTTACTCTCCCTTCCTTTTTGCTTTTCTGGATCTTTCTTATCCTTTATTGTTCAGGTTAAGCCCCACCACCTGTAGGAAATATTTGCACACATACACACACATTCTCCCCCTACCTCGGAACTATTAAGCTATTCAGTGTCTCTACCATACAATCAGTTCAATACTTCAGCTTTCACCATTTATCAAACATTTTCAGTGTGTGTCATGTGAAGCAGGTTTTGTTATTTAAATGTGCTGTATCCATGTGTGTTTTGTGTCATTTCTTTCCAACTCTTTTGCAAACTCCTTGGAAACTCAAACACTATTTTTAAAATCCCTTGTATCTGTACATCAGAATACAGAAAATCCAGGCATATCCCATATTAACCAGATCAGCATCACCATAGGCAGAAGGCCAAGAAATCTGTTTCTAACAAAGTTCTCACATGACAGGCAGTGAGCCTGTTCTGAATTCAGACTTTCTTAGAAATCACTGCCATATAACTTCTATCCCAATGCTTCGCTGTGTTAAGGTCTTAATAAAGTATATGTTTGTGCAACAATCAGTAGTCAGCTTGGTGAAATGTTTAGTAGAAAGACCTGAAAGATGGATATTTGCCTTTCACTAGGGCTTCACTTCTGAATGACTTTATTCAGTTTTTCAGTTCAGATGCCAAACAGACCATTCCCAAGTGCTGCTAAGACTGGAGGAACTGATATCTAACCATCAGATTCACAAAAGATTGATAAGCAGGTCTTGGTGCAGTTTATTATGCTTATTGGTAATCTAATAGGCCTCAATATCTAGGACATGGACTGAGCCATTAAACTTGGAAGACAGAGAGAATTGTTGAGACAAAAGGAAACAGATTTATCTAAGATTTTGAGAGAAGAAGCTCCTTACACTGAAATTGCTAACCTCGGTCTTTAAGGAAACTTGCCTGATTTTTATTATTAAAGAGATGTGTTAGTAATCCTAGTTCAATGTTCTGAATAGTTATAACATTCGAAGCCTGTATTTTCCCCACACTTTGAGGACAGTTGCCCCTTTATGTTTCAATCCTATTATGGTCCCTCCTAGAGATGAACAATATATTTATCTCCACAAACAGTATTTATCAGGCCATTCTGCTCAGATGCTTTCATTGGCTTCCCAGTGCCTAAAAGATAAACTCTGAATTCATGAGCTTGACATTTGAAGCTTCCTTCAATAGAACCTTTGTCTCTATAATTTATTTATGCAAACCTACTGACATTTTGCCTTCCCACTTGTGTTCCTACCATTAATCAGTTGTTCAAGGTGTTCCCTGCTTGTAATTTCCTGTTTCTCTCTCTCCCAACATCCTAGTCAAATTCTACCCATTCATTAGAAGTTAGTTTTTTAATTAAGCTTTCCCTGACCATTAAAACCTACTGTGCTCTTTTCCATCCCCAACTTATTGAGCACGTCTGTCATTTTTCTCATTTTTGATGATTATTTTCTGTATGAGTAATAAACAAGAGATCTCTTCAAGAAAATTAGAGATTCCAAGGGAACATTTCATGCAAAGATGGGCTCAATAAAGGACAGAAATGGTATGGACCTAACAGAAGCAGAAGATATTAAGAAGAGGTGGCAAGAATACACAGAAGAACTGTACAAAAAAGATCTTCACGACCAAGATAGTCACGATAACGTGATCACTGACCCAGAGCCAGACATCTTGGAGTGTGAAGTCAAGTAGGCCTTAGAAAGCATCACTATGAACAAAGCTAGTGGAGGTGATGGAATTCCAGTTGAGCTATTTCAAGTCTTGAAAGATGATGCTGTGAAAGTGCTGCACTCAATATGCCAGCAAATTTGGAAAACTCAGCAGTGGCCACAGGACTGGAAAAGGTCAGTCTTCATTCCAAACCCAAAGAAAGGCAATGCCAAAGAATGCTCAAACTACCACACAATTGCACTCATCTCACACGCTAGTAAAGTCATGCTCAAAATTCTCCAAGCCAGGCTTCAGCAATATGTGAACCGTGAACTCCCAGATGTTCAAGCAGGTTTTAGAAAAGGCAGAGGCACCAGAGATCAAATTGCCAACATCCGCTGGATCATGGAGAAAGCAAGAGAGTTCCAGAAGAGCATCTATTTCTGCTTCATTGACTACGCCAAAGCCTTTGACTGTGTGGATCACAATAAACTGTGGAACATTCTGAAAGAGATGGGAATCCCAGACCACCTGACCTGCCTCTTGAGAAACCTGTATGCAGGTCAGGAAGCAACAGTCAGAACTGGACATGGAACAACAGACTGGTTCCAAATAGGAAAAGGAGTGCGTCAAGGCTGTATATTGTCACCTTGCTTATTTAACTTATATGCAGAGTACATCCAGAGAAGGCAATGGCAAGCCACTCCAGTACTCTTGCCTAGAAAATCCCATGGATGGAGGAGGCTGGTAGGCTGCAGTCCGTGGGATCACTAAGGGTCAGACACGACTGAGCGACTTCACTTTCACTTTTCACTTTCACACATTGGAGAAGGAAATGGCAACCCACTCCAGTGTTCTTGCCTGGAGAATCCCAGGGACGGGGGAGCCTGGTGGGCTTCCGTCTAGGGGGTCACACAGAGTCGGACACGACTGAAGTGACTCAGCAGCAGCAGCAGCAGCAGAGTACATCATGAGGAACGCTGGGCTGGAAGAAGCACAAGCTGGAATCAAGATTGCCGGGAGAAATATCAATAACCTCAGATATGCTGATGACACTACCCTTATGGCAGAAAGTGAAGAGGAACTCAAAAGCCTCTTGATAAAAGTGAAAGAGGAGAGTGAAAGAGTTGGCTTGAAGCTCAACATTCAGAAAACAAAGATCATGGCATCTGGTCCCATCACTTCATGGGAAATAGATGGAAAAACAGTGGAAACAGTGTCAGACTTTATTTTTTTGGGCTCCAAAATCACTGCAGATGCTAATTGCAGCCAGGAAATTAAAAGACGCTTACTCCTTGGAAGGAAAGTTATGACCAACCTTGATAGTATATTAAAAAGCAGAGACATTACTTTGCCAACCAAGGTCCGTCTAGTCAAGGCTATGGTTTTTCCCGTGGTCATGTATGGATGTGAGAGTTGGACTGTGAAGAAAGCTGATCGCCAAAGAATTGATGCTTTTGAACTGTGGTGTTGGAGAAGACTCTTGAGAGTCCCTTGTACCACAAGGAGATCCAACCAGTCCATTCTAAGGGAGATCTATCCTGGGTGTTCATTGGAAGGACTGATGCTAAAGCTGAAACTGCAATACTTTGGCCACTTCATGCGATGAGTTGACTCACTGGAAAAGACTCTGATGCTGGGAAAGGTTGGGGGCGGGAGGAGAAGGGGACGACCAAGAATGAGATGGCTGGATGGCATTACCAACTCTGTGGACATGAGTTTGAGTGAACTCCGGGAGTTGGTGATGGACAGGGAGGCCTGGCGTGCTGTGATTCATGGGGTCACAGAGAGTCGGACACGACTGAGCAACTGAACTCTACTGAACTGAATATATAATTTAATTGCATGTGACAAAGTAACATTTATTATTGCCTTATATTTATAGTGTCTTATATTTAATGTCTGTAATCTAAATTATCTTATTTTTAAAATTAAATTGTAGGCTGCTTTTAGGTGGAAATTATGTAATAGTTGTAAGTCCACCAAACAGGTATTTCAGTGCTTTTAAATGCCCAGCCAATTTTTGTATAATGGAGAATGACTGTTTCTATGATGTGATCTTTTGTCTTCCTGGACAGTAATAGTAATCTTTTTAATCCCTCAGGAGAGTTCTTAAAACTTAAAAAGGCTCTTCACAGAGCAGAAGTGGGATTCTGATAATACAGTTTATTTCAAGATGGCAATTGAATCAAAGAAAGCTGCAGCTCAGAACCTTCAGAAGGATGAAGGACTTCTGATAGTGAAGATGGAAGAGGAAGATTTTGTCTGGAGGCAGGATGGTTGCTTACTTAGGAATGATCCCCTCAGGCAGGAGCTCTGCCGTCGGCTGTTCCGGCAGTTCTGCTACCAGGATTCCCCCGGACCCCGAGAGGCACTGAGTCAGCTCCGGGAGCTCTGCTGTCAGTGGCTGAAGCCAGAAACCCAGACCAAGGAGCAGATCCTTGAGCTGCTAATTCTGGAACAGTTCCTGGCCATCCTGCCAGGGGATCTGCAGGCTTGGGTGCGTGAACATTACCCAGAGAGTGGAGAGGAAGCAGTGACCCTACTGGAAGATTTAGAGAGAGGCACTGATGAAGCTGTACTCCAGGTATAAAGCGGTTGGGAGATCTAAGACCTCCAGGATGCATGGAGTCCCACATAGGGAGAAAAGGACCTGAGACTGAATATCTAGTGAGCTTTGTGAAAAAGAAGTGAAAGTGAAGTCGCTCAGCTGAGTCTCTTTGTGACCCCATGAACTGTAGCCTGTCAGGCTCCTCTGTCCATGGGGTTTTCCAGGCAAGGGTACTGGAGTGGGTTGCCATTTCCTTCTCCAAGGGATCTTCCCAACCCAGGGATTGAACCCGGGTCTCCTGCATTGCAGGCAGACCCTTTACCAACTGAGGCACCAGGCTCCCAAAGTGAGCCTTGTAGGAACTCTTATTTAGTTCAGTGTGTATTTATGTCTCCTTCCCTCTCTGCTAGGTACTATGCTTCCTTTTACAATTGAGGCAGACTTAATTCTTCCTTCCCCAGTTTTGTATAACTCTAGGAGAAGGCAATGGCAAGCCACTCCAGTACTCTTGCCTGGAAAATCCCATGGACAGAGGAGCCTGGTGGGCTACAGTCCATGGGGTCGCTACTAGTCGGACAAGACTGAGCGACTTCACTTTCACTTTTCACTTGCACACATTGGAGAAGGAAATGGCAACCCACTCCAGTGTTTTTGCCTAGAGAATCCCAGGGATGGTGAAGCCTGGTGGGCTGCCATCTATGGGGTCACACAGAGTCGGACACGACTGAAGTGACTTAGCAGTAGCAGAAGATTCTCTTTAGTTTGGGAAGATGTTTAATTCCAACTGGGATTCTCTCATAAGCCCAAATGTACTTTGTTTTTCTCAGATTCCAGTCTGTGGACATGGACAAGAACCATTAAGGAGAAAAGTGGCACCTCCTGGGCCAGCACTTAGTGTCCAGTTCCAGCCAGTGGACACCACGGCCCTTCATGGTTCTTCAGAACCCCAGCTCCTACTGGACTGTGGTAAGGAACAATATTCTATGTGGTGCATGTCCCTGAAGTGCTGGGACAGTGAACCTCCCTTCTCAGACAATTCTTAGTAACTGTAGACGGTCCTTTCCTTTATCACTTAATAAGAAATAGAGAACTCTTTTCCTTTTGTGTCATTGGCCATCCAAAATAAGAGAGAAAGAACTTTGTTTTTTATCCAGAATGTCTCCTTTTTAATTTGTTCTTTGTCTAGAATATTTCTGAAACATGAGATGTTTTCATGTTATGAGCTAATTAAAGGAACAAAAATGAATGGGTTAAGAAAATGTCAGGGAATGAGAAAAGAAGCAAAAGTGAAAGAAACACATGCATAGAAATAAAACATGTTAATAGGGAAGCAGATATAATGATAGGAAAAAAGAGACAAATATGTGATGATGCACTCAGAAATAGAGTATAATTCATAGATACATAGAACAAGATCCATATTATTGCCTTTTTATTTTACTTTTGGTTTTACAAAGCCCTCATGTTTTTATTGGAGAAGGAAATAGCAACCCACTCCAGTGTTCTTGCCTGGAGAATCCCAGGGACGGGGGAGCCTGGTGGGCTGCCGTCTGTGGGGTCACACAGAGTCGGACACAACTGAAGCGACTTAGCAGCAGCAGCAGCAGCATGTTTTTATAGAAAGTTGGCCATACTTGTGCTGACTACCTCCATAGAATCCTCTTTGCTGTTCTACAACTCATTGTTTAAAAAGTTCAAGGACTCAGTATCACTTTAGGTGTATATGGTCCCAAAAATAAACCCAAGAATAAATTACAGTAATTTTTAAGATTACCCAAATTTTGCTTTTGAGTTTGTTCTGGAAACATTTCCATCCATCTCATCTAAAACTAAATTTTCCCACCCTAAGACCAGTACTGCCTAACCCCTTCTCCTATCCTAGCTTATTCTAGACAAAAGAAACCCTATGAAAAGAGGGGCAGCTTGATTCCAGTTTAATATAGAGTCATGAGCACAGCATAGATTGATGAGCTAGAAGGTAGAATTTGTGAGGACTAGATCATAAATGAGTCTGAAGAGCTCAGATGTGTTGTAGAGGAGATTAGGATTTCTAAGTAGGGTGTAAGAATGACAAGGTTTAATGACAGTCTGGTGAGGGTATTTAGGATGACTCGGAAGAATAGCTCTGAGTGAAACAACAAGGAGGCTGTTACAGTTATCTGAACAGGAAGTGGTGAGGTTCTGTAGTAACAGAAATGTAAAGAAAGTGAGGTATATAGGGGACATTTAGCAGAAATGACCGAATTTGATTATCCATGAAAGATGAAGAAGAAATGGAAAAATGGCTTGGATGAATAGATGGATGGAGGTTTTTCCCACCACATACACATACCTCAGAGTCTTTATAATTTTACTTTTCTCTATGCATCTATGTCCTCATATACTTTCTTTAAAACGGTGCCTCCCTTTCACCCTCTAACAGTAGAAATATAGACCTAAAGTTCCCCAAGATCCTTCTCAGTCACATTTCATAGTTCTCTCTTCTTCCTTTGCTCCCCCCACCCCCATTCTTGCTGGTGATGATCCTCTTCCTAGTCTTCTCTATTGTTGTCTGCTCATCTCACATGTCTGTTTCCTCTCTCTGCCAACTACTGCATACATGTGCTTTTACCAATTATTGTTTCTCTTCTATCCTCATCCATCACTCCTCTCATTTGAAAGGTCACATTTTTAGAGTAGCCAAATAATGGCTACAATGTAACTATCTTGGGTGTATCTCAAAGTTTTACCTTCTTTTAGTTCTGCAAACAGGTATTTTCCTCTTTATTTTTTCATCATTTTTTTAGAAAACAAGAGTGAAAACAGTGAATCCATGCCAAAGTTGGACATTTATGAGAAAATGGAATCTCAGAGAATTGTATCAGGAAGAATTTCAGAATTTGTGTCAGAAGGATCTGCTGAGCCTCAAGACATGTGTAAGTCTGCAGGCAAGATAAAGAGGCAGCAGGAAAAAGACTCAGGGGAGTCTTGGAAATCATCATCTGCTCAGGATGCAGCTTTCAGTAAAATCCTCACCCACAAAAATACACTTACAGGTGAAATAATAAGCCATGATGGCTGTGAGAGAAACTTAAATCTGAACTCAAATGAATTTACACACCAGAAATCTTGTAAACACAGTACTTGTGACCAAAGTTTCAAATGGAATTCAGATTTTATTAAGCATCAGAGAATTTATGCTGGAGAAAAAATTCACCCATATGGGAAATCTCTTAAGAACCCAAACCTTATTAAACATACAGCAGTTTTTACTGGCGAAAAGACCCATCAGTGTAATGAATGTGGAAAAGCTTTCAGACACAGCTCAAAGCTTATTAGGCATCAGAGAATCCACACTGGAGAGAGACCCTATGAATGTAATGAGTGTGGAAAAGGCTTTGGGGGGAGCTCAGATCTTATTAGACACCAGAGGATTCACACTGGGGAGAGACCCTTTGAATGCAAAGAATGTGGGAGGGCATTCAGCCTGAACTCACATCTTATCCTGCATCAGAGAATTCACACCAGGGAGAAACCCTATGAATGTAGTGAATGTGGGAAAACCTTCAGAGTGAGCTCACACCTTATTCGACACTTGAGAATCCACACTGGAGAGAAACCCTATGAATGCAGCGAGTGTGGAAGAGCCTTCAGTCAGAGCTCACACCTTAGTCAACATCAGAGAATTCACAAGAGGGAAAACCTATTCATGTAAAGAACTTAAATTCATAAGGAAATAGAACAGGAAAAATATTGAATAAATAATAACTATCGGTTGAGATGAATGACTGAAAGACCAGTATCTCTTTATTTTCTCTCTCAGTTT
The DNA here is from genome assembly GCF_049115385.1 of Moschus berezovskii. Taxonomy (NCBI): domain Eukaryota; kingdom Metazoa; phylum Chordata; class Mammalia; order Artiodactyla; family Moschidae; genus Moschus; species Moschus berezovskii. The sequence continues at coordinate 41,612,342 of NC_142482.1, read as the reverse complement.
TGGTTTGCTGTTATGCATATAATCTTTACTGCCATGTGTCTGCTTGCTAAAGTCAAACCATAAGAGCAAAATTTGGTTTTTAAACCAAATTTTAATAAATGAGTAAGGCTTCCCTGGTGGCTCAGTGATAAAGAATCTTTCTGCCAGTGCAGGAGACACAGGTTCAATCTCTGGGTCAGGAAGATCCCCTGGAGAAGGAAATGGCAACCCATTTCAGTATTCTTACCTGGGAAATCCCATGGACAGAGGAGTGTGGTAGGCTACTGTACATGGGGTCGCAAAAGGGTCAAACACAACTTAGAGACAAAACAATAACAAATAAATAAGTCCATGGCAATGAAAATAGAAAAAGAGGACTCTTGGGAAATAACCAGAATTGCAGTGTAGGGGAAAGAAGATTCAGGTAAAGAGAGCCTGATCATTATCATTAACTCTAGTTGAAATAACTATAGAAGGAATAAAGGGATGGAGCAAAAGCAAAACCAATACCCAGTTGTGGATGTGACCAATGATAGAAACAAGGTCCGGTGCTGTAAAGAGCAATATTGCATAGGAACCTGGAATGTTAGGTCCATGAATCAAGGCAAATTGGAAGTGGTCAAACAGGAGATGGCAAGAGTGAATGTCGACATTCTAGGAATCAGTGAACTAAAATGGACTGGAATGGGTGAATTTAACTCGGATGACCATTATATCTACTACTGTGGGCAGGAATCCCTTAGAAGAAATGGAGTAGCCATCATGGTCAACAAAAGAGTCCGAAATGCAGTACTTGGATGCAATCTTAAAAATGACAGGATGATTTCTGTTCGTTTCCAAGGCAAACCATTCAATATTACAGTAATCCAGGCCTATGCCCCAACCAGTAATGCTGAAGAAGCCGAAGTTAATCGGTTCTATGAAGACCTACAAGACCTTTTAGAACTAACACCCAAAAAAGATGTCCTTTTCATTATAGGGGACTGGAATGCAAAAGTAGGAAGTCAAGAAACACCTGGAGTAACTGGCAAATTTGGCCTTGGAGCACGGAATGAAGCAGGGCAAAGGCTAATAGAGTTTTGTCAAGAGAATGCACTGGTCATAGCAAACACCCTCTTCCAACAACACAAGAGAAGACTCTACACATGGACATCACCAGATGGTCAACACCGAAATCAGATTGATTATATTCTTTGCAACCAAAGATGGAGAAGCTGTATACAGTTAGCGAAAACAAGACCAGGAGCTGACTGTGGCTCAGATCATGAACTCCTTATTGCGAAGTTCAGACTTAAATTGAAGAAAGTAGGGAAAACCACTAGACCATTCAGATATGACCTCAATCAAATCCCTTATGATTATGCAGTGGAAGTGAGAAATAGATTTAAGGGACTAGATCTGATTGATAGAGTGCCTGATGAACTCTGGACGGAGGTTCGTGACATTGTACAGGAGACAGGGACCAAGACCATCCCCATGGAAAAGAAATGCAAAAGAGCGAAATGGCTGTCTGAGGAGGCCTTACAAATAGCTGTAAAAAGAAGAGAGGCGAAAAGCAAAGGAGAAAAGGAAAGATATAAGCATCTGAATGCAGAGTTCCAAAGAATAGCAAGGAGAGATAAGAAAGACTTCCTCAGTGATCAATGCAAAGAAATAGAGGAAAACAACAGAATAGGAAAAACAAGAGACCTCTTCAAGAAAATTAGAGATTCCAAGGGAACTTTTCATGCAAAGATGGGCTCGATAAAGGACAGAAATGGTATGGACCTAACAGAAGCAGAAGATATTAAGAAGAGGTGGCAGGAATACACAGAAGAACTGTACAAAAAAGATCTTCACGACCAAGATAGTCACGATAATGTGATCACTGACCTAGAGCCAGACATCTTGGAATGTGAAGTCAAGTGGGCCTTAGAAAGCATCACTACGAACAAAGCTAGTGGAGGTGATGGAATTCCAGTTGAGCTATTTCAAGTCTTGAAAGATGATGCTGTGAAAGTGCTGCACTCAATATGCCAGCAGATTTGGAAAACTCAGCAGTGGCCACAGGACTGGAAGAGGTCAGTCTTCATTCCAGTCCCAAAGAAAGGCAATGCCAAAGAATGCTCAAACTACCGCACAATTGCACTCATCTCACACGCTAGTAAAGTCATGCTCAAAATTCTCCAAGCCAGGCTTCAGCAGTATGTGAACCGTGAACTCCCAGATGTTCAAGCAGGTTTTAGAAAAGGCAGAGGCACCAGAGATCAAATTGCCAACATCCGCTGGATCATGGAGAAAGCAAGAGAGTTTCAGAAAAACATCTATTTCTGCTTCATTGACTATGCCAAAGCCTTTGACTGTGTGGATCACAATAAACTGTGGAACATTCTGAAAGAGATGGGAATCCCAGACCACCTGACCTGCCTCTTGAGAAACCTGTATGCAGGTCAGGAAGCAACAGTTAGAACCGGTCATGGAACAACAGACTGGTTCCAAATAGGAAAAGGAGTGCGTCAAGGTTGTATATTGTCACCTTGCTTATTTAACTTATATGCAGAGCACATCATGAGGAACGCTGGGCTGGAAGAAGCACAAGCTGGAATCAAGATTGCTGGGAGAAATATCAATAACCTCAGATATGCAGATGACACTACCCTTATGGCAGAAAGTGAAGAGGAACTCAAAAGCCTCTTGATGAAAGTGAAAGAGGAGAGTGAAAAGGTTGGCTTGAAGCTCAACATTCAGAAAACAAAGATCATGGCATCTGGTCCCATCACTTCATGGGAAATAGATGGAAAAACAGTGGAAACAGTGTCAGACTTTGTTTTTTTGGGCTCCAAAATCACTGCAGATGCTGATTGCAGCCATGAAATTAAAAGACGCTTGCTCCTTGGAAGGAAAGTTATGACCAACCTTGATAGTATATTAAAAAGCAGAGACATTACTTTGCCGACCAAGGTCCGTCTAGTCAAGGCAATGGTTTTTCCCGTGGTCATGTATGGATGTGAGAGTTGGACTGTGAAGAAAGCTGATCGCCGAAGAATCGATGCTTTTGAACTGTGGTGTTGGAGAAGACTCTTGAGAGTCCCTTATACTGCAAAGAGATCCAACCAGTCCATTCTAAAGGAGATCAATCCTGGATGTTCATTGGAGGGACTGATGCTAAAGCTGAAACTCCAATACTTTGGCCACCTCATGAGACGAGTTGACTCACTGGAAAAGACTCTGATGCTGGGAAAGGTTGGGGGCGGGAGGAGAAGGGGACGACGGAGAATGAGATGGCTGGATGGCATCACCGACTCTGTGGACATGAGTTTGAGTGTACTCCGGGAGTTGGTGATGGACAGGGAGGCCTGGCGTGCTGTGATTCATGGGGTCGCGGAGAGTCGGACACGACTGAGCGACTGAACTGAACTGAACTGAATGATTCTCCATAAGAAGAGGTAGGCTAAGCCTCGAAATGGAATAGTTTGAGCAAGGTACTGCAGAACAGTGCTTTTAAAGTTTTCCTTTAAAAAATGAAGATACAACAAAACTAAATTAGTCATGTCAAAAACGAGGATGTATGCAATGGTGGCATTCCAGTATGTAAGCCAAACTTTATGTCCAGCGGTCATGCCAGGAAGTAAACAACCAGAAGATTACTTAAAGCAAGAGGCCATAATCCTGAGATTGAAGGAAGACAGGGAGGGAGTAGAAGCAAATTAGGCGAGAGCTGGGGTTAGAGGTAAGGAAAGGTGTTCAAATTGAACTAAACCTTTGAATTTGGAGCACATACACAGTAGCATAACCAGGATTTTACTGCCATGCTGTGGGGGTTTGGGGCACCTTCCTGGGGTGGGAGGATAGTGTAGTTCTGGGGAGCTCTCTTGGCGGAAATAGGGTTCTCTGGCTACAAACAGCTGTAGAAGAAAGCTGAGGAAATTAGTACCACAAAACTAGGTCCTGAAACTTCATTGCTGCTGGCTGCTCTCTCCAGAAAAGCCCGGGAGGAGAGTATAGAAAGGGTTGGTATCTAAGAAAAGAGAGGAGAGGAATCTGCAATAAGTTGGAGCTCTACCAATGATTTCAGGATATAAAGGTGAATGCTGCTTTACTTATTTTACCTGTTTGATGAGGTACCTTTTCACTAGTGTGAGAAATAAAAACATTTAAGGGCTAAATATTAAATTTCATGTTTTTATATGAAAACTAACTAGAAACAGAACCTTTACGTTACCAACCAGTCCATTCTAAAGGAGATCAGTCCGGGTGTTCATTGGAAGGACTGATGCTAAAGCTGAAACTCCAATACTTTGGCCACCTCATGCGACGAGTTGACTCACTAGAAAAGACTGATGCTGGGAGTGATTGGGGGTGGGAGGAGACGGGGCTGACAGAGAATGAGATGGCTGGATGGCATCACCGACTCAATGGACATGAGTTTGAGTGAACTCCGGGAGTTGGTGATGGACAGGGAGGCCTGGCGTGCTGTGATTCATGGGGTTGCAAAGAGTCGGACACTACTGAGCGACTGAACTGAACTGAACTGAATGAACAAAATTTTCTGTGAAGAGGCTTTATAAGAATAGCAATTGTGTTTCAGTGACCTTGAACTATAGGATCTAGATAACCCAGTATTTTAAGGTAATGTTGAACTCATAATTTCTTTTTACAGGCACTAGGCTGATGCATCCTATCACATGACTGTACATGTGCTGTTATATTTTACATTTTATTTCCCATTTTATAGTTGAGAAAACTGAGCTGTAAAGTAGCAGGCACAGGAGTACATAGTAAACAAGTGGGAACAGGATATAAACATATATATTATTCCAGAGCCCTAGTTCTTAACCTTGACTATGTCAATGACAATATGACTATGGATATAAAATCAGAAAATACAGTACTGGGGGATTACCTGGCTGTCCAGTGGTTAGGACTGGGTGCTTTCACTTGGGGCAACCGCATTCAGTCACTGGTCAGGGAACTAGGATCCCACAAGTCTTGCCGCACAGCAACACAACTTCAAAGCTGGGGGAAGGGGTGGGTTTCTATAGCATCCTTTTAGAAGACTAATTGGTGATATATTGCAAAATCATGGTGGCAGTGGGGACCTGGTAGGCTGGGCTGACTTTGCCCTGGAGGCCCCAGGAGACAACCACCAACAGCATCTTCCTACAGAGGCCAGGCAGTAGCTGCTGTGCCCAGGGTCAGCGGGCTTCTGGAGGGCTTGTCAGGCCCAGGCCTGGAAAGGGGGAAGAGCCTGTTTCCCAAGGCTTAACTTCCCTCAGGGCTGCTATAAGATGCTATGAGATGAGGCCAGCAGCTGCAAGTAGGGACTGAAACTTCTAATCCACAGCCGCTTTCCCACCCACCACCCCAACTCACACACACACATGCACGCACGTGCGTGCACAGAGGCCCCCAGGAGAGGGAGGAAAGAAGACCCTGCTCCTTTGCCTCGGTCCCCCTCTCCCTCCAGCACTGGCTATGGGAAGCTCTGTCTGTCTTCCAGAGATGTTGGCAGAGGCACCTTGTCAGTGGGGAGTGTGTATTCACACACCAGCCTGCAGACCTGTCTGTTTATGTTGCTAGTAAACACCTGGACATAATTTGATCACTTACTGATCATGATCAGAAATCTTCTCTGTAGATTTATTTGTAGTGGAGAACATCAACATGCTTGGTTTGGTATTTTTAATCTCATCACTTGTGGCCAAGCTTCACATTGTTTCCATATTACAAGTTATAGTGTCTGTCTTACCTAGTTTATGCTTTCTGTCACATGTGACAATTCATCAGAATTGTCAGTTTTCCTTTTGAATTTACATTTTCCTGGTTCATTCAGTGGTTTTCAAGATGACTAGTCTTTCACCTCAGCTAAAGATTTCAGTGGGCATTTCTCTAAATTAATAATGATGTATTTCACCTTAGAAATGGCACCAGGGCTTCCCTGGTGGTCCTGTGGTTAAGAATCCACCTTGCAATGCAAGAGACACCAATTCAGTCCCTCGTCTGGGAAGGTCCCACATGCCACGGAACAACTAAGCCTGTGCCCCACAACTACCAATCCTACATGCTACAGCTGCTGAGGCCTGTGTGCCCTAGAGCCTGTGCAACAAGAGAAGCCATATAGGCTGCAGTCCTCTCTATTAAATATCAAAGGGAACAGAAAAGTCTCCTGAGAGTGAAAGAAGAGGGCAACACTCGGGGCCATGAATATAGGCAACATGGGAGGAAATGTAACAACCAGGAGGTAGCTGCTAGTCAGAACTTTAGGCATTTCTGTTACCTGGAGGCACCTTGACACTGTGAGGCTCTGAACCACCTCTGGGAACTTTGCCATCAATGAATGATGCCACACCAGGAAACAGATCCTGGAGCTGCTAGTGCTGGAGCAGTTCCTAATCAGCCTGCCCCAGGAGCGCCAGGCTTGGATGTCAGAGCATCAGCCAAAGGATGACAAGGCGCCAGTGATCATGTTGGAGGATTTAGAGAAAGAACTCGATGAAACAGGACCACAAGTGTGATTAAATAGGGGAACATTGGGGAATGAAAGTCCTAGCCAGAGAGAGAAGCATCCATACTACCATGGGAGCAGGTTGCAGAATGCAAGTCTCTATTCACCGTGACTAGATATAATAATCACTGTGTTTTTACTTCCTCTTGAGGATGGAATAAGACTGTGCTCACTCTTTCTCTATTCGGTGCCCTGGGAATTGTCTTTCAAAGGTATTAACTCTAGTTCATTCATTAAGTCTATCACAATCCTACCATATCTTGTTTCCAGGCTGTAACCAGAACCTATGAATTCCAGGTGAAGTTTTTCCCGCATTTATCACCCATTTCTTTGAATCCTGCTTCACAATTGCCTCCCTTGTAACGTTCCCCACTGTGTCTGCTAGATGTGTGGTACTAGCTTCAAAGCTGACTTATGCAGTCACACAGTGCCTTAGAGCTCAGAAATGTCCTGCTTTCAGAAAATCATGAGTTTGGTTTAATGCCCTGTTGTCACAGTCTTGAAATTCTTAACTTTATCTTTTAACTTGTATTTTGTAAGTGAAGTAAAATAGGACAACAGAGCATGTGCCTGAGCAGAGGATTTGCCCCCATTCACATGTAGCATTTGTAACCTCCCATGAGCACAGAATTCCAGTGGACCCATAATCTGTGGGAGTTCAGCAAGACTCAAAGTGAGTATGAAGGAGAGAACAGACTACTCTGAAATGTGCCACTCTGGAATGTGAATTATTTTGAGTTGAAATCGATCAACCTGGAAGACTCAGGAAATACCTTTACCTCTCCCTTAACTACGTGAAAGAATTTAGATAGGGAGCTTGTGCTAAAAAAAAAAAAAAAAAAAAAAGTTATTACCAGAGATAACTTTTTTAATCTGAAAGACCTATATATATATGGCAGGGCAAACACCTAGTTACCAAACATCTGCTCTTCTTATCCTCCTGTGAATTACCTTCCTGCCCTTTGAAGCCCAGAGCCCTATTCCATTCATTAAGTCAGGATGGCATATGAGTCCCTCTTATCTTCAGGGCTCCTATACATACAAAATTCGATTTGTTTTTCTCCTGAGAATGTTTTATGTCAATTATAAGACCAACCAAAGAACCTAGAAATGTAGAAAGAAAAATTCCCCCCCCCCCAACACCTGTTTCCTACTCTATTTACCAGCTGAAAAAGCCTGCAGAGTGGAAGCACTCTGTACAAGTTACAGCCCATCAGCTGTTGGATTTTTCCAGAAGATTCTGTTCTCTCCCTAGGGTCCTAATTTTCTTAAAGAAACCTTTTGTGTTGTCTGCCAAAGAAGTTTTGAAGCACTCATTCTCTACGCCACTCGCAACAATTAAACTTTATTGTGCAACAAATGAATTGCCACTCTGTTTAAGACAAGGGTGCAGGAATAACAAAAATGAAGTCTCACTTTTTTCCAGTAGTTTCAAGGAGTTCACTCACTCACTGCCTAGAATAAAATAATAAGGATTCTTGCCTAAAGTTAAGAAATCGAATTACCAAGTGGTTTTTATTATAATTCTTATGAAAACAGCAAGTTATTACATGTTGCATTGTAACATTGTAGTGTAATATTTCCTAATTCATCACAGAGTTAGGTAGGAAGGTAGGCATGAGCAAGGAGGGTTACCCTTGCTGAAAAGGATACAAGCTAATATCCTGTAGAGACCTCTAAACCTCTTCCCAGACACACCCAGGAGAGCTCCCAGATATGCTACAAAATAACCACAGAGATTTTTCCAATTTCTGCACATGTGTCCTAGTTATACAGTGGATACAAACTAACCACAGGAACTTCCGCCAGTAACTTTATGCAGTTAGGAGCCTATTAAGGGTTCATCACTTCATGGGAAATAGATGGGAAACCAGTGGAAACAGTGTCAGACTTTATTTTTTGGGGCTCCAAAATCACTGCGGATGCTGATTGCAGCCATGAAATTAAAAGATGCTTACTCCTTGGAAGGAAAGTTATGACCAACCTAGATAGTATATTAAAAAGCAGAGACATTACTTTGCCAACCAAGGTCCATCTAGTCAAGGCTATGGTTTTTCCAGTGGTCATGTATGGATGTGAGAGTTGGACTGTGAAGAAAGCTAATCGCTGAAGAATTGATGCTTTTGAACTGTGGTGCTGGAGAAGACTCTTGAGAGTCCCTTGGACTGCAAGGAGATCCAACCAATCCATTCTAAAGGAGATCAATCCTGGATGTTCATTGGAAGGACGGATGCTAAAGCTGAAACTCCAATACTTTGGCCACCTCATGCGAAGATTTGACTCACTGGAAAAGACTCTGATGCTGGGAAGGATTGGGGGCGGGAGGAGAAGGGGATGACAGAGAATGAGATGGCTGGATGGCATCATCGACGCAATGGACATCAGTTTGAGCGAACTCCAGGAGTAGGTGATGGACAGGGAGGCCTGGCATGCTGTGATTTATGGGGTTGCAAAGAGTCGGACATGACTGAGCGACTGAACTGAACTGAACTGAAATATTCTACACATGTATACATCTGATTATAACAGACTGAATTATGGGAAGACAGATACAACAGATGTGCTGTTGTATAACTTGCAAATGTGAATTGACCTTGAGCATATGCCTATTTGCGTTCCTTTTCCTTGATTGGTGGCAGGTACAAGCCCTATTTCACACAGGGCATAACCAAAAGAAGAGACAGGAATTACAAAAGAGAGGAAGTCAAGGAATATGCACTTCCCTGATGGCACAGATGGTAAAGAATCTACCTGCAGTGCAGATTCCTGAGTTAGATCCTTGGGTCTGGGAGATCTCCTGGAGAATGGAGTGGCAACTCACTCCATTATTCTTGCCTGGAGAAGTCCATAGACAGAGGAGCCTGGCAGGTACAGTCCATGGGGTTGCAAAGAGTCGGACATGACTGAACAGCTAATACATAAGGAGTATGTGGAGGTGACCTGCTCCTGTGGTTTGAGAGTTTGTGTCTAATAAAACATCTATCTGCTTGAGCTGAACTGAGCTGTAACTTGCCTGTTGCTTTGAACTCTTTAGTCCGTCTAGGAAAAGAAACCAACCTGACAACAGTACTCCTGCTAACTACTAGTAACTAATTTGTAGAGGAAATGGGTTTATTAAAGTTTAGCTAATAATCCGGAGAACTCAGGATTCCAATACAACTTGCTCAACTCCATATCAGAAGTTTCTAAGCACTAGCTAGTCCGTGTCCCGAGCTGGACTGTAAGCTTCTTAGGCCAAGAACCATCTCCTTCCTATGCTTTCGCTTACTGCTGGCGCCTATTATAGTATGAACAGCTGCTAACCAACATTACATTGCATACAGCTGAAAGAGCCCTGTAACAGTTTCATTTTTAAATGTCACACATTAAGCCTGGAAACTGTCATTTTAACTTGAGCAGCGGTGGTCTCTGGCTTTGCAGCCCTCCGTGGCCACGTTGTAGGGATCCCAGGACAGGTCTGGGTCACGCATGCGTGGTGCGCATCGTGTCCCTGGCTGTGAAAACTTGGGCAGAACGCTTTGCTCTTTGCTTGTTTCCGGGTTGTAAATTGAACGAACAAAACCACACTCATCAATGTGCCTTAATCCTTCTCCTTTCCCTTCCTCTCTTTGCGGGTCAAGACTGAGCGATTGTGCTGATGGCAATGCTGCGGACACATTCGGGTTGAGCGATGTGTCTGCCTGGTAAATATATTCAAGTTGATGGAGTTCGGGACGGAGTGGCGGATGCCGTCCAGAGAGGTAGGCTGGCAGGGAGGACGCGAGTACTCGGGTCAGTGAATAGGAACGGAGAAGTGGTGGTCGGAGGGGTAGCACGCCTGGGAATGTCCCCCCCGCCGCCCCGAACAGGACAGGGCCTAGGAACTCAAACCCGCGGAGCTGGCGTTCAGATCCTCTTTTTAAGAGGAGGAGAGTTTTGAATCAAAACGCCACAGACATAGGTGTCCCCATGTGCAGACCTCGCGGGGGGCTCGGCCACACTATAAACGGCTCGGACCTTTCCTCCGAAGCCGCCGGAAGCGGGGGCGCACGGCCGGGCAGGGTTCGCGGACGCACTTCCGCTAGCGGCAGGTCTGGGGTTCCGAGGGGTCGGATCGGTAAGTGAGGCCGCCTCCCTTGGGCCGGGATAAGAGTGGCGGGAAGGCAGCCGGACGCCGCGGCGGGACCCCCAAGGTCGGTCGGGCGCGGGTCGGGGGAGTCACTTCCTTGCTCTGCCGGCGCTGGAAGTGCCGGCGGAGACTCCACAGGAGCCCGCCCCGCTGCCGGCCGGCGCTCCAGAAAGTTTCTAAGACTTGGACTCCTGGGTCAGTGATGTTAACCCGAGGAGTTCTATGAGGGCCCTCCGTTTGTCCAACTCGGCCGCCTACTCCCGGAAGCCTTTTATGGTCAGCCAGGCCCTTGTGGCTTAAAGGATACACAGACAGTCAACACTTCCCGAGGCTGGGGCACCGTAATGTGCCAGTGCGGTAAATGGGAAAGGGGTTTGTACTCTGGCTGGTTAACTTACTATATTGTCTTATTCGCTCGAAGATTTAAACTAGTAGAAGACAGCACGTGTAAGTGGGCTCCATATCCTTTATCTTGAGTTATTCCTGAAACTGTCTTTCTCCTACGGCTGGGAAAGTGGAGGTGTTTACCAAAGCTGCCCAGTGAGTAAAAGATGCTAGGTGCAGAGAAGGCACTAGAGGGCCTCCTTGCGTGGTCCTCTATTCTGTGTCCGGAAACCTAGAAATGTACCTGAGCTTGAGGCGTCATGCCTGGAGCCAGCGGCTCGGTGACCAAGTAACAGTGGTAACTGCAGCACTCTAAACTGAGGTCTTACTAAGTGCCAGGCACTGAATTTAATTTATTCTAAAAAAGACGTTATATAATAAGGTCTGCTGTTTAGTTAATCGCATTGTAACATTTCTCTGGTTTTGGAATTGTGCTGTGGTTATGTAAGATGTTAATATTAGGGGAAGCTGAGTGAAGGTTTATAGGGACGTTGTGTACCATTTTTGAAAAACTTTTAGTAAGTTTAACATTATTTCAAAATAAAACAGTGTTCAAAAGCCTCTATTTTTACAGAGGGGAAAACAAGTTTGGAGATGTTAGTGAAAGTTGCTCAGTCGTGTCTGACTCTTTGCGACTGCAAGGACTGTATAGTCCATGGAATTCTCTAGGCCAGAATACTGGAGTGGGTAGCCTTTTCCTTCTCCAGGGGATTTTCCCAACCCAGGGATCAAACCCAGGTCTCCCGCATTGCAGGCAGATTCTTTACCAGCTGAGCCACAAGGGAAGCCCTTAGAGATGTTAAGGTACCACATATAGGAAAACATGACAGGATTCAAGCCAAGGTCTTTTGTAATCCAAAACCTATGCTCTTAACCTCTGCCCACCATGCCAATCAGTCGTTAGTCCACATTTCCCTAAACCCATAGGCCCTGCTTAAGTCTCCTATTACATGGAAAACTGAAAGCATCTACACCCACACAGGCTGCTACCTACACTAACATAATTTTATTATTCAACCGTCTTCCCTAAGTGTTCCCTTCACTGTTCTATTTCTTTACCAACATAACTTTAATTTGCCCTAAAAGATAAAAGTTGCTGATAATTATGTGTTTTAACAACGTGCCCCTCAGTCCATTTATGTGAACATCAAACACTTCAACTTTCAATAGATAGGATTTAGACTTTTCAAAACCTTCAACTGAAAATCTTCACCTATACTACTGTATCACTGTCTTTGCCCAGTCCTTATCCTGCCTTGAAAGATCTACCGTAAGCCCCCCAAACCTCGTAAATATTCTGACTTTGACTTATCCACTGGGAGGTACTAGCAAGACTGTCAAAGTGCTCTCCATCTCTCATAAGAATAAACTTAGCTTGCCCATATCAACTAATTGTTTTGCTGTTATTTGGAGGAATAAGGCATCCAACAATATTCCCAGTATTGTCAAAAATGCTGTCTCTTGACAAACATTCCTTCTCCTATTTAGAAAAAGGTATGGATTGCCTTAAACTTTTATTTTTTACGTTTTCTTTATTGAATTCTCTTTAATTTGGGGTTGAGCTTCCTTTTTCTTCTGGAACAGAAAGATTAAACTTAGTGTGTGAGCTCAAATGTTGAATCAGCCTTCCTATCTTTTTAACTGTGGTTTCTATAACCCTAGGAGTGTGCCCCAAAGGATAATACTTGTAGCAGCAATCCTCCTCTTGGCCCATTGGAGCAAAAATGGCCACTGTTTTCCTTCTAGAGGATCCTGAAGAGTCAATAAGGGCTCTTTGAAGTAACTAATAAAAAAGGGCATGCTGGGAATAAGAGTTCTGGCCCAAAAGAGAGCAGCCAAAACAACCAGGAGTTATTCCACCACTGCTTCCCATAGTTCTGCTACCTAGAGACTCCTTGGTCCTTTGAGTTCTTGTGCCAGCTCTGGGTATCCTACTGTGAGCGGTTAAGGCCTGAGATACCCACCAAGGAGCAGACCTTAGACTTGGTGGTGCTGGCACAGCTCAACCATACTGCCTGAGGAACTGAAGGACTGGATACAGAAGCAATCCAGAGAGTGGGGAGGAGGCAGTGGCTATGCTCTAAGATCTGGAGAGGAAGTTAGATTAATCAGGTCAGCAGATAGGAAAGGGCCCTATGCTCAGTGGGGACAGAGATGGGAAGTGGGCATCCAGGCTGGTCCTTTGTGGGATCTCTGGGGATCATTTACTCTGTGGGCCCTTCAGTTGCCTAAATGAGCTTGCTTATCCTCAGGTTTCAACCCACGCCTGGACACAGGAAGTGCTTTCTGAGATATCGGTACCTCTGGATCCAGCTAAGAAAGCAGCATATCTCCAGCCTCACACCATGGAAATTCAGCTTAAGGACCCTCAACACCAACAGGATTGTGGTTAGTGTTGACACATAGGTCATATAGCTCCCCGAAGACCTTAGAGTCGTTCATTATTCAGCAGATGTTTATTAAATACCTGTTATATTCCAGGCACTGTGCAAGGCACTGGGTGTAATAAACAAAGTAGACATGATCTGTTTTCATGGAGCTTACAACAATCTGATGACCGAGGCATTAAACAAATAACCACACAAATAAATATGCTGTGATAGATTGTATATGGGGAGAGAGGTATGTCAGAGGTCTTTTTAAGAAAATAACACGGTAACTAATTCTAAAAGTAGAATAGGAATCAACCAAGTGAATAGTAGAGGTGGAAAGCGTTGTAGGCCAGAACAGCATGTACAAAACCAAGTGGGAAGGAAATTAGTGGGTTTGAAAGATGGCCAGTGTGACTGTCTCCAAGCTGTCTTTTCCTCCATTTAGCGTCTTTTGTCACAGAAAGCAAACCACTTTTCCCTGCATTATTTCTGCATGGTTATAAATTCTGCCCTTTACTCTGAGCCCTAAAAATGTGATTACTGCAGGGAGAACATGGCTTGAATGGGATAATCTCTCACTTTTTTGGGGGGGAAGTGGCCACATCTCTCACCCTGAAAGAGTAGGGGTTATTGGGACTCTACTCAGAGGAACTTCTGTAGGAAAGACAGGCAAAGGAATTATGGGATCATGCTTTCCTTGGATAAGGTCAGATGGGAGGCTAGGGTCTGCTAAAGAACCTTCTCTGTGTTAGTGCTGTTTTCTTGAGAATCTCAGTCTCAAATGACCCACAGAGTGTAGTTTCAGGTTTGACAGATCCCCAGTGTTCTTTGTAAGAAGAGTAATAATGTATCTGGGAGCTAAAGCAATGTCGGTCTCTTTTATCCTGTGTGTCTAAAGTCTAATCTCCTTGTTTTGCATGTTTGGACATGTGATACTTCTCTTTGATCTCTCATGTTTTAATATTCCTAAAGGTCTTCCCGTTATTCCTCAGAACACTGCACAAAGTTGTTTCATGGTTCCATCTTGATACCTGCCACTGCTGGCTTCCTGTCTTGTTTTGTTACTCCCACAGTTTCTGTTCTTTCATCCCTTTCTACCCAACTTGTGACCTCCCTGATGAACCCACTCTTATCTGAGATCTTCTGTTGTTTACAGTGATTATTCATTGGATCCCTCGTCATCCTCCCTGATTTTTCTCCACTCTTTTCTTGAATCACTCCCTCCCTGTCCAGTGGCTGCTAATCTTCTCTTCCTTTGCCATCTCCCAATTTCCTCTTCAAATGTTGTAAAATCATTTTGTTAGTATATTGAAGCTGTGTATGTCTAATAAATGTTTTATTTCCTATATATTTCAGTGACATTTGAATACTGTGTTTTTTACTTCAGATGATGTGATAAGAATAAAGAAAGAAGAACCGGATATAAAGCAGGAACTTACTGTAGATATGGAGTCCCAAGAAAAGTTATCAGACCAAATCAATGGAGAGGCTTTTGAATGTGGAGAAACCCAAGAACATAAGGGATGGATGGAAAGATACCAGAGAAACACTTCAAATGAGAGGAGATATAAGTGTGATGAATGTGGGAAAAGATTTACTCTAAAGTCAAGCCTCATTAGACATAAAAGAATCCACCCTGGAGCGAGTTCCTATTCGTGTAATGTGTGTGGCAAAACTTTCATTCAGAGCTCACAGCTTACTGACCACCAGAGAATACATAGCCAGTTGAAACCACATCAGTGTGATGAGTGTGAGAAAGGCTTTTATTACAGGGCACATCTTGTTCAGCATCAAAGGATCCACTCTGGAGAAAAACCTTTCCAATGTAATGAGTGTGGGAAAGCTTTTCATTACAGCGCAGGCCTTATTCGCCACCAGAGGACCCACACAGAAGAGAAACCATACCAGTGCAATGACTGTGGGAAAGCTTTTCATTACAACTCGGGCCTTATTCGACACCAGAGGACCCACACAGGAGAGAAACCATACCAGTGCAACGACTGTGGGAAAGCTTTCTGTCTGAGCTCACATCTGATACAACATCAGAGAGTTCATACTGGAGAGAAGCCATACCAGTGTAGGGAGTGTGGGAAAAGCTTCAGCCAGAGCTCAGGCCTCTTCCATCACCAGAGAAGCCACAGTGGGGAGAAACCATATGAATGTGATGAGTGTGGAAAGGCTTTCAGTCACAGTTCAGCTCTTGTTGGACACCAGAGAATGCACAGTGGAGAGAGGCCCTATGAGTGTGATGTGTGTGGGAAAGCTTTCGGCTACAGCTCGCATCTTCTGGGACACCGAAGAATCCACACTGGAGAGAAGCCATATGAATGCCATGTGTGTGGAAAAGCTTTCCGGCAGAGCTCACACCTCATTGTACATCAGCAAATCCACACTGAAGAGAAGCCCTGGTAATGTCCAGAGTTATGTAGAATTTTCCATCTATGCTCATTCCTGTGGAACATCAGAAAAGCACAGCTAGATGAAGGGAACTCTGTGATCACTATTGCAATTTCAGCAGTCACTCGGAAATACTTATGGAAGCTAAGATAGACAAGCACCTGACGGTTTACCAAACAAGACACTGATGTTCTGCCACTAAGCACATCATGTGATGAACTAGGACATTGGAAGGGTTCATTTCATTATTCTGAAACTTTTCTTCTATGAAGCAAGTGACTCCAGCAATCTAAATGTTTTGTTAGACATATAACAAGATTTTAGAGATAACTGTTTCTTTTCTCCTTCCCTTTCCATTCCCCTTTTTTTGGAGTTGGCTAAAGTATGAATTTAAAATTAACATCTGATCTACACTTAAAAAAAAACTGAGTTTTTGGTTAGTTTGATAAAATATATTAGCCTATGAGTTACATACACTAAAAATACTGTATACTACAAAAGCCATTTTGTAATATTGGAATGAACTATGACTTGCATGGGTAGGATCGGTTAGGGGTGATGGGGCAAGATTTATCTTGCAATTTCCCAGTAACCTTTCACATCTTAAACCAGAGAGAGCAAACAGGCCATTGGGTTCTATTTTGCCTGTGCATGTGTTTTTCTCACAAAGTATGATTATCTCTTGGTAATATAAAATTATTGCCACTACTTAAAAGAGATTTTACATAAAATCTGACTTTCCAGATTCTCTTACAAAAATGCATGATGTGGCAACACCAGACACCACATTCCCATGTGGGAACAATTGACTAGAGCTGACTATTGTCTAGTGAGACATGGTCCCCACTGCCACACAGCTTCCTACTGTCTTATATACCTCCCTTCATTAATTTTGCCTGTGTGACCCCTACCACTGCCTTAAGGGTTTCTCAAGGAGGCTTCAGGGCTCTAGGTCCCTTACGACCAAAACAGCTTCACTTTAATTAGTTTTATATATTGGCCTCCCAAATAAGATTTCTCTAAAGATTTTCTGCTAACAACAGTTTGAAGATTTAGATTAAATAATAAATTTTAAAATGTAACTTTTGAGCACCTGAAGGTAGAGGAAAGCCACTTTAAAATTTTCTTTAGATAGAATTTATAGGTAATCTATTGAAAGTCAATAATAGCTTTTAAAGAAAAGCTATGACAAACCTAGACAGCATATTAAAAAGCAGAGACATTACTTTGCTGACAAAGGTCCATCTAGTCAAAGCTGTGGTTTTTCCAGTAGTAATGTATGGATGTGAGAGTTGGACCATAAGGAAGGCTGAGTGCCGAAGAATTGATGATGCTTTTGAACTGTGGTGTTGGAGAAGACTTGTAATAGTCCGTTGGACTGCAAGGAGATCGAACCAGTCAATCCTAAAGGAAATCACCCATGAATATTCATTGGAAGGACTGATACTGAAGCTCTAATACTTTGGCCACCTGATGCAAGGAGCTGACTCATTAGAACAGACCCTGTTGCTGGGAAAGATTGAAGGCAGGAGGAGAAGGGGATGACAGAGTATGAGATGATTGGATGGCATCACCAACTCAATGGACATGAGTTTGAGCAAGCTCCAGAAGATGGTGAGAGACAGGGAGGCCTTGTGTGTTGCAGCCCATGGGGTCGCAGAGTCAGGCACAACTGAGCAACTGAACAGCAAAAACAACAAACTAAATTCTTAGAGACCAGTTAATCAGGTGAGATGAAAAACATAAAAACATATGAAGAGAATCAACATTTAAGTGAAAAATTGAAAAAATGCAGGTCCCAAAGTAGAGATCATTTGGAGACGAGAACCGTTGAAATGTGAAGCATTCAGTAATAGAGGCAGTTGTGGGAAAGCAGTGGGTTCAGGTCTGAAACAGTGGGTTAAGTGCAGGTGGGGAGGGGTGAAAAGAAAAAGCAGTTAAGGAAAAGATAGGCATAAACTGAGAGAAGGAAAGCAGCGAAGTTAGGGGAAAGGGGGTAAGGTCAGAGACATTAGAAAAACAAATTTCAAACAGGAAATAGAAGCAATGCAAACATAATAAGTGAACAAGCAAGCTGTAAAGAAACATGAAGGGGAGATTGAGGATTTGCAGAGTCTGGAATACTTGCTTTGATCATGGATCTCCCAGTGACTTCAGAGTAATAATCAATCCTTTATTTCCATGCCATGTAGGCCAAATCCCTCATATGAAAGAACCAAACCTGTATTCACTAATGTCTTTACGAACCACCCGGGATCCTGGCCCTGTGTGGGTCTCTGAGATTTGAGACACATTCTCTACCACACTCGAAGCCCCAACTTGTTGAACTCTGCTCAGCCTGGACTTTACCTTAGCAAAACCAGCAAAGCAGAAGAATTTTCTTGAAGAGCAATAATATATTCTTGGCCTCTCCGGGATGCATTGTTGTTCAGTCACTAAGTCGTATCCAACTCTTTGGGACCCCATGGACTGTAGCCTGCCAGGCTCCTCTTGTCTGTGGGGTTTTTCCAGGCAGTAATTCTGGAGTGGATTGCCATTTCTTTCTCCAGGGGATCTTCCCAGTTCAGGGATCAAACCTGCATCGCCTGCATTGGCAGGCTGGTTCTTTAGCTCTGAGCCACCAGGGGAGCCCCTCTCCCTCACCTCACCAACCACAAATGGTTATCTTGGCTCTATTTTCAGACAATATCCAGGATCTTGCCACTTAACACTCCTACTGCCTCCAGGATTGCCTATTCCATTAAAAAGGAAAAAGCATGTTGAGAGATAGTAATACCCATTGTGAATTAAATAATATCTGCAAAAGGATAAGCCCTAACGATAGTAGCTACCATTTGTTGAACGCCAGTGTCCCAGACACTATACCAAGCACCTTATGTATCTCATGTAAACTTTCCATCTCTTCTATAAGCATTATTATATCTCAAACAGTGTCTACATATAATGTTTAAATGAACAGTTACGTTACAGTTAAGCAGCCTACTAAAATGTTTATAGAATAAGATCACACAACTATTTTAAACATTAAAAATAGCAAAAATTGGAAGTAAATGACAACAAAATGTCAACAGTAACTGCATATAGGTGATGAAAATAGATTCCTTTTCTTCCTATTTCTTTTATATTCCAAATGGAAAAGTTAGAATTCATCTATACATGTAAACTTTTTAAAAATTAAAATGCTACAGAATATATGAGCCTTCCTGGAGATGATTCTTTAATAGTTTTGTGTTTGGGTTTTTTTTGTTTTCAGTTATTTAGTATTGACATAGATTTATCAATTTCTTGAATGAATTTTGGAACTAATGGTTTTTCATTAAGATTTTTTAAAATTTCGGTAGCATATTTATTTCCTCACCTGGTATTATTTGATGAGGAAATACTGATATTATCTGATGAGGAAACTGATAATTTTTATCTCAGTTTGATTTACCATGGGTTTGTTGTTTTTAAGGGCTTGTTTACAAAGATTTCAGTCTTAGATTTATTTATTAACATGACTTTTTCTATTTTCTAATTCATTTACTTCTCCTTTTATCTTGATTTCTTCTCTAACTTTTACCTTGGGGGTTTCTTCCTCATTCTTTTTCTGATTTCTTGAGTTGAATTCTTAGTTCATTTTGTTTCTGTCTGTTTAAATAGCAAGTAAGTGTATATATCTACCAAGTACTGATTTTTTTTTAAGTTGTCAACTGTTGTTTTTTTCTGGGTTTTTATTTTGCTTTGTTTTGTTTGTTAGTCTTTCTGGGAGATATAACTAGAGAGAGAAGAGGGAAAGCTCTCCTTGTCATACACGAACTGTCTGCTTATGTCTTGGTAAAGAGGTCAGAGAGGCTTTATCCCAGTAGAGGAAGGACACACCTAAGCCAACAGCAGAGACAGGATTTTAACAGGATCTCCGTGACAATGGTTGGAAGCCTTATTTTGTTTGGTGTTCAACCACTCAACCACAGCCAGTGCTCCAAGGGACTGGTGAGTTGATTCTCTGAAGCTGACGAGTGACTGAAGCCAGGGGTATCTGAAGAATACTCAGAGCTACTCAGGAACTTCATGGCCTGTAGTGAGGTTTGTGTTTGAAAACCTGGTAATAGAATTTGATAGAACAAACATTAAAAAAGGAAGGAGGGACATGCTAATAGTCCATCATGCACTGAAGGGGAAACAGAAGTACTTAAGCGTTTTCTAGATTTTCTGTTTGCTCAATTGGCTATGCGAGACATATTATGCAGAGCAGGGGTTATCCTTTGTCTAAGTTTTATAAAGCTTACTTGATAATTCATTTCTACACCCTTTCTAAATGTTCCACGTAGGTTTACTTGATACTTATATTTACCCTTCAGAAGCACAGGGAAGCTGGACCTGATTTTCATCTTAAAGGAGTTACGTTGTTTTACAGGATAACTTGTTAGGCAAAGAATTTCAGAGAAAAGAGATATTGCAAACAGGAAAATTACTTGTAAGTTGTGAAAAATAAGGTTTAAAAAAATTATCTTTTTCTGTTTACACCAGCATTAGACTTTTATTAAAAAATTAAACAAATATAGTGTATAAAAAAAAAAGCGCGGGTTCTCTGTAAGTTTATCCCAAATGATAATCATTGAGAACACATTTAAGATGATTATTTCACAAAAATGATCATATCATATACTGTTGGTTTGTTTACTCATATGCCTTTGGCATCTTGTAGTTTTTACTTTCGGAGAAGGCAATGGCAAGCCACTCCAGTACTCTTGCCTAGAAAATCCCATGGATGGAGCAGCCTGGTAGGCTGCAGTCCGTGGGGTCGCTAAGGGTCGGACACGACTGAGCGACTTCACTTTCACTTTTCACTTTCACACATTGGAGAAAGAAATGGCGACCAACTCCAGTGTTCTTGCTTGGAGAATCCCAGGGACGGGGGAGCCTGGAGGGAGTCGGACACAACTGAAGTGACTTAGCAGCAGCAGCAGTTTTTACTTTTAAAAATGATTGGGCATGTAGAAATTTAAATTCCCAAATGTTAGATGTTTGGGTTTTCCTATATAAAAAATATTTGTGTACATGTTCAAACATTTGTAAAGCTATTTTATATGGATAATTCAAAGCTAAGTTGCTGGATCAGGAGGTATGGACATACTAATTTTAACAGCTCTTGCCTTCCAAAAATATACAACTAATAGTGCCTCTATTCCCACATACTTTTCAATATTGAATATTATCAATCTTTGTCTTTCATAATCTTAAGGATTTTAAAAATCTCATTGTTTTAATGTAAATTCTTTAAGTATCAATTTTGAACATGTTTTAACAGTCATTGTTATCTGTCAAAAACTATTCTAAAAATGCTGACTTATGTCCTTTGCCAATTTTTCTGTTGGCTTGTTCATGTTCTTTTCTTTTTCAGAGATCTTTGCTTATTAGGAAAACCAGCCTTGTGTCTTTGAGATGGGTGGCATATTATATATGTGTGTGCATGTACGCACACACACACTGAGCTTATATTTAAGGTTTGTTTTTATTTCCCATTCAAAAATTCTAAATTTTTACATCACCAGTTCCATTTATCTTTCTCTTCGTGACTTTTCAGTTATGTCTTTAGGGTTTTTATGCCACACTTAGAAAGGCCTTCCCCACTCCAAGGTAGCTATAGTTTCACACTTAAAAGTTCATCTTTAACACAGCAGGCAGAGAAAACTTTTTAATGCCTAAGTCTGATCATGCTACTCTGCTCAGAAAATTCTGAATGGCTTCTCCTTTTGGAGTACAAAGTAATACTCTTGCACTCACCCACGACAATCAAATTTCTCTCTCTGTACTCCCAACACCCGTTTGCTCCTTCAGCTCCAGACACAGAAATCTCCTTCCTGCTCTTAGATTATTTCAAACACAGTTCACTCTCAGCCTTTGCATTTTCTATCCCTCTCCCATTGGAAGGACTGATGCTAAAGCTGAAACTCCAATACTGTGGCCACCTCATGCGACGAGTTGACTCACTGGAAAAGACTCTGATGCTAGGAAATGTTGGGGGCGGGAGGAGAAGGGGACGACAGAGAATGAGATGGCTGGATGGCATCAACGACTCTGTGGACATGAGTTTGAGTGAACTCTGGGAGTTGGTGATGGACAGGGAGGCCTGGCGTGCTGTGATTCATGGGGTTGCGGAGAGTCAGACACAACTGAGCGACTGAACTGAACTAAACTGAACTGAACCCTCTGCCAGAAACACCTTTGCCCCTGATGGCTCATCTTCCTGAGTCTTTGCTCAGAAGTCAGTGTACTGGTGAGGTCCTTGGTGACCACCCTATTAGAATTGTATTACTACTTCATTCTCATCCCAAACTCCATATTTTGTTTATTTTCTCCTGAGTACTAACATCTACCACCTAACACATTATATATTTTTCTTGTTTGTTTATTGCCTGCCTCACTCCCCCTCCTTTCTGCCACCCCCCCCCCCAAATTATAAGTTTCATGAAGGCAAGGGCATTGTTCTGCTTTAAACTACAGTTCCAGCTTGCAGAACATTGCCTGGCATGGTAGGTGAATAATATTTGTGAAAGAAAGAGAAGGAAGGAAGGAAACCACCTAAGCTTTCTTACCTATTATATTGGTAAAGATCAAAATATTTTGTAACATTATGTTGACAAGTATAGGTTAACATCACAAGTGGGATCCAAGATTAGTAATTTGGCAGTAACAAAATTACAAATGCTCCAAGTGGGATCCAAGATTAGTAATTTGGCAGTAACAAAATTACAAATGCTCCAACTCTGCGCTCTAGTAAATCCTTAGCTCTAGAAATATATACTATGGATATACCCTTATACACAAGAAGTTACGTGTGGAGTAATTTATTGAAAAAAGATTGAAAACAACCTACATAAGCATCAACAGGGTCATTATTAATAAATTATGGCATAGTTGAACCCTATGTGATTATTTTTCTTTAAAAGAGCAAAATGGAAGAAGTCTTTTATGTACAAATTCCAGAATCAATTAGTAGAAGAAGAAAAGAAGTTGCAGAACTGATACCGTGTGTGTGTGTGTGTATGTGTGCGCGCGCGCGCGCGCGTGTGTAATTTACAATGTATTAGTTTCAGGTGTATAGCAGTGATTCCGTTATTATATATATTCTTTTTCAGATTCGTTTCCACTATAGGTTATAATTCTTTATAAATATTGAACCCAGTGAATGCATTACATATTCATATTGTTTAATAATTGAGTCAAAAATTTTGAGAGGGAACTTTTTGTAAAAAAAAAAAAAAAGCAAAACTTCAGCGAGCGCTAAAGACCCATAAGTCGAACGTTTACAAGTGGGGTCCTCCGCGAGCTAAAACTGACTATCGAGGCGAGGCTTCCTAGAGCGGCCCGGAAGTGCCTGGCTGAAAGCAGCGGAGCATCGATTGGTCGATCAGTCTTTGTTCGGGCCGCCCCAAAGGACCTTAGCTGTCGCACTTGTTCCTCCAGGCGTGAGGTGAGTCTCTCCCGGCTCCTAAGTGGAGGAGGGGACAGGGCACAGTTGTGGTAAGCAGCAACCCCTCCCCACACCTCCCCCTTCCAGGCTGCCCCACCCCCACCCCTCCAAACAGAGCTATGAGGGAGTACTAGGGCCAACACGCCCGGAGGACGGAGCTAAAGGGAACACTGATTGTGAGTTGCTCTGCGAGGGTACTCTTATAACTCTCTTCCTGAATTGGAGCATGTACCCCACAACCACTGAATCCTGCGGACCGGTCCACCTCAGGTTGTGGAATGAAAAAGCCTTTTAACAGTTAATAATACTCAGCGTTTACTCAATGCTTGCTGCCAGGCCAAGGGCTTTGCCTGCTTATTTACACATCAACCCTATGAGAAATCTGAGAATTCTTACAGATGAGGATCTAGTAACTTGCTTTAAATTACAAAACAGCCCATATTCAAATTCATGCTCCTGCTTCAGTGTTCTTATTTACAGCCTCATATCAGACTATTTGGGCTTCTCTGGTGGCTCATACAGTAAAGAATTTGCCTGCAATGCAGGAGACCCAGGTTCAATCCCTTGGTAGGGAAGATCCCCTGGAGAAGGTAATGGCAACCCACTCCAGTATTCTTGCCTGGAGAAGCTCATGGACAGAAGAGCCTGGTGGGCTACAGTCCATGGCGTCGAAAAGAGTCAGACATGACTGAGCAACTAACACACATATATCAGATTGTTTACTCAGTTCTGGTAGCTTTCTTGTATTAGTGTTTGTGTTCACAGCAGTTTTTGTCATTTCTCTATGGCAATAGGTTTTTTTTCTGAGACAAGATTCTAAGAGATTCCCCTTGACTCAGTCCCAGATAGAGATTAATCTGAAAAACAGCTGAGAATGACCACATTTCTGGAACTTGAAGAACAAAAAGGACTTCTAATAGTTAAAGCAGAAGACCATTACAGGGGACAGGACTCCATCTCACAAAAGTCCAGTCCTCACAGAAGGGAACTCTTCAGGCAGCACTTCAGGAAGCTCTGCTATCAGGACGCACCTGGACCCCGTGAAGCTCTTTCCCAGCTCTGGGACCTTTGCCGCCAGTGGCTGAGGCCAGAATGCCACACAAAAGAGCAGATTTTAGACCTGCTGGTGCTTGAACAATTCCTGAGCATTCTCCCCAGGGACCTGCAAGCCTGGGTGCAGGCACACCATCCAGAAACTGGAGAGGAGGCGGTGACTGTGCTGGAGGATCTGGAGAGAGAGCTTGATGAACCTCGAAAGCAGGTGGGAAGGCGGTGGTCATTTGGCTGTGAGTTTTCAGGGTATATGCACCCAGCCAAAGCAAAAGGGATATGCAAGAATACCTGAAAATATTTTAATAGGTTACCCTAGAGAAGGACAAGGCTTAGGGACTGACACTGCCCGTGTCAAATAACTGAAGTGTGACTGAGTAAAAAGAGACACTAGGCCGATTCTATGTCAGTTTGGAAGGCTAAGATCAGTGAGAAGCTATAGGAATGCAAATAGGTGTCAGAGGAAAACAAAGAATTTTCTAACATTCATGGTTACCTATACACAAAATGCTTCCCTTGTGGCTCAGATGGTAAAAAATCCGCTTGCAATGCGGGAGACCTGGGTTCAGTCCCTGAGTTGGGAAGATTCCCTGGAGGATGGCATGGCAACCCACTCCAGTATTCGTGCCTGGAGAATCCCCATGGACAGAGATGCCTGGTGGGCTACAGTCCACGGGGTAGCAAAGAATGGTACACTACTGAGCGACTAAGCACAGCACATACATAAAACAGGCTACCTTGTAATAAAAAACTCCCCTTCAAGGAGGGGTTCAAATAGATAACAAGGATATTGCAGAACAGCACTGTCTAATTGTGACCCATTCACATTTAATACCTATAATATACATTTAATATATGGTAATTAAATATAATGTGAGCCATATATGTAATTTAAATTTTTAGTAGCCACATTTGTGAAATATATTTACCCAAAATATGTAATCATGCAATCAATATTAAACATGAGGTATTTTACATTCTTTTTTTTCAGTTTTCAAAATTTGGTGTGTATTTTACATATCTCAATTTGTATTAGCTATATTTCAGGTGCTCAGTAGCCACATTTGACTAGTGGCTATCATATTGGGCCACAGTTATAGAAGCTGCTGCTGCTGCTAAGTCACTTCAGTCACGTCTGACCCTGTGCAACCCCATAGACAGCAGCCCACCAGGCTCCTCTCTCCCTGGGATTCTCCATGCAAGAACACTGGAGTGGGTTGCCATTTCCTTCTCCAATACATGAGAGTGAAAAGTGAAAGTGAAGTCCCTCAGTCATGTCCAACTCTTCATGACCCCATGGATTGTAGCCTACCAGGCTCCTCCGTCCATGGGATTTTCCAGGCAAGAGTACTGGAGTGGGTTGCCATTTCCTTCTCCTAGTTATAGATGAAATGCCTCCACTTGATGGAAGTTGAGTTCGATGATATTTAAGATATCTCAAGTCCCAAAACTATGATTCTGGGCCTCTGCAGATCACTGTTAGAGACACTGAATTTTATTCTCCAGTGTCCTGAAGTGTAGATTAGCCTCTGTCTCTTCGTTTTTAGTCATTATTGCCATTTGCAGTTGAATGATAATTTGTCCTCTTTTCTGTGGCCCTGGTTCCTGGCACATGCTTCTTCTGATCTTGCTCTGAAGTTCTTTCTGTTCTTTCACAAAATCTACCTTACACACCCAAACATACTTCATTTTTCCCAGGTTCCAGGCAATTCAGAAAGACAGGACGCACTTTTGGACAAGTTGGCCCCCTTGAGAAGGCCACATGAGTCATTGACTAGCCAGCTTCATCCCAAGAAGACCTGGCAGAAGCAGAAATCTGGGGAGGCCCAAAGGAATGGTAAGGTGTACGCGTTTGTGTATATGAAGGAAGAGCTGGTTCCTTGGATTAGAGATCCTCATTTTCTTCTCCTTTTTAAGTTTTTCTGCCTGTCCTTCACTTCACTGTGGAAGATTTTATCTCCCTTCCTCCCTTGACCTTATCATTAGACTTAGGTGCTATTTTTTAATGAGTCTTATGGGCAGGAGTTTCAGGAGGTAGAAGCTGAAAGATATAGACCATTTTAATAAGTTTTAGTAAGCTTAACTGTGGAATCTTCACTTATGTTCTGTGAGAAGCCATATAATGTTTCTTTCCTCACCTTTAGGAGACGACAGGACATGCACTTATAAAATAGTGCACAATAATAATTAACATGTCAGCATGCTAAATTCTATTGTGCAGAACACAGAGGTTATTGTGATTAATGGCTTGTCTGTGCAAAACTTTAAATTCTAGATGGTCTTTCCTTATGTTTTTATGTAAAAATACATCTGGACAGTTTCACTCTGCTTCTCATTAGTGTAAGTCCAGAAAAATACACACTTCTTATCCCTAAAATTGTAGAGGTTTACGTATGTGCTGCTATCAAAATAACATTTCAAGGGAATACTATGCAGTTAAAATATGAATTGTTATTTTCTAATTCTAACCTACTGGAGAAGGAAATGGCAACCCACTCCAGTGTTCTTGCCTGGAGAATCCCAGGGACGGGGGAGCCTGGTGGGCTTCCGTCTATGGGGTCACACAGAGTCAAACCTACTGAAAGATGCCTCATGAAATCTAGCTATCCTGTGAGGCCTGTGGATTCTTAGGGAAGTCAATTTTGTCTGCATTGAACAGTGTGAATATGACTTTTTTCTAAAGTACCACCCTGGCAACTTTTTTAATCTATGTACCCCCCAACCAGGCTCCTCACCAAAAAACAGACAAGGAAAAAACAAAACAACTACCACACACACACACACACACACACACACACACACACACCCTGTAGAAATCACAACAAATACACTTGAAGAAATGCCTCTCAACTTTATTAAAATAATATAATATCTGGTCCAAATTTCATTTTACAGTTGAACAGATATACCCACAGTGGCTGTGACTTTTCCAGGTTTCCATACAAGTTAGAGGGAGAGCTAGGGCTCCTGCCTACTTGTCCAGAACAATATTTTAAAATCATCATGATAATAACCCAATAAAGCCAGTGTGTTTTAAAATAAATTTATTATTAAATAGACTTTTTTATGCAGGATCTTGTTTTAAAAATTTCATTCTATCCATATCAGCAAGATTATGAATATTATCTATTGGCTAGGGTAATGGAACTCATCTCTGTAAACATAACTTGGAATTATAACTGAGGTCATTTAATACAGAATTATCTTCACATATGAGAGAACTTGGAGAACTGAGTGTCTTGCAGTTCTTTCTAACACATTGTCAGGTATTTCAAAGGAAACGTTTTGGATATGCTATTAACCCACAACACTGACTCTCTGGGAGCAGTAAGTGATAGCCTCCCTAACTTTGTTCCTGTTTCATTTCACTCAGCATTTAACCTTGTCCTTTCCCTCTAGACTGTCAAGCAAGTTGTACATATGGTAATCAGATGGTTTTTATGGACATATCCTCATCCCAGTGACCAGCAGGACTGGGCGCATCTGGAATGATAAGGCAATTCATGGATGTGCCAAAATAAAATTGGAAGAATAGCCCTGGCAGAAGATTCAAAAATGAAATAATCCTAATCTTGTCAGTTCTGAAACAGGATCTCCTAATATCATATTAGCCTGGGTGGGATTAGCTGGCAGTTGGAAAAGATACATCAACAGAGTCCTGAAACTCCAGTTGGCCAAGTAAACTGCAGGCCCCTGAGATGAGAAAAGTTCACATTTAACAGTTTCCATACAATTTTCTTTACATTGTTCAATTGCAGATGTAATGGAGAGGGTTACAATTTGAATTACTAACCTTATATATATATATTTTTAAATTCTTTTGAAGTCCTGGTGAGGGATTTTCTCCAGACTTTTCTTGAAGTCGTGGGAGAGAGACTCATCCTAAAGATTCCTCTGAAGGTGGTAACTGACCACAAGTACCAACTCTTTGTGTTCTTTAAAAAAAAATACTCACCTTCATCAGTAAGCCACCAAAAACCAACTGTCAGTGCCTCCAGTATGTAAAAGCAGCAGCTGAGCCAAGGTGTTGATGTTTGAAAACACTTTCTTAATGGTATTGTGGTATCTCTAACTTCCATGATTTGCTTAATGATCATTAACCTACTAACTTAGCAGTACTTCTGCCACACATTATAATTTTTCACATGCTTTATCATACATTTCCTCATCTGATCAAACAGTAGGTAAGGAGGAGGGTACAGAGGTGATATGGAACCAAATGGTTATGATCTGCCAACATTTAAACAGTTATCAGTAGAGCCAGGACTGAAATCTTGACCTTCTGGCTCTAATCCAGTCCTTGTAATTCTAGCCAGAGATAAAATGGTATTTAGATTCCAAAACAGTATCATTTTAGAGCAAATAACCAAACCTTTTTTTAAAAAAATCTATTGCCTGATTAAAATATATATATTGTAAGGAGGAAGGTAAAATTTGAGGAAGATTTGGTAGCAAGAGGACATTGTGATGACAGTGAAAAGTGGAGTTCACTCATTCCAGAGCCAGTGTTTTCCATACCCAGCCCAGGCACTGAAATGTTCTGGTAGCTTTTGCTGTTTCTCCCATCATGCCGAGTGAACCACTGAAAACCATGTGATTAAATGATTGTTGCACAGTTCGGATTCCTAGACCTGTTGAGATGGAGGTTTCAGCATAACCAAACAGGTGACATCCAACATTAGACCTCATAGGATTACCCCCTCCAAATCATTAAAACACCTACTTCCTTATAAAATTTATTGAGTACTTACTGTGTGTCAAGTTCCATGCTAAGCTTGGGGTTGAGGATATGGGATCAGGAGGAGCGAAAAGAGCATATCCAATTTAGGAGGTTAGGGAAGACTTCCTGGGGGAGACAGCATTTGAGATGGACCTTGAATAATAGGTAGGTCAGTGGCTCTCAAAGTGTGGTCTCAAAGTATCTATCATACCAAGAAGTGCAAATTCCTGGGCTGCACTCCAGCCTTATCAGATCAGAAGCCCTGGTAGGGAGTCCAGCCATCTGTTTTAAGACATCCAGATGATTCTGATGCACAATAAAGTTTGAGAACCACCAAGCTAGGATTTAAACAAAAAAGATGATAGTGAGGACATCAGTTTCAGAAGAAAGGATTCAACCCAGAACATATGCCAGACCATCTACTGTCACTTCCTGCTTATCTTCCTCCCTGTTTATCCTGACCTGCATGTTTTCTCTCTGCTTTTAGCTATTATTTGTACACACTTCTCTCCCTCGATGGTTCCTACTCAGTACATTCCGCTCAAATCCCCCATCCCATTACCCTCTCCAATCACTTTTACTTGGTTTTACTCCCACTTACTACCTATGTTTCGGACCCCTTAAATTTCTCCCAAAATACCTCCCTCGCCTTCTTTGTTTTCTAATCTCTCTGTTTATCCTTCTTAATTATCTTTGGCATATCTGGAGTTCCCATTTACCACTCTGCATTTGTACATGATTGCCTTGTCCACATTTTTGCTTTTTCTTCTCCTCCTAATTTATTCCCAAATAATAATTCTGATGTCATCCTTAGTGGCCTCTTTGTAAATTTCTTCCCTATATTGCCAGTATATGTTTGGATGGCGCCAGTTATCTGATTTGTGCGTTCTATGTGATTTTTCATTTTTATAACATATTTTTAACATTTACATGTTCTTTATTCCATGGGTTTCTTGCTTCTCAAACCTAGAATAGGACCTATTTATATACTGTACGTTTTTTACAGGTGATGAAACCAAGACTAAAACTGAAAAGTTGTCCCAGAAGGAAGATAAATCCAAAGACATGAAATTCCTTGGGAAGATAAATGACAGACTTAACAAAGATATTCTTCAGTATCCTCAATCTAGAGATGCTTTTGAAAGTGAGGGCATTTTTGAGTGGCAACAGAGGAAAAGAAGATGCTATCAATGTGATGACTGTGGAAAAAGTTTCCGTCATAGCTCAGACCTTAGTAAACACAGGCGAACGCACACTGGAGAAAAGCCCTATAAATGTGATGAATGTGGAAAATCTTTCATTCAGCGCTCACATCTCATTGGACATCACAGAGTGCACACGGGGGTGAAACCCTATAAGTGTACCGACTGTGGGAAAGATTTCAGTGGGCGCACGGGTCTCATTCAGCACCAGAGAATCCACACAGGTGAAAAACCCTATGAATGTGAGGCGTGTGGGCGGCCCTTCCGTGTAAGTTCAGCCCTTATTAGACATCAGAGAATTCATACGGCAAATAAGCTCTACTAATATGGTGTAAGTAACAAAAGCTCTTCAGCCACTCAGGCCAAATGAGTTATCAGAGAAATCTACCTTGGAGACCTTGAGTATCCTAAATGTAGGCAAAGCTTCATTCATCATTAAAAATTTCTCTGGCACCAAAGAATCTACCTGAGTAAAATTTCCTTTTATTTCTAAATTAGTCTTAGAGCAGTACACCCTCTAAGTCTTAACATGAAAAGTAGTTTGGAGCATTGAGACCATGCTACCCTTTTTCAGTCTGATGTTGATTCCAGATTGTTACCACAGTGTCTACCATCTGATCTTGACCAGAGGGCAAGGATAAGAGTCAGGGAGGTGAACGATTTCAGAGCGGAGACAGCCTGGAGTGAGAGTGGCAGTAAAAGAAAGTCCAGTGGGACCTGGAATAACTGCGCCATAAGGCAAAGGAGGCATGACGTTAAAGGAGATCTAAGTAGTTGTTAGTACTATGAAGGATTAGTCAGTGCTCTAGTAAGTCTGTTCAGCTCAGTTCAGTTCAGTCGCTCAGTCGTGTCCAACTCTTTGCGACCCCATGAATCACAGCACGCCAGGCCTCCCTGTCCATCACCAACTCCCGGAGTTCACTCAAACTCATGTCCATCGAGTCGGTGATGCCATCCAGCCATCTCATTCTCTGTCGTCTCCGTCTCCTCCCGCCCCCAATCCCTCCCAGCATCAGTCTTTTCCAGAGAGTCAACTCGTCGCATGAGGTGGCCAAAGTATTGGAGTTTCAGCTTTAGCATCAGTCCTTCCAGTGAACACCCAGGATTGATCTCCTCTAGAATGGACTGGTTGGATCTCCTTACAGTCCAAGGGACTCTCAAGAGTCTTCTCCAGAAACCCACAAAAAATTGATGAGACTGAAACCAGTTGGAAAGAAGAGCTCTGAGTTCAGTCACAGCCACAGTTTCTGGAAATGAAGATGTTATACGTTAGACACTGTAATCCAGAATCACTGGGTCCTAGCAGAGAGCCATCCTGGAATGATGGCACCTGCTCTAAAAGAACCCTAAACATGGAAAGCAGTTTCTCAAATTGTTGTGAAACAGGCATCACTTCTCCCATCATTTTTGGAGGGGGGCAAGAACTTGTAGTTTTCATGAACTAGCAGAACAGTGACAGTTAAGAGCACCTGAAGGGAGTATGGGGACAGTTATTTCAGACACAGGTGGGGGTGGTGGTTATACTGGTGATTTTGAATGGTGAACCAATAGCTATGAAGGGAAGAAATGGTTGACGGTTGGGGAGGAGGGGGTGTCAGAGGTATGCACAGGCATTGGTGAAGAGAGTGGAAACAAGTTAGAACAGAAAGGGATGGAATGAAAAGAGAATGATAAAAAGAATAAGGGTATAGGGAAAGGAACAAAGATAAGAGATGGTGATGGGGAAGAGAAAAGGGTGACAATTCTAATAATGACATCAATTATATTTGAAACAGTGGGGCACATGTCACAAGCCATGCAAAGGTGAACAGATCAGCTTATCCCAAGGTCATTGAGTCATACACGCACATGTTATTTATGTTATCTTTATTGAGTCTGCAGTCTCATCCTGAGCATGAAATTATTTCTCTATAGTCTAACCAAAAAGTCCATCAACAGTGAAAACCTACTAGAAACTTTGAAATGCTTCAAAACAACCTGTTCTCCCCTTAGTAATATCACAAGAGAGATTAAGGTTCTAAAAGAATAGATCTCTCAGTCTTTCTTACTCAAATCCTCTAGAGCACAGTTTCTCAACCTTATTTTACTGACATTTTCACCCATACGATTCCTTGTGGATTTGTCTCTGCACTGTGGGATGTTTAGCAGTTTCCCTGGCCTCTACCCCTAGAGGCCACCAGCAGCCCCAACTTGTGACAAGCAAAAATTTCTTAAGAGATGCAAATATTCCCTGAAAGGCAAAATCTGTCCCCTACCCCACCAGCCTAGTGAAGAATCACTGCTGTATAGGAAAATAATCTGATTTCCATGACTGTTCCACTCATATAAGATTCAACTTAAAAATATATATGACCAGCACTGCCAGACCATTTTACTACCCCACAAAATGATTCCCAGAATAGCTAAAATCTATGCAGCACACGTGCTAAAGTAGTCTGCTTTAGGAAGCCATACCTCACTTAGTTTTGAGCACCAGAGGAATCTGTCCTCAAATGTGACCTATATAAAGAGCTTACAATTGCATTTTTCTATACTTTCTTCCCTCTACCATACCTATGATACTACCCTCTCCTTTGCCCCTTTTGACCCAACAATGAACATTTTATCCTTTAACTATCTGTGCTGTCCAGTACATTAGCCACTAGGTATATGTGGCTATTTAGCACTTGAAATATGGCTATGCAACTGAGGAACTAAATTTTATACTTTAAACTTAAAAACTGATACTCAATTCAGTTATTGGAAAACCTTTAAGTATGTTTAGAGTAATTTGGGTATAGGAATCTATTTTTTCCACTGAATTTTATGCAATCTCAATATAGATCAAGTACTTCCAATGAAAATTTAATAACAATTGAGATGTGTAATAAATGTAAACACTGGCTTTCAAAGACTTAGTATGAAAAAAGGTATTAATTTTCATTTATAAGTTTAGATTTTAAAATAATATTTTGGATATACTGGTTTAAATAAAATATATTAAAATTAATTTCATCTTTTTACATTTTTAATGTGGCTACTAGAAAACTTAAAATTACATAGGTGGATCACATTACATTCTATTTATTGGACAACACTGATCAAGATCTCATTCTCAGGGCAGGTCCCATTCACTATGTTCCAAACCACCTCAATTCTGTACAGCCAAGTTCTGCTGTGCCAAAGACTTTATACCTATTTCTTTTTATTCATTAATCCAATAAGTATTTGCTTAGTGCATGCTGTGTTCCAACCCTCTCTTCTAGGTATTGAGGCTATAGCAAGATAAGATCCCTACTTATATAAGCCTACATTACAGTAAAGGGAGACAAGACATATCAAAGAGGATTAACAGTATGTGGAATATAAACAATGAATTGAAACAGAGTGACTGACTACTTCAAGTAATCAGAAAAGGCTTTTCTGGAGAGCTGACATTTTAACTGAAATATAAATGTCCAACCTTGGGAAGTTCTGCAGAAGACCATGCCAGGCAAAGGGAATAACTAATACAGCCTGTATGGTAGGAATGAATCTGATGTGTTTACAGGAAATGAAAGAAAGTCATTGGGTCTAAAGCACTGGATTAAAGAAAATATGGTATAAAGTTAGCCTAAAGATGTGAGCCAGGGATATGTATTCTAAGCATGGGGCACCACTGGAAGGGAAGGACATGATTTGTCTTTTTAAAAAACCCAAGGCCCCTTAGGGAACCAAGAGTGAGAAAAGAGCAGAAGTAAGAAAACCAGTTAAGAGCCTACTGCAGTAACCCAGATGAGAGAAGGCAGTGGCACCGACCAAAGTGGACAAGAAGAGAAATAAACAGATTCAAGGTATATTTTGGAGATAAAGCCAGAACAATTTGCTAAAAGAAAAGAATGGTATAGACCCCCTAAATTCTTACACAAAAAGATGTTTAAATACTGGGTTAAACATTTGAAATTCCATTTTTGTACAGTCAAATATCAGCAATTTCAAATGATTTAACAGTAGAAACAAAATAAGAACAGAGAAGAATCTAGAGAGAAATGGAACAGGAAAAGGGACTCTGAAATTGTGTGGGGGCCTAATTAATTTGTGAAATGAAAATCTGTATACTTTTCTCCTTAAAACTCTCTGTGGAAGGCACCCTTTGTTAAGTTTTGTCTAGACAGAAATTGCCAACAAACCTGATTCAGAACACCGCTATAATAACATGTCTCAGTACAAACTTTCTTCTGAATTGCACATTTCCTAAACTGGTAAAATCGGGTTATCAATGAAAGGCAGTAGGAAAGAGGTTAAGAGAAGACTGCCTGGGTATGAATCCTTGCTTTTCCTGTTTCTGATTATATGACCTTGGCATATCCATTTTCTATGCCTCGTATCCCCCATCTGTAAAACAGTGGTAACATGGTGTCTACCTCAAAAAGTAGGAATTACAGTGTTGGGCCGGCCTTAGCACGGACCAACGTCTGGGTGGGCGACCCTGGGACCCAAGCACTACCCCGACATTGCAATCAGCAAGAGGATTTATTAAGCGTTTGCGCAAACGGGCCCTCTGTACCTGAAGTGAGCAGAGGACCCTCAGCAGCAGTTACAGTTTTTAAAGCCAAAAACCGCATAGTTAGCGTATCACACGGGTTGGTACATGATTGGTTCGTTTAAAGGTTAGGGAACTTAGCTCAGGGACTTTTTCTTGAGAAATGTGGGCCTCCGGGGTGGGGCTGTTTTTCTTCCTCGCAAGGCGGTTTTTCGGTTGCTCAATTACCAGTAACACCTGGGTGTGGGCCTTTCTTTGGGTTAATGTTTTCACAGGGGGTGTTTCATTCCCTCCTCTTGGTGTGGACAGATTTTAACCTTAAAATCTCAGGGGATTTCTGATTCTGTGGCCTGCAGGGCCTGGTACTGCTGGGTCAGTACCAGGGCCTGGGTAATGGACAATCTGTCGCGAATGAACCCTAACAATCGGTTAAGGATGCAGGGACCAAAGGTTAGTAATAGTAACAGGATAACCAAGGGGCCCAGAATGGTGGAAATCAACGTGGTCATCCAGGGGGACCGGTTAAACCAGCCTTCGAACCAATTCTGTTGGGCCTCTCTCTCCCTCTGTCGCTTGTCAAGCCTGCTTCTAAGTTTGGCTAGGGAGTCTCTCACTACCTCGGAGTGGTCGGCATAAAAGCAGCATTCTTCTCCCAGGGCTGCGCATAGTCCTCCTTCTTTTAGGAATAGAAGGTCTAAACCTCTTCTGTTTTGGAGAACTACCTCGGAAAGTGAGGTGAGGGACTGTTCTAGTTTAGAGACGGACTGTTCCAGGGTCCGGAGGTCTTCATCCACAGCGGCCTGAAGCTGTAAGTAGCGCTGCGAACCCTGCACCAGGGCAGTGGCCCCGGTACCTACCCCAGCCGCGATTCCCAGTCCCAACATTACAGCAAGGGTCAAGGAGACAGGCTCGCGTCGGAGACGGGATGGATGGCTGTCATATTGGTTTTCTAGAGTCCCGGTAGGGTGGTAGAATATGCGGGGCATAATCTGTACCATGACACAGAAATCATTTGACTGGTTTAAGACCTGGGCTGATATACAGGGGGTGAGGCCTTTGTTACAAGCCCACCACATCCCGGGCGGGGGCACAAGGTAGGAGGAGGAACTTATCGGGCCTGCCGTGATGTTACAGAGCCCCTGGTATTTGGGGGGAGGATTTCCTATACATGTCCCTTGTCCTGAGACTTCAGTGAGGGTCAGTTGGGGACGTGAATCTGCCAGACAAGCCTGGGTGTCCGCAGCACTATTGTAGGTTCCTGTGGTGGCGATGCCTTCATAGTATGGGGGACTTGAAGCTAAGCAAAGCCAACAGGATTCAGTTACCCCAGGGTTGGTCTGATTGAGAGCCTGGTAAGCTCCCGTGATGAGGTTGAACAACCGTTGCCCGACACTGGGCGGAGAATGGGGAGTTACAGGGGTCGTGGAATGGGGAGGGGGGCTATGGTTACTCAGGGTGGCATTTGGTATAGTTAGGGCTGGGGACGTTGGTCTGGGGAGAGCTTTTTTGGTCTCCCAGGACGGTGTTGGGCCCGACAGCGGTGGAGGCTGGGGTTTCTATTTTTAGTCTGACTTTGAAGACAAGGCCGTCGTCTGATCGTTCTTTGTATAGCCTGAGCCCCCATGAATACCCAGCGCCCCACCACCTGGTGGCCTTTTTTCCTTTCTCTGTAAATGACACCCATAGGGGATGACACCAATTTGTGCATGACCCGTGGCTAAGGGTCTTCCAATCTTTGAAGGGTGGATGAGTGTAATTTGCCCTGACAGTAATATAGTCCCAAGTGGAGGAAGGGTCCCAATATGTGTCCCCAGTAGTCTCGCACCCCCAGCTCTTACAATAGAGATATTCTCCTCCTCCGCATTGGGGATTTAGCCTGCGATCCCTGTGGTATCCAGGGCAAACGTAGAAAGGGAGAGTGCTTAACATGGCTCTTCTATCAGGCGTTCCGCACCCTCCCCATGGGTCTAGTCCCAGCCGCCCGAGGGGGCTCTCCTTTTGGGGCGCCTTGGAAGTGTCAAAGTATCCTTCTAGGTCCCAGGGGTGGGGGGCCCCCAGGGCCAGCTTACATAGGTCAGGATATAGGTTGGGCCACCAAGTCCCCACGGGGGCAGTTTTGGTCGTTGATCAGATCACATCACCTCCGGATGTCAGCACCTGCCAGGTTAGTTGTTTTGGGGCATGGGGGTTAGTAGGGGATGCAGGAGACAGGGAACCCAAGATTATAAGGATTACAGCTATGTAATCTTTGAGAGTCTTATCTTGAGTGGATTTTGAGAGCGCAGGAGCTTCCATCGAGGCGGTCCGTCCGGGCTGTCCTGGCTGATGTCGGCGGAGCTCGATGGCGGGGCACGCTTAACGTGCGAGGAGTGGATCCAAGCAGCGATGCCATCTACCTTCAGGGCCGTTGGGGTAGTCAGGAGCACAGTGAAGGGTCCCTTCCAGCGGGGTTCGAGGGTTTTGGACTGGTGTCTCCAGACGTAGACAGAGTCTCCGGTCTGCAACTGATGGGGGACAGTGGTGTCCCCGGGGCGATAACCCTCAGCAAGGGGCCTCCAGACTTGGCGCTGGATGATCTGGAGCGCTTTTATCCGGTCCTGCAAACTGGGAGTATTGGCCAGGGAGTCAATAGCGGGTTCTAGCAAGGTTGTTATGGGGGGAGGGCTACCATAGAGGATCTCGAAGGGGGTCAATCCATGCCGGGCCGGAATATTCCGGACCCGGAACAGAGCCATGGGGAGGAGTTGGACCCAGTCTCTAGTGCCAGTCTCCAGAGCTAATTTAGTCAAGGTCTCTTTAAGTGTCCTATTCATCCGTTCTACCTGTCCTGAGCTCTGGGACCTGTAAGCACAATGTAATTTCCAATTTATCCCCAGTGCCTTGGCCACCAACTGACTTACCTGGGAGACAAAGGCCGGGCCATTATCTGACCCTATTACCTTGGGCAAGCCGAACCGGGGAAAGATGTCTTCCAGGATCTTTTTGATGACCACCTGGGTGGTCTCTTGTCTGGTAGGGAAGGCTTCCATCCATCCTGAAAAGGTGTCGACGAACACTAGGAGGTATCTGTTATTGTACTTGCCTGGTTTGATTTCGGTGAAATCTATTTCCCAATTAGTCCCGGGGCGTTCTCCCCTTATTCAGGTCCCTTCTGGCATCTTAAGGTGCTTGGCGTTTACCTTAGCACAAGGGACGCAGGCTTCGGTTACTTGCTGGATCAAGGAGTTGAGTCTAGGAATGTAGTAAGTCTGATCTTGTGTCTGAAGCAATGTTTTTAATTTTTTTGTCCGAGGTGGGTCCACTGGTGGAGTCGAGTCACCAGTTCTTTTGCATGCCGTTGGGGTAGGACCGTCCTTTTTTGAAGTTTCCAGACCTTCATTTGCTCATCGTATTTGGCCCCCAATTGCTGGATGGTTTGCAGGTCGTCATCCGAATACTCGAGGGGAAACTGCTCTGGCATCTGGGTAGTCTCAGGTACTTTTAAGGGAAGAACTTGTGGGCCCAGCGCGGCTGTGCGGGCAACCCTATCAGCCATCCAGTTTCATTTTGCTACGGGGTCATCTCCCCGTTGGTGTCCGGGGCAGTGGATAATACTCAGTTTTTTTGGCAGGAAGAGGGCCTGGAGGAGGTCCAGTATCTCTGGTTTGTTTTTGATGTCTTTGCCAGCTGAGGTGAGGAGGCCCCTTCTCCGGTATATTTCCCCATGGACGTGGGCGGTGGCAAAGGCATACCTACTGTCGGTGTAGATGTTGACTTTTTTTCCTTGAGCCCTCTTTAGGGCTTGGGTTAAGGCTATGAGTTCTGCCCTCTGAGCGGAGGTCCCCAGGCTTAGGGCACTAGCCCAGATGGTAGCTTTTCCATCTACCACTGCTGCCCCAGCTTTCCGTTCACCGTCTTGCAGGAAACTGCTGCCGTCGATATACCAAGTCATCTCTGCATCCGGCAAGGGCTGGTCTTTTAGGTCTTCCCGGGTGCCGTGGACCTCTGCGAGGATCTGGTGACAATCATGTGTGACCGGGGACGGGGAATCGGAATCGGGAAGCAGAGTGGCTGGGTTTAGGGAGGCAGATGTCCCAAACCGCACTCGTTCAGGGTTTAGGAGCATGGTCTGGTAACGGGTGACTCGGGCGTTAGAGAGCCATCGGTCAGGGGGCTGGCGGATAACAGTCTCTACAGCTTGAGGAGCCACCACCGTGAGGGGCTGGCCAAGAGTCAATTTGTCGGAGTCTTTTACTAGAATCGCCACCGCGGCTATCATGCGGAGGCATGGGGGCCATCCCGACGCCACATTGTCCAGTTTTTTTGAGAAATAAGCCACAGGTCTTTTCCATGGCCCAAGGGTTTGAGTCAGAACCCCCTTAGCTATTCCCTCTCGCTCATCGACATAGAGGGTGAAAGGCTTAGTCACATCCGGGAGGCTCAGGGCGGGAGCAGTCAGGAGGGCCCTTTTTATTTGGTCAAATGCCAGCTGTTGTTTTTCTCCCCAGTGGTAGGGCACATTTGCCTTGGTGAGGGGATATAAAGGAGCCGCCAATTCCGCAAACCCCGGTATCCAAAGGCAGCAGAACCCAGCACTCCCGAGGAATTCTCGTAGCCCTCTGGCATTGGTGGGTGCCGGGATCAAAGCCATGGCCTTTTTCCAGCCCTCACTCAGCCACCTCTGGCCTCCCTCCAGGAGGTACCCCAGATAGGTCACCCTCTGTTGGGATATCTGGGCCTTTTTAGCAGAAGCTCAGTACCCCAGCTCTCCCAACCTCTGAAGCAGGGCCCCTGTACCTGTTATACAGTCTTGTTTGGTTCTGCTGGCCAGGAGCAGATAATCTACGTATTGTAGAAGGACAAGATCAGGATGGTCCATCCGGAAGTCAGCCAGGTCATGGTGCAGGGCCTCGTCGAACAAGGTGGGGGAATTTTTGAACCCCTGCGGCAGTCTTGTCCACGTGAGTTTCCTTGAGATCCCCGCCTCGGGGTCTTTCCATTCAAAGGCAAAAATGGACTGGCTTTGGGGGCTTAACCTCAGGCAGAAGAAGGCATCTTTTAGATCCAGCACTGTATACCAGGTATGACTTGGGGGCAGGGTACTGAGCAAGTTGTAAGGGTTGGGCACCGTGGGGTGAATATCTTCTGTTCTTTTGTTGACCTCTCGTAAATCTTGGACTGGCCAGTAATCACCCATGCCGGGTTTTTTTACTGGTAGGAGGGGGGTGTTCCATGGTGACTGACAAGGCACCAGGATACCCAGTTGTAACAGTCTTACTATCTGTGGCCGTATACCCTCCTTGGCTTCTCGGCTCATGGGGTACTGCCGGATCGATACGGGAGTAGCAGAAGGTTTCAGAGTTATAATCAGAGGAGCCTGTCTGATAGCTAGCCCCATTCCGGCTGTCTCTGCCCATGCTCCGGGATAACAAGAGAGCCAACTGGGGCTCAAGGGTTGTGGGGGCACCGAGAGGTTGTCATGGAGCCGATGTTCATCTTCAAGGCGTAGCGTCAGGACTTGGAGGGGTTGTCCCTTTTTCCCGGTAACGGTGGACTTCTCCTGCTGGAAGTGGATCTGGGCCCCTACCTTTGAGAGGAGGTCTCTTCCGAGGAGGGGGTAGGGACAATCCGGAACCAGCAGAAAGGAATGTGTTACCTGCCCAGTACTCAGGTGGACCTTCCGCTCGGTCGTCCGTCGGTACAGTTTGCCTCCTGTTGCCCCTTGGACCCACGAAGTTTTAGAACTCAGGGGTCCCTCAGCCTCTGTTAAAACCGAATGTTGGGCTCCCGTGTCAACCAGAAAGGTTACTGGTTGGCCCCCCACATCTAGGGTTATCCGGGGCTCAGGGGGGGGGGGCTCCTGGCCCTGACGCCTCTAGTCTTCATCTTCTAGAGACAAAACAGAGATGGGCTTTTTCCTGGGCCCCTGTGATTGAGTCTTCTT
Source organism: Moschus berezovskii (assembly GCF_049115385.1). Lineage (NCBI taxonomy): Eukaryota > Metazoa > Chordata > Mammalia > Artiodactyla > Moschidae > Moschus > Moschus berezovskii. Next base: position 41,571,766 of record NC_142482.1, on the reverse strand, counting down.
TGGGCAGTCTTTAACCCAATGTCCTCTCTCTTTGCAGTATACACATTGGTCTCTGTCTACCCGTGGTTTTTTCTTGTCTCCCAGGTCCCTGCTCTGTCCTGACCTATTCTGCCCTGTACTTTGCACTACGGTGGCCAATATCCTAGTTAGCTCTTTATTACGTTTTTTATCTCTTTTATCCTCTCTTCCTGTTCTCTATGGAACCTCTCTTCTCTTCTGGAGTTTCTCTCTTGTTGTAAATTTTTTCTGCCTCTTTTACCAAGTCTTGAAGAGTATATCCCTGTAACCCCTCTAGCCACTGTAACTTGTTACGAATATCTGAGGTCGACTGCCCGATGAAAGACATAATTATGTCGGGCTGTCTGTCTTCAGCTAGGGGGTCAAATGGGGTATACATACGGTAACCCTCAATTAGTCTCTCTAGAAACCCCGCAGGCATCTCATCCTTTCCCTGCATTATAGCACGTACCTTTGCCAAATTGGTGGGGCGTCTCCCCGCCCCTTTGAGACCCGCTAGGAGTACCTGGCGATAGAGACGGAGCCGCTCCCTACCAGCAGCCGTATTGTAGTCCCAGGTCGGGCGGGTCAAGGGGAATACGTTCTCAATCTCATTAGGCAGTTGGGTTGGTCTCCCATCTGCCCCGGGGACGTTTTTGCGGGCTTCGAGGTAGACGCGTTGCCTCTCCTCTGTCGTGAGGAGAGTCTGCAGGAGTTGTTGGCAGTCATCCCAGGTCGGCTGGTGGGTCAACAGAATCGATTTGATTAATCCTGTTAGTGCCTGAGGGTCTTGGGAGAAGGAGGGGTTGTGAGTCTTCCAATTATAGAGGTCGGATGCAGAGAACCGCCAGTATTGCATCTGGCCGCCTACCGATTGGAGGGGGAACGCCTGGGTGGTCCAGAGGTCCTCGGACTCTTTCCCGCGCTCTCGTCGGAGGCGGAGTCGGCTGGAGACCGGAGGGGTAGTAAGGCTCTCTCCCTCCGCCTGCGTGGAATCGGGGACGGAAGCGGGGGAGCGGTAGGTGGGGGTTGTGGCTCTTGATGGGCCAGTTGGGGCTGAGCATAAGGAGAGGGGGCGTCTAGGAGGAGCAGGCTGTCTTGGTCCCCCGGGAGAACGGGAGGGTCTTTAGGTTTTGGTTTTGTTTCAGGAAGTTTTAGAAGGCAAAGGGTGGAAACGGGGGAAGGGAGGGGGATGAGGGGAGTGGTAGGACGGGGGGGGGGGGGGGTCCAGGGTTTGGTGACTCTTGAAGAGGGATCAAATATTTTATCCAAGGGGGTGGGTTTTGGGTAAGATCTTCCCATACCACGATGTAGGGCACCTGGTCGGGATGTCCATGGGGCCCCGGCTGGAAAACCAAGGCCTTTACCTGCAAGATAATGTCAACGTTAAAGGTTCCCTCTCGTGGCCACCCGACATTGAAGGTTGGCCATTCTGAGGAGCATAAGGTGGTCTACTTTCGTTTTTTTTACTTCGACCGACAGATTGCGGGCTCGGCCGACGACTTCTTTCCAATGTCCTAAAGTGAGGCTAAGAGGGGTGGTTATTGTTTGCCCCATGGGGGTAAGGGATTGGTGCACCGTGAAAAGGAGAACGAAGAAGAAAGTACAAAACACACAGATAAACACAAATGCCAATGCCGGGCGCGCACCGGAAAACTGGTAACAGAATGAAAACGCGAAATCAGATGGGAGCGGTCGCGGACCGTCCCTGGAGAGGAGGGTGACCTGGTCCCCCTCTCTCTCCCAGATCACTCGAGAGTTAGGCTCCAGAGTGGGACCAGGGGTCTCAGGGCACGTCTGCCTCCCCCGCTGGCCCTAATAAAAACAGATTCAGGTCCTGCAGGCACAGTTCAGATTCAGTTAAACACATGACATACGACGTAGACAAAAGAACATTAAGGAGCCTAGTCTTACCTCCTGCCGGTCCTGTGATTGAGCCCGTGGGTCGTCCCGATCCCGGACGAGCCCCCAAAATGTTGGGCCGGCCTTAGCACGGACCAACGTCTGGGTGGGCGACCCTGGGACCCAAGCACTAGGCCGACAGATGCAATCAGCAAGAGGATTTATTAAGCGTTTGCGCAAACGGGCCCTCTGTACCTCAAGTGAGCAGAGGACCCTCAGCAGCAGTTACAGACAGTTTTTAAAGCCAAAAACCGCACAGTTAGCATATCACAAGGGTTGGTACATGATTGGTTCGTTTAAAGGTTAGGGAACTTAGCTCAGGGACTTTTTCTTGAGAAATGTGGGCCTCCGGGGTGGGGCTGTTTTTCTTCCTCGCAAGGCGGTTTTTCGGTTGCTCAATTTCCAGTAACACCTAGGTGTGGGCCTTTCTTTGGGTTAATGTTTTCACAGGGGGTATTTCAACAGAAGGGACCAAATGTCTTGGGTTTAGAACAGTGCCTGCACATAGTAAATACTGTTAGTGTTAGGCTAGACCAATAGTGCTGTTAAGTCTTTTTGTTCATCAAAATGCATCATGTTCAGCATTTCTTCCCCTCAAAGCTGCTTACATTAGTTGAGTGGTATTTTATCTTCATGAATTCACTGCAGCAATTGTTGCTGTTGTGTATGTGTTTCCTCCTAATGCTAACAATTACCCTAATTCTGACTGCTCCTTAAATACCTAATTCAATCCCAGCCTGGACGGTCCCACCCGACGGAGAACACCATCCGCGTCGCCCTCACTTGGGCACTCACCCGCCAGCCCTCGTCTCCCGGCGGTTTCCAGCCCCTGGCGGTGGGCCCAGCTCGCAGCGCCGCCGTTCACCTGGCCGCAAAGGCCGGCCCGGGAGCTCTGGAACCATTAGCTACCGGAAGTGGCCGAGACGCGCGAGAGCGCGAGGAAAGGGGCCGGTCTTTGGCGGATGCAGAAGCACTGAGGTTGGCGCCTGGGAAGGAGGCGGAGGAAGCGGAGAACCGTTTGAGGGACCCGAGAACTCCGTCATTTAAGTGGGTTCTTGGGAGGGAAAGGAAGTAGGTCATTTTTCCAACGTGAAATAAGTCATGTTCTTCTATACCGTCCTCTCTCTCCTTTTCGCTGTTTTACACACCTCATTTTTGGATTCCTAGAGAAGTGAAATGGCAACCCACTCCAGTGTTCTTGCCTGGAGAATCCCAGGGACGGGGGAGCCTGGTGGGCTTCCGTCTATGGGGTCGCGCAGAGTCGGACACGACTGAAGTGACTCAGCAGCAGCAGCAGCAGAGAAGTGAAATCTGAGCCAGACCTAAGGATGGACAGAGTTTAGGTAAGTGCAGAGTAGTAGGAAGTGTACTTCTAGCAGAAGGGTCAGTATGAACAAAAGTGTGATACTGAGTGAATATCAGATAGGAGAATCAAGCCACCTTCTATAAGTCAGACATTAAAGAGATCTGCAGAAATGTGAAATGATTCCACCCCTTTTACTTTTTTAAAAAATACAAATAAACTTCATAAAATATTAAAGTAACATAAAATATGTTACCTAACATGTAATGGGTACCTTACCGTTATTTTAAAGAAAAACTTCAATTCCTCAGTTTTAATTTCGAACACAGCAAATCTTGTTGGATATAACCTATGTAAACAAACTCTTTGGAGTCCTCACTAGTTTTTAAGAATATAAAAGGAGCCATGAGACCAAAATATTTGAGAATATGCTATTCCATACACTATATGAAGTGATGCTTCTAAAACTAAAATGCAGAGCAACTATAGAAAATACAGGAACATCCTGAGGCCCTGGGTGTGGAAAATGTTTGGAGTCTCATTAGAAACATGTCATCTGCTTATACAAACAGGGAAAGTATGAGTGACCAGAGTCTTAACATTTTTTTGTGTTTTGGTGGGTCTTCCATTGCTGTTGGACCTAGTGACTCAGGAAGTTTAAAATATGTTCTAAACCCTGGTGTGGCTAATTCTAGTAGTGATTTAAAAGGGTTAAAAGTTTATTTTTCATAGTAAGAAGTCAATAGGTAATATATCTATACTTGAAAAATTCAAGAAATGGTAGTGTTAACATGTTATTTTTAAATGTGGAGGTTAATAAAAAAGTAAACGGAAAGACTTAAAGTGGTTGCCTCTGGGGAATAGATATTGATAACAAAAGGGAAGAGTGAGGTCTGGTGTTTATCACACCATAAGCCTCAGAGTACTATTAATTTTATTTACTTTTTAAAAATGTCTTTTTATTAGTAAAATGCACAAATCAGATGTGCAACTCAATGAATTTTTACAATATGTGCAACCATGAAACTACAACTCCAACCCATAGTAAATGTTTTTTTATCTTCTGTCACCACAGATATTAATCTTGATATTAATTTTACTTAATTAAATGCTCACACAAGGCTACTTTTATTCAAGTGATAGGTAGGAAGTTAGACATGAGCAACTGGAGGGGAGGCCTGGTTGAAAGGCATGCAATCTGATCTCTAAACTCCATCCCAGACACACCCAGGAGAGCTCACAGATATGCTGCAAAATAACCAGAGAGACATTTCAACCCCCACAAAACTGCTACACATGGGCCCTAGGCACACAGTGGATACACAAAGACCAGAGTCTTCCCCAAGTAACCTTAGGCTATTAGGAGCCCATTAAGGATTCATGAATATTCTGCATCTAATTATAACAGAATTATGGTAAGACATAAACAACAGAACTTGCTGTCATATAACATAATTGTCACTCAGCCTTGAGTATATATGCCCATTTGCATTCCCTTTCATTTATTGGTGGTGGGTGCAAGCCTTACTTTGCACTGGGTATAACCAAAAGGAGGAGACTGGAAGTATAAATTGGGGAAGCCAAGCAGTCTCAAAAGGAAGGATGAGGAGGGTTCCTTTAGGAGTGTTGGACTAACGGAAGATCTATCTGCCTTTGTCTGTTGTTCTGCTTTTTTTGGTCCATTGCTCCAGAAAAAGAAATAAACCAACATAACAAGTTCTTTTAGATTTATCCATGTTGTTCATCTATCAGTGCTGTACTTAGTTGCTGAGTTGTGTCTGACTCTTTGTGACCCCCATGGGCTATAGCCCACCAGGCTCCTCTGTCCATGGGGATTGTCCAGACAAGAATACTGGAGTGGCTTGCTATGCCCTTCTCCAGGGACTCTTCCCAACCCAGGGATTGAACCCAGGTCTCCCACATTGCAGGCAGATTCTTTATCATCTGAGCCTCCAGGAAAGCCTTGTCTATCAGTAACTGCTTTTAGTTCCTGACTGTATGATCAGTTTAGTTTCTGTTGTATGATCATAACAGTATTTGATTTTCTATTCTCCTTTTGATGTATTTGGGCCTATTATGAATAATTATGAATTATGAATAAAGCTGCTATGGACTTATGGTTTTGTCTTAGGTAAAAATACCTAGGGGTGAAATTACTGGGCTATAATGTAGGCATTATTTAACTTTATTAAATATCACTATTTTTCAAACTAGTACCATTTTACACTCTCACTAGCAGTGTATAAGAGTTCAGTTGCTTCATATCCTTACTTCAGTTCAGTTCAGTCGCTCAGTCGTGTCTGACTCTTTGAGACCCCATGGACTGCAGCATGCCAGGCCTCCCTGTCCATCACCAACTCCTGGAGTTTACTCAAACTCATGTCCATTGAGTCGGTGATGCCATCCAACCATCTCATCCTCTATTGTCCCCTTCTCCTACCTTCAATCTTTATTCAGGGTCTTTTCCAATGAATCAGTTCTTCACATCAGGTGGCCAAATTATTGGAGTTTCAGCTTCAGCATCAGTCCTTCCAATAAATATTCAGGAATGATTTCCTTTAGGATGGACTGGTTGTATTTCCTTGCTGTCCTGTATCCTTTCTAGCACTCAGTATTGTCAGTCATTTTCATTTTAGCCATTCTAATGGATGTGTGGTGGTCTTAATTTTATAGTCCCTTGATGAATAATGATTTTGAGCACCTTTTCATGAACTTATTGATAATTCATATACCTTCTTTGGTAAAGTGTGTGTCCATAACTTTTGCCTATTTATGTTTGTTTTCTTATGATTGAGCTGTAAGAGTTCTTTTAATATTCTGGATACCAGTGTCAGAAATAGTTATTGAAAAAATATTTTCCATTCTAAATGGATTATTTCCATCCTAAATATTTTTCATTCCATTTTTCATTTCTAAATGGTACTTTTTGCTGAGCAGAACATTTAAATTTTGATGAAGTCAAATTTAGCAATTTTATCTGTTATTTTTAGTGCCTTATGACAAATCTTTGCTTGGGTTACAACACTATTTCATTTCTACTACCTATGTGTACAACTTTGATTTTAAAAAATTGTTTTTTAATGTAAAAATGAAACAGAGCATAGTTCTAGTCTGTTGACAGTTATTTTCTGTTTTCATCTCTGGTGGGAAGCAAAAACTATGAAATAACAAAAGTGTTTTTAAACAGTTGAAACACTGTAACTTCTGTGTTTATTGTTATTTGTTTTATTGTGATGATTCACTGACAAAACTCTTACAAGCAAATCAAAACTACTAAAGCTTAGTCCTGAGGACAGACAAGATATTTTTAGGTTATTGTTGGGAACTGGATAGAAACATTGGTGGTGGTGGCCATCAGCAGGATCAGATAAGGAGGGAAAATTAAGATGAAGTTTGGAGGGGCACCTGAAAAGCCAGCATAAATGAAGAGTTAGAAAAAAATGTTAAAGTAATAAAAATGGGGGACCAAAACAGCAACAAAAGTAAGACATTTTTCATGTGAAAATAAATCACGGAAAACCTCCTTTAAAATGGAGTCAGGAAGCCCTGAAGGAGAGCTCTCACACATGTACTAGTATTACAGCCTGCATAACCAGTAAGAATGAGGAAAATAAAAATTATTTTAACAAGGTCCGCTTCCATTTATATGGAATTCTTTGTATAAAAGTCTGTCACAACTTCTTATTCACGATGATAAGAATATAACTTTTCTTCTGGTACAAGAGAGGACATTTTTCACAAGGGAATTTCATCACCTGCTTTTAAGAGCCCTCCCTGCCCCAGCGGCAATGCACTGACCACTGCTTGCAGCTAATAAGAAATGGCCATAACCTCCTTCTCCAGCGAACTTTTATTCAAGACAGCCCTCCCCCAAACTAATAAAGTTGATCTTCCCTTTGTTTCTTGGTCTTGCCTCTGAAACACCACGCCTTGCGTGATCCAAATAGCAATTCTCTGCTTTTCCTGCACTAACCCATTTTGCTGTTAAAATAATTGGCTGTTTGATTTTTAAGTCCAGCATCCACAACCTCCGCCCCCAAATCCTATGTAGTCTAAAAAGTTAAAATTGTAAGGGTATATAAGGAAAGAACATGGATTTGAATATGGGTTTTTCTAAATTTGTGGTATTGGAAATAGGGTCTACAAGTTAAGTTTATGTCATAAATTACGTCATAATCCTAAACTTAACTCTACCAGAAAAGCTAAACTGCAAACCAGGTTTTGTAAGAGGCTGCAGTTCATTAAAATAGGAAAGGGTGGAACATATGTAAAGACTCGAAAGAATTCATATTTTCTATGAACCATGATAAACTGGAATTCCTCAATAAATTTGCAGTCTACGTGGGAGGGTTGGATATGTTTATGGAGAGAGAACAATAAAGTACAGGGGTATCTAACCCGGCCAAACGCAATCTAGTTAGTTAGCATCATAAGGATCCTTAACGTGCATCCTCCACCGCTACCCCAGCTACCGCCTGCTCCCAGCCCTGGCCTCCGCAAGCCCTCGGATCAGCTCTCCGGGGGACCTTTACCTCCCCAGCCAGCGTGCGGAGCAGGGTCGTTGAGCCAAGTGCGCGAGGCGGAAGTGACACCACAGTCCTCACAAATTTCCCGGCGCCTTAGAGCCGCGCGCAACCCTGCGACGCGTAGACGCGAGAGGACAGCGATGCCTAGCGTTCGGTTGTGAAGGGCGTGGTGCCCCAGTCGGCTCATTGGGCCGACCATAGAGCTTTCAGACCTCCAGGATTCCTAGAGAACTCCCGGAAGTGGTTTGGGGCAAGATGCATGTTGGCCGGCGGTGTGCCTCCTCACGTCTGGAAGTTAGTGGCTGGAGGGTCCTGGGTCGGCTGCTGCTTTCGCACCTCTCTTCTTGCAGCCGTTCCTGTGGGTCTGTCCACCGTTTGTAGCATCCCTTCCCCACCGCGGGCCGCCCCTGGAACTCACGGTGAGTACAGTCGGGCCTTGGGCCGGAGGAAACAAGAACCCTTTGTGGCCAGACCAGGCCGCAGCTGAGGACAAGCCTGAGGGGTCGGCCCTAAGCCGAGGTCTGCGCCCCGGGGTGATTCGGTCGGTTAAGGGTCGCTTTGATTGCCAGCGCAGGCCGAGTCCGCGTGCCCAAACTTTTTGCTAAGGAACCTTCAGTGAAGATACGCTTTCTTCATCGCTAATCATTTGTGGTGTTATTTGCAGTCAGTCTTATTTGTCTTAAAGTAGAAAACTCCCTTTGTTATCTTTTACTGACCAGTATCCACTATTTGAATTGTTTTTATTTAGCAATTTTGCATTTCCGTCACAATTGTCGTTTATATATATATTGTTTTTGGAAACCCCAGTTGTCCTTGGAAACCTGTTTTTCCTGCTTAGTTTGTTTTGCTCTCTGTAGTGTATTCAGAAAATGACAGTGTGTTGACTGGATAATGTACAAAGAAACAGTTTGTGACGACTTCGAGGTAATATAAAATTCAACCTTATTCAGAACACTTTGTTTATTAAAGCTAGTTGAAGCAGATCCCTGAAAGCTCTTTAGGAGGGGCCCCATTTTCGAAATTCAGGTGACTCATGAATAACTTTTGTCACTACCACTTCCAAAAAAATACATATTTCTGTTGTTTGATTAGTTCATTTGTATACTTATGCAGTAATCATAGTTTTAGCAAATGCATACATATTTTTAATTTCTGCTGTAGTTAATAACTGTGTAAAATGTGGATGTTAAAATATTCGACTTACGCAGCTTACTGCTGCTAAGTCACCTCAGTCGTGTCCGACTCTGTGCGACCCCATAGATGGAAGCCCACCAGGCTCCCCGGTCCCTGGGATTCTCCAGGCAAGAACACTGGAGTGGATCGCCATTTCCTTCTCCAATGTGTGAAAGTGAAAGTGAAGTCGCTCAGTCGTGTCCGACCTTTAGCGACCCCACGGACTGCAGCCTACCAGGCTTCTCCATCCATGGGATTTTCTAGGCAAGAATACTGGAGTGGCTTGCCATTGAGATACCTATAAAACACAGTGTTTGCTTCACCTTGATTTTTAAAGCCTGGAAAATACCTTTGCTTGGTTTTATTTTCAGCTCCCAAACATCCCAAATTAGACTTAAATTAGTCTAAAGGAAGAAAGCATTCTTTCTTCATATATTAAAAAGGTAATAGTGTTAAAACATGTCTTCAGTAGTTCACAAGATTATTGCATTAAAAATGAGAAGAATAAAGATTTTTTTAAATTTCCTAAATCAATAAAGTTGATGAAGTATTCTTAAAAGAGGATGTAAGAAGCAGTCTTTATCCACACAGTGCTTACCAACTTAATTTAAATACAGGGGTATATGCACAAAACTGTTTGAGAGGAAGGTGTTATAGTGGACTAATTTTGTAGTACATGTCTTTGTACTTGGTTATAGGCTGTAACTTTCAAAAACTGTCTGACTGAAGAGGGACAAGACCAAAAAAGGAAAATTAGCTACGAAAAAGAATAATCAAATGGATAATGGACAAGATTTGTTGGTTGATCTGGTTTGAAATATAAACAAAGCTAATAGATGATTCCCATCAGTTTCACTGTTGAGACTTTTAAAAATATCGTTTAGTACTATATTACTATTTTAACATCAACAATATAAAATTCTTGAATGATGCACACTTAACATTGAAACTTTTTATAGCTAATATTGATAAGTATTGATTATAAGGTGGAAGGTGGCCAGTAGTTAAAGATGAACCTTGACTTTAGGAAATTTGTAAGGAAACATGGTAAAACTATGACTATGCACTCAAAACAATTGGAGCTTAGAATTCATGTCACATAGTAATGAATTTATTTTTATTGACTTTTTAAATGAATTATTTTAAAAACCATGGATGTTGGTCCTGTGTGTTCAAAAACAAAAGTAACTCTCTTTTCCCCTTGTCTCAAACCCACCACAAAATCTCAGCCTTTCGCTGAGACTGAGAGATTTCACTCTTCCCTCAAATCTCTATACCAGGAAATTCCCCCACTTCTCTGTAAAGTTATTATCTATGAATTAAGCCCTTTGTTGTTAATCACCATATTTAATCTTATCTCTTGCTCCTTGGTTTCTCCATCTGTACTCGCCAAACTGTTACTAGTCTGTCTTGACTTTAAAGATAATTTTTCAGATTCTTTTTCTTTTCTGTCCATACTCTGTAAATAGGGGTTCTTAACCTTCCTGGAGTTCTTTGGAGGGTGTTTGATGTACGAACACTGAAAATGTAAACTTTTGTATGTATGGGCTTTTTTATGTAAAGAAGTGCTGTATTTCATTAGTTTGAGAGACTTTGAGCCAACCCTACGCTACTCTTGGCCTCAGATGCCTGAAAGAGAGATACTGACTTGAAGACTCATGTCACTAACAATATGTAATCTAAGTGCTGACCTCTTTTTTCCCTTGGTGGACTACAGGTCTGTGATTTTATCCTGATATTAGCATTTCTTGCCAATTGCTTTTGGATGTGCCTCCTTTAGTTACGCTGTTCTCTGTTCTCTACAGTGCTGCCTTCATTTACATTTTCTCCAGGCCCTTGTCCACAGTGTTGCCATTGTGATCTTTCTGGCCTACAAATATGTAATGTAACTCACAAAGAGATACAAAGAAAAAGATCACTGTCCCAAAAACCTTGACCATGGGCAGACATTTGCAGTACATACTGTATACAATGTGATAAATCCTGTGCCTCAGTTCAGTTCAGTTCAGTCCAGTCGCTCAGTCATGTCCGACTCTCCGCGACCCCATGAATCACAGCACGCCAGGCCTCCCTGTCCATCACCAACTCCCGGAGTACACTCAAACTCATGTCCACAGAGTCGGTGATGCCATCCAGCCATCTCATTCTCTGTCGTCCCCTTCTCCTCCCGCCCCCAACCTTTCCCAGCATCAGAGTCTTTTCCAGTGAGTCAACTCGTCGCATGAGGTGGCCAAAGTATTGCAGTTTCACAAAAAATAACTTGGCAAAAATGAGCACCTTAATCTTCCAGGGTGGGGGATGTTGGCAGCTGAGGAGTGGGAGCAACAGGGAAGACCTGATTTAAAAGGTAATAGATAAGCTGAGACTTTTAAGTTAGAGTTCAGTGATTTCTGCAACACTAGGGTTTATCAGCCATAACACTGACACTTTTAACCAGATCATTCTTTGTATGGAGAATTATGTTATGCATTGTAGGATGTTTAATCACACCTCTGGCCTATACCTACTAGCTACTAGTAGCGTCCCTTCCCAAATGTTTCCAGACATTGCTAAATATCTGGGATATGGGAGGAATTGAGAACCACTGAGCTGAAGAGCTCTCCAGCAGAGTGGAGATAGGAGAAAGCCACATTCGGAAAAGGCTGTGTGAAGTAGAAAGAAAAGAAAGTGCAAGTGAAATAGCTCAGTCATATCCGACTCTTTGTGAGCCCATGGACTGTAGCCTACCAGGCTCCTCTGTCCATGGGATTTTCCAGGCAAGAGTACAGGAGTCGGTTGCCATTTCCTTCCCTAGGGGATCTTCCCAACCCAGGGATTGAACCCAGGTCTCCTGCATTGTAGGCAGATGCTTTTACCCTCTGGGCCACCTGGGAAGCCCTGTAAAGGAAAGTTTATAGCAGATAAAGCCAGACAGTTTTACATATCATAAAGGGCCTTGCATTCTGTGCTGAAGAGTTAAGTTCCTTATTGAAAGATTTTAAGGAGGTGAGTTGTATTACATATGCGTTAAAACAGTCTGTCTAGCAGTGTATTTAGTTTGATAGGGCTGCCGTAACATAGTACCACAAACTGGATGGCTTCCACAGAAATTTATTCTACCATAGTTACAATGGCCAAAAGTCCAAGGTCAGTGTGATAGCAGGGTCATACTCTCCTAACTTCTGATTGTTACTGACAGTCCTTGGCATTCCTTGACTTGAAGCTGCATAATTCCATCTCTGCCTCCCTGGTTACATGACTCTCTTCTGTCTTCACATGGCCTTCTCTTTGTATGTGTCAATCTCCATGTCTCTTCTCTTATTATAAATATACTAGTCATATGTATATGCTCCAGTATATAAAAGCGTCTGCCAACAATGCCAGAGACCCGGGTTCAATCCCTGGGTTGGGAAGATCCCCTGGAGAAGGAAATGGCAACCCACTCCAGTACTCTTGCCAGGAAAATCCCATGGACGGAAGAGCCTGGTAGGCTACAGTCCATGGGGTCGCAAAGAGTCGGATATGACTGAGCGACTTCACTTTCACTTTTAACTCCAATATAACCTCATCTTGATTTAATCAAACCTCCAATTTGATTAAAACTGCAAAGACTCTTTCCAAATAAGGTCACATTCAAAAGTATCAAGGGTTAGTACCTCAACATATTTTTTTTTGGAGGGACACGATTCAACCCACAATAAGCAGCTTTATGGAACATGAAGAAAAGCATAACCAAGGGCAGAAAGATCACTTACCGCTGCTACTGCAGGCAAGAGTGATGCCAGATACCAAAGGTGAAAGCCATAGATGTATATCCCACAAAGAAACAGGCCCCTATAATTGAATAAATCTAAAGACTCGGGCCTTATATGTAAAACTTAACTGCTCAACAAATACAAATACAGTTTGTGTTGAGTATTATAAATAATAGCCCTCTAATCTTCTTCCATTCTATCAATAAAATAAAAGATAAAGATCTCTACTTATAGGAAATATAGAATTAAGTTAGAAAGTCAAAACTCCTTTGCAACTAATAATACACAATTTTGGCAAAAATAACATTGAAGTGATACTTGTGTAACAGATATGTAGACTAAGAGGGAAATCACTTCCAATTGAAATCATTAAGAAAGGATTTTAAAGAAGAAAGCATTTTATCCAGTCCTTTGAGAATAGGTAGTTTGAGTACTAATGAAAGAAATTAGAAAACTTAAATAAATAGACAGACATATCATGTTAATGAGATGAGAAACAATACTGTTCAGATGTTACTTGTCTCTCAACTGAACTATAGAATCAACACAAATCCTATTCCAGGAGTTTTGTGGTTTTTTTTTAGAAGACAATTATAAAATTTATATCAAAAGGCAACAGAACTAGAAAAACTAAAATAATTCTGAAAATGAACAACAAAGTTGCAGGACTCTTAGTAATTTATTTCAAGATTTAAAAAGCCACAACTGTCAAGACAGTTTGTATTGGCGAAAAGAATAACATATACGTCAATGGAACAAAATACAGATTCTAGAAGGAGATCCGCACATACAGTCCATTGATTTTTGACAAAGATACAAAGACAATTCAATACGTAAAGTTTAATCTTTTCTGCAAATAGTGCTGCAACAATTTGATATCTGTATGAACCTCCATCCATACTTCAAACTCTGAACAAAAACTAACTTAAAAGCGATCATAAACCTAAACTATAATCTTTGTGTCCTTGGATTAAGCAAAAACTTCTTAGATATGACAACAATAGTACAGTCCCTAAAAGTTGACAAATTAAATTTCAAAAAAATATGAATTTCTGTTCTTAAAAAGGCACTGTTAAAAGAATAGAAAGGAGGAGTTATTTGCAAGTCACATATTTTGTAAAGGACTTGTATCCAAAATATGTGAAGAATTCTCAAAAGTCAATTATTTTAAAAAATCGAATTCTAAATATAGGAAAAAGTCAAAGAAGATGCAGTTGTCTCTTGGTATCCATGGGGTATTGGGTCCAGGACCCTCTTGGATACTAAAATTTGTTGATGCTCAAGTCTTATGTAAAATATAATAGTCTGCATATAACCTACACACATCCTCCTGTATAATTTAAATCATCTCTAATTACTTACAATCCCTAATAAAATATAAATTCTTTGTAAATAGTTGGTGATGTGTGGCAAATTCATGTTTTGCCTTTTGGAACTTTCTGAAACTTTTTTCCCCAAAATATCTTTGATCCATGGTTGGTTGAGTCCAGGGATGTGGAACCCATGGATTTGAAGGACTAATTATATGAATGGCAAATAAGCACAGGAAAGGATGCTCAGCATTATTAGTCAAGTCAGTTCAGTTCAGTCGCTCAGTCGTGTCCGACTCTCCACGACCCCATGAATCACAGCACGCCAGGCCTCCCTGTCCATCACCAACTCCTGGAGTTCACTCAAATTCATGTCCACAGAGTCGGTGATGCCATCCAGCCATCTCATTCTCTGTCGTCCCCTTCTCCTCCTGCCCCCAACCTTTCCTAGCATCAGAGTCTTTTCCAGTGAGTCAACTCGTCGCATGAGGTGGCCAGAGTATTGGAGTTTCAGCTTTAGCATCAGTCCTTCCAATGAACACCCAGGATTGATCTCCTTTAGAATGGACTGGTTGGATCTCCTTGCAGTACAGGGGACTCTCAGGACTTCTCCAACACCACAGTCAGTAGAGAAATGGAAATTAAAACCTTATGAAATATCACTATGTCTTTTAGAATACTAAAATCTATGTGTATGTGTATATCTATATGTGTATGTATGTGTTTCAAATGCTGGTCAGAATGTAGAACAATTGCAGTTCTCACATGTTGCTAGTGGAATGCAAAGTATTATAGCCACTTTGGGAAACAGTCCGGCAGTCTCTCATAAAGTTATCCATATACTTACCTTATGACCCAGCAGTTTTTTTTCTGGATATTTACCCAGGAGAAATGTTCACACAAAAACTCATATGCAGATATTTATAGTGGCCTCATTTGTAATCATCAAAAACTGGAAGCAACTGAGATAGTCTAAACTAGAGAATGGATAAACATTTATCCATATAAGGAATAAGAGGGCTTGCCAGGTGGCGTTAGTGGTAAAGAACCCGCCTGCCAGTGTAGGAGACATAAGAGAGGCAGGTTCTATCCCTGGGTTAGGAAGATCCTCTGGAGGAGGGTGTGCAATCCGCTCCAGTATTCTTGCCTGGAGAATCCCATGGACAGAGGAGCTTGGAGGGCTATGGTCCTTGGGGTCGCAAAGAGTCAGACACAACTGAAGCAAATGGTCATAGGAAATCCACTGGTGAATGCTTGCCGTGCCATGCTGTATAAGGAGTAAACTGATACATATACTAACGTTGATGACTCAAGTACAATATGCTGAGTGAAAGATGCCAGACTCAAAAGGCTACAGACTGTATGATTTTATTTCTAAAACATTCTGTGTCATTAGTTTGTAGGACTAGGTTTGGGGGTTGCAAGTGTTAATAGAGCATCCAGGTTCCTTAGAGGTGCAGGACCTGTGCCCCAGAGAAGACTTTACAGAACTTGAAATAAAGTCCATAGTAGAAGTTAGTGTGGAGACGAGGGGGTTGGGAGTGGGGGGGTGGAGCACATGTGGGATAAGGAATGTTAAGTGGAGAAGAGGAAAGTGTTAGGACCTTTCTTGACAATACCTTTAGCTGGATTATGTGGAAATTAGTCTCATGTTGAGAGTGAGGGGCAGGTTAAGAGCTGCAGTGTGTCAAAACAGTATAGCAAATGCTGAAAGGAATCGAATCAGCAGCACTGAGTGAGTGTCAGATGAGATTAAATATGGAATTTCAATTAGACCCAATCTACATGGTTTCCTGACTTTGTTTAGCCATGTTCCACATCCCCAGGAGAGAAAGCAGAAGGAATTCCCAGATGGAATTGGCATGGCAGAAGGCTAAGAAGTCAAGGAGTTATTTCTGGAGAGGATCACTTAAATGACATCCATGTCATGGTAGGGAACTTGTTAAGATATCTCAGTAAATTTTTGTGACCTTTGGCTTGCCTTTACACTGTTTGTCGTTTTCTGTCCCCAAAGAAGTACCCTTAAAGAAGAGGCCCTCAGAAGGTTCTTCTCTTAAGAAGATAAAGAAGGTAGTAGGAACGAGTCTCCTGAGCTTTTCTGGCCCTAAATGGCAGCAGAATCAAGAAAGTCTTTAGCCCCAACCCCTCCAGACCAGGTTCCTGAAGAGGACCTTGTAATTGTCAAGGTAGAGGAAGATCATGGTTGGGACCAGGAATCAAGTCTACATGAAAATAACCCTCCTGGCCAAGAGCTGTTCCGCCTACGCTTCAGGAAGTTATGCTACCAAGAGACACTAGGACCTCGAGAAGCTCTGATCCAACTCCGTGCACTTTGCCATCAGTGGCTGAGGCCAGATTTGAACACCAAGGAGCAGATCCTGGAGCTGCTGGTGCTGGAGCAGTTCTTGACCATCCTGCCTGAGGAGCTCCAGACTCTGGTGAAGGAACATCAGCTAGAGAATGGAGAGGAAGTGGTGACCCTACTGGAGGATTTGGAAAGGCAAATTGATATATTGGGACGGCCGGTATGTAGAAGGAGGTGGGCATGCTCTGACTGTGAGATTCCCGGGAGCTGGGTGGAGGGACATTGATACAAAGTGGGAGAATAAATGCTGAGCATGAGTTTTGTTATAGGAGAATGAAAATGGTTATAGTCTGGCATGGCTTCTGTCTATAGAGTTCTTTTTATTCTTGTAAGGGATAAATCCTTTTTTTTATCCTCATAACATCCCTGCAGTTGTATTATTGTTCTGTTTGCCAGATGGGAAACTGATGCATAGAGAACTTATTTTCCAGGGACAATCAAATAACTCAAGATAGATCTGAGGCCAGAATTCAGATTTCCTAGTTCCTTATCAAATTTTTTTCCACTGAAGAGTACTGCTTTAAGTTGCTGTTTATCATTCTTCTCTTTTCTTGAGAATATAAAATATCAGCATTTTGTGCATCAAGGAGGGCATCAGCAGAAATCTTTTTCTTCGGTGCTAAGCAGAAATGATGCCTTTCTGTGCGAATCAGCACGTTTGTGTTCCTTACTGCCCCTTGGAAGTAATTAAGATTCTGCTTTTTCCTTCTCTCACGTATATTCCTTTAGATGTGCTTTTTCTTACATTGTTCACTTCATTTCTCAGAGGGATTCTTTGTAATGAAACTGTCTTGTTTCCAGGTCCCAGCTCGTGCACATGGACACAGGGTACTCTGGGAGGAGGTGATGCATTCAGAATCTGCACGAGAGCCTCCAGATACTCAGCTCCAACCTGTGGCAAAGCAGCACATATCTCCAGTGCTCCAAGGGCCACACGATAGAGGTGAGGAGCCAGATTTCACTAATGAGAAGTGAGGAAGTGAAAAGAAAAGAAAGTACATTCAGGACACCTGTCTAGTTCCTTGAACCAAGAACTAGTACCTGCTGTTTATAGACTGGTTGTAAGATCTGATTTAAATTTCATCTAGGCTTCAAATACAGACTGTCAGTCCCAGTGGTAAATTCAAGAACAAAGGAAAGAATTTGGGGATTTTATAGATTCATATATTTCTGTTGAAATGAAAGACACTCAGTCGTGTCCAGCTCTTTGTGACCCCATGGACTATACAGTCCATGGAATTCTCCAGGCCAGAATACTGGAGTGGGTAGCCATTACCTTCTCCAGGGGATCTTCCCGACCCAGGGATCGAACCCAGGTCTCGCACATTGCAGGCGGCTTCTTTACCAGCTGAGCTACCAGGGAAGCCCACAGTGTATTTACTGCATAGGCATTTTTAGATTTTGTTGGTATCACATGCCATTTTATTTGTATTTCAGTATGTATTTTCTTAAACAAGAGCGTTTTCATAGATACCACAATGAATTGATCACAGTTAGAAAATATTCATATTTGCCAACTGTCTCAAAGTTTTTCCAGAGTCTAGTCTAAGATCACACTTTGCAATTAGTTTTCCTGTCTCTTTAGTCTCTTTTTACGTGGAATAGTTCCTCAGCCTTTCTTTGCCTTCCATAATCTTGAATTTGTGAAGAGTACAAGTCAATTATTTTGTAGAATGACAACAATTTGAGTTTGTGATATTTTCTCATATTTAGATTCAAATTGTGTCTATTTGGCAGGAACAACTCACAAGTGATTTTGTATCCTTCTCAGGAATATGACAGGAATTTGTCTATTGTTGGTAGTGTTTTTTTCAATGACCTGTTAAGGTTGTTCTTGCTAGGTTTTTGTTACTGTTTTTCCCTTTGTAATAAGTAATTTCTGGGGATATACTCTTGAGTCTGTGTATCAGTAAATACCCTGGTCTTCATCAAACTTTTGTTGCTGAAACACTAGTTTTAATATTTGTTGATGCTCCTTCATTGAATCAATGATTGCTGAAGTGATTATCCTTGTTGTTCAGTCACTAAGTCACGTCCAACTCTTTGTGACCCCATAGACTTCAGCATGCCAGGCTTCCCTGTCCTTCACTATCTCCTAGAGTTTGCTCAAATTTATCTCCATTGAGTCGATGGTGGCATCTAACCCTCTCATCCTCTATTGCCCCTTCTGCTCCTTTTGCCTTCAATCTTTCCCAGCATCAGGGTCTTTTCCAGTGAGTCGGCTCTTCACATCAGGTGGCCAAAGTATTGGAGTTTCAGCTTCAGCATCAGTCCTTCCAATGCATGTTCAGGGTTGATTTCCTTTAGAATTGACTGGTTTGATCTCCATGCAGTTCAGGGGACTTTTAAGAGTTTTCTCCAGCACCATAATTTGAAATCATCAATTCTTTGGCAGTCAGCCTTCTTGATGGTCCAACTCTCACATCCATACATGACTACTGGAAAAACCATAACTTTGACTATATAGACCATTGTCAGTAAAGTGGTCTTTATTTTTTAATCTGTTGTTTAGGTTTGTCATAGCTTTCCTTCTAAGGAGCAAGCGTCTTTTAATTTCATGGCTGCATTCACCATCTGCAGTGATTTTTGGAGCCCAGGAAAAGAAAATCTGTCACTGCTTCTACTTTTTCCCCTTCCATTTGCCATGAAGTGATGGGACTGGATGCCATGATCTTAGTTTTTTGAGTGTTGAGTTTCAAGCCAGCTTTTTCACTCTCTCACTCTCATCAAGAGGCTTTTTAATTCCTCTTCACTTTCTGCCATAAGGGTGGTGTCATCTGCATATCTGAGGTTGTTGATATTTCTCCCAGCAATCCTGATTCCAGCTTGTGATTCATCCAGCCTGGCATTTCACAGGATGTGCTCTGTATATAAGTTAAATAAACAGAGTGACAATATGCAGCCTTGTTATACTCCTTTCCCAATTTTGAACCAGTCAGTTGTTCCATGTAAGATTGTAACTGTTGCTTCTTGACCCATATACAGGTTTCTGAGAAGACAGATAAGATAGTCTGGTATTCCCGTGTCTTTAAGAATTTTCCACAGTTTGCCAGATACACACAGTCTAAGGCTTTCGCATAGTCAAGAAAGCAGAAATAGGTGTTTTTCTGGAATCCCCATGCTTTCTGTATGATCCAGTGAATGTTGGCAATTTGATCTCTGGTTTCTCTGCCTTTTCTAAATCCGACTTGTATATCTGGAAGTTCTTGGTTCATGTACTGCTGAAGCCTAATTTGAAGGATTTTGAGCATTACCTTACTAGCATGCAAAATAAGCACAATTGTCCAGTAATTTGAACATTCTCTGGCATTGTTCTTTGGGATTGGAATGAAAACTGACTTTTTCCAATCCTGTGGCCACTGCTAAGTTTTCCAAATTTTCTGACATACTGAGTGTAGCACTTTAACAGCATCATCTTTTAGGATTTTAAATAGCTCAGCTAGAATTCCATCACCTCCATTAGCTTTGTCTGTAGTAATGCTACCTAAGGCCCACTTGACTTCACACTCCAGATTGTCAGGTCTAGGTAAATGACCACACAATCGTGATTATCTGGGTGATTAAGATCTTTGTTGTATAGTTCTTCTGTGTATTCCTCCTTTCTCTTAATCTCCTCTGCCTCTAAATAGTTTCTGTCCGTTATCATGCCCATCCTTGCATGAAATGTTCCTTTGATATCTCCGGTTTTCTTTAAGAAATCTCTAGTCTTTCCCATTCTTTTGTTTCCTCTACTTCTTTGCATTGTTCATTGAAGAAGGCCTTCTTACCTCTCCTTGGTATTCTCTGGAACTCTGACTTCTGTTAGGTATATCTTTCCCTTTCTCCCTTGCTTTTCACTTCTTTTCTTTTCTCAGCTATTTGTAAAGCCTCCTCAGACAACCATTTATTTATTTGTTTATTGTAATGGAGAGTGTTCCCGCCTTCCCCCATTTTATTTTATTCATTTTTTTATTTATCAATATGTACTCATAAATTCATTTTTTTTCTTTCTGTTATTCTCTTTAGATACTTAAATTGTCTCAGAGTTGGCCATAGGAGGCCTCTTCCATCTGACTCCTGCATCCTGTTGACTTTTCTCCATCATTTTTGTAAATTTTCTTACTTTTTTACAGAACAAGATAAGATGTTCTAGTCTCATATCATACTTGTACTGTGTTTCTGTTTTTTTTTTATTTATGTGGTTTCATAGTTTGTTTTAAATTACTAGATTTTTAATGTTTCTGAAACAATTCTTATGTAAAATTCTAATAGCTCTTGTGCAAGACACAGTAGTCCATTTTGATTTTTTTATTACCCTATGTGATATCTATCGGAAGCAGATACTGGCAGTCATAGTAGACCTTTCAAAAAAGTGATAGAGTTAGTAGAGATAGATTGGTTCCTATATTCAGTTTGACAAAAGATTAGGACCTAAAGAAATACTATGTACAAGCACAAGAATGGACCCCAACTTTGATGGTAGAGAAGAAATTGTAAAGCAATTCCTGTTAGGAAACCAGTAAACATTCTATATTTGACGTGTAGCTTTAAGCTGAGTGGGCCATCAAAGTACAGGTGTTTTGTGGGCAACCGTAGGTATGGACACATAGTCCAAGACTAACAGAATTTCCTATGCAAAATCTCTGGCATACATATCTGCTGAAATATATAAAATTTTTCAGTGTGTTAGTGCTGGTTCCTATAACCATAGGACAACGCTGCTCTCATTCATAGCTCCTTTCTCCTCTCTCAGCCATATCAGTTTCACAGAGTCCTACCCCTTCCCAGAAAGGAAGTCCTCGAGACCAGGAGATGACAGCTACACTGCTTACAGCAGGGTTCCAGGTGAGTTGTGCTTCTTCTCCCTGAAACTTCATAGCGCTACTCAGTGTTTGTGGCATCTATCCCATGTCTAGACTGTCTGTAGCAGTACTCACTTAAGAACTTGTTCCACATTCTAGTGCATAGAGACACATTGATTCTTGATTCCCCTCCCCCCTCCCCCCAGTAAATCTGATGCATTTTCCTGCTTTTCCCAGCTAGCTTCGCAGATCCCTTTACATGGAACTTTGTCATGTCATGATCCTCTCCACCCCTGATGGGTCTCTCTGATACTCTGGGTTTAAGCTGTGGAACAGTCCCAGTCCCCAAATGAGCATCTTGTTTTGTTTCAGACTTTGGAGAAGATCGAAGACATGGCCGTGTCCCTAATTCGAGAGGAATGGCTTCTTGATTCATCCCAGAAGGATCTGAGTAGAGATAACAGGCCAGAGAATTATAGAAACATGTTCTCCCTGGGTAAGGAGAGGTCTGGTTCTTACTGTTAAAGATCTTTTGTTTATGTGTACAGTAGCTTTGAGCTTTCTGAAAGACACAGTTGAGTTTAAACTCAGGATCCAACAGAGAGAAAATATTGAGACTTCTGGAGTTCTGAAAGGAAACTTTTGTGGCCACTATGGAAAATAGTATGGGGTTCATTAAAAAACTAAAAGTAGAGTTACCATATGACCCAGCAACCCCACTCCTGGATGTATATCCAAAGAAGTCAGATGCTTTAATTTAAAAAGAAATGCACCACCATGTTCAGTGCAACATTATTTATAATAGCCAAGACATAGAAGCAACCTAAGTGTCCATCAGTAGATGAATGAATAAAGATGTGGTGGGTGTGTGGGTGTGTGTGTGTATGTAATGGAATATTACTCAGTTGTAAAAAGAATGAAATAATACCATTTACAGCAATGTGGATGGACTTAGAGATCATCACACTAAGTGAAGTAAGTCAGAGAATCTAAAAATAGTGAAATCTAAAAAATAGTACAAATGAACTTATTTACAAAACAGAAACAAACTTATGGTTACCAAGGAGGAAGGTGGGAGGAGGGATAAATTAGGAATATGGGATCTATGGGTTTAAGATACACACTATCATATATACAATAGATAAAACAACAATATTCAGAAACTATGTTCAGTATCTTATAATAGCCTGTAATGAAAAAGAATTTTAAAAAGAGTATATATACATACACATATATGTGTAACTTAATCACTTTACCATATACCCGAAGCAAACAATATTATGAATTTCCCGTACTTCAATAAAAAAATAACCAGAAAAACATGATTTTAAAAAATAAAAGGAAACTGTTTTACTCTCTAATCTAGGACTTATCTTACAGTTTGTAACTGAGTATTGGTCTCCTATCCAAGTACTAACCAGGCCCAACCCTGCTTAGCTTCCAAGATCAGATGAGATTGGGGGCGTTCAGGGTGGTATGGCCATAGACTGGGTATTAGTCTTTTTGCCAGTTGGATACTGAAATCTTTTGGTGCTGTCTGTGTTCATGTAGATCTCTCATACTTAGACCCATTGTGTTCCTCCCTTTTAATGACTGGGGCTTTTTTCATTCCTACTCCACTCATTAGATCTTTTTGTAGTTCCATATTCCTTCTCACTCCCCAATTTCTGCTTCTCCTCAGGGGATCCTTTCTCTACTTTAGTCTTCCTTCCAACAACCCTATTTCTTGATGGCAGTTATTCCCTAGTTAGCTTATGTGGTACTTCAGTTTGTCCCTGCTCCTTCTCCCCATATTAACAAAGGCATTTTGGAGACAGATGGAAGCTTTCCATTTACTCTTAACCTCCATGTGTATTTTTCTTTCCTCTATTTGATTTCTTTTTCCTGACATAAGAAACTAGGAAGTGACATTTACTTGATGTTTACTACATTTTTATTCCAGGTGGTGAGACCAGGAATGAGAACAGGGAATTAACTTCAAAACAGGTAATATCTACTGGAATCCAACCACATGGAGAGACAGCTGCCAAATGCAACGGGGATGTTATCGGGGGTCTTGAGCCTGGAGAAGCCCAAGACCTTCTGGGCTCATTAGAGAGGCAGCGGGGAAATCCCACCCAAGAGAGACGACATAAATGTGATGAATGTGGGAAGAGCTTTGCTCAGAGTTCAGGCCTTGTTCGTCACTGGAGAATCCACACTGGGGAGAAACCCTATCAGTGTAATGTGTGCGGTAAAGCCTTCAGTTACAGGTCAGCCCTTCTTTCCCACCAGGATATCCACAACAAAGTAAAACGCTATCACTGTAAGGAGTGTGGTAAAGCCTTCAGTCAAAACACAGGCCTGATCCTGCACCAGAGAATCCATACTGGGGAGAAGCCATATCAGTGCAATCAGTGTGGGAAAGCTTTCAGTCAGAGCGCAGGCCTTATTCTGCACCAGAGAATCCACAGTGGGGAGAGACCCTATGAATGTAATGAGTGTGGGAAAGCTTTCAGTCATAGCTCCCACCTCATTGGACATCAGAGAATCCACACTGGGGAGAAGCCCTATGAGTGTGATGAGTGTGGGAAAACTTTCAGGCGGAGCTCACATCTTATTGGCCATCAGAGAAGCCACACTGGGGAGAAGCCCTACAAATGCAATGAGTGTGGGAGGGCCTTCAGTCAAAAGTCAGGCCTTATTGAACATCAGAGAATCCACACTGGAGAAAGACCCTATAAGTGTAAAGAATGCGGGAAAGCTTTCAATGGGAACACTGGCCTCATTCAGCATCTGAGAATTCACACAGGGGAGAAACCCTATCAGTGTAATGAGTGTGGGAAAGCCTTTATTCAGAGGTCAAGTCTCATTCGGCATCAAAGAATCCACAGTGGAGAAAAGTCTGAATCCACAGGGGTTTAGGGAAAAACTTCAGTCGTAGGTTGGGCGTTAATTCAACATTAGAGGAACCATGTGCTGGTGAGAGGTCTTTCACTGTAAAAAAAAAAAAAAAGTTCAGCATCATTACAACCTTATCTAGGGTCAGATTGATAGGGGTGGCAAAGTTAGAATAGCTCTTCAGTAGTTTGGGTCCAGTGCCTTGATACAAATTAATTAGCTTGACTATCTTAGGAGGTGTCTGATAGAGTGGAGCTTCTGATGGTCTGATCCTTTAGAAGCTTAAAATAGCATTAGAGAAAATTGCTTGTGTGGCTTGAGGCACTTAACTTTGTCTTTTTGGTGAGTAGCTGTAGGTCTGAGAGTAGCTACTCCTTCTAGTTCCTCTGCTTCTTCCGATCTCCTGTGATCCCTGTCTCCTATTTATTCCCCTAAAGGTGCATTTTGTGCTCCTAATCTGATCTAAGAGGCTGTTTTAGAGTTTGAAGCAGCCTCTGTATGAGACTTACACTTATATATAACTTTCTGAGCTCCTAGTTCTAGGAAAATTTTTATAAACACTTAATGTATTTATGCATAAGTGTACATTTTATTTTATCCTAATGCTCCTGATAGTGGAAATCCATATTCCCATGCAAACTCAGAATGCTATATTTTTAACAGCACTCCAGCATTTTTCTTCATATATCACCTTCACTGACTCCCCTGAGTCACTGAGCATCCATACGTATCCTTCACCACCCCCAGCCCCAGTACCCGTGTCAGCAAAGGAAGTGGACGCATTAGTGATGGTTGTGGGAATGATGCAGAGAAAGAGGTGAGTGGAGACTCAGCAGCAGCAGCTCAGCTGCTCTTGAGCTTGGATGGCTATACCTTTTGGTAATTTGACTCTCCTTTCCTCCTTCCCACTGTACACTATGGTACAAATAGGTATTTATACTATCCTCAATAAGGCGTCACATGGGAAAAAAAGATAAGAGGTGCTTGAAGAAGACATAATCCTGCAAAGAATGTACACTCATCTCTTTTGGTCCATCATAGTACTGCTCTCTCAGGTTCCTGTCAGTCTGCAGGAACCCCCTGACTGGATGGTCTGCCACTTTTGCTTTACCTTGAACTCACCTCCTTAGATGGCCTCAGCACCTCACTCTTTACCTGTTTCTTGCCATTAGCTTTACATATCTACAGTGTTCATCGGCTGAATACTTCACCTAACAGTTCCTCTTTCTTCTGCGTTCTGGTGCATTCCCTCTCTATAATCCACAATATTAAACTCATCATCACCAGGCACTATAATTCATCCTTGAGGCTTTCAGTATACCAGGGAATACTGTATAAAGTAATGAGGCTTGTTTAAAGTTACTACCAAGAACTTAAAGAAGAATCCAAACATGGGTTGTCTTTTTAAATTGGGCAGTTCTAGCTACTCTAGTAGTACTGTTATTCCAAGTACTACCACTCCTCTAGATATTTGGAACACTCTCAAGATTCCCATTTAATATGCCATTCAAGAAAAATGCTCTATTTGAATTTCATCTCATCTTTGACCATCTGGTTATACACTTATTCACCATATTTGGAATTGAATAACTTTTAGCTGTTTCCAAAATCACCTTTCAGAATGGGAATTGATTCCATTAATCTTATTCAGAAGAATATGACATACATTGTGATGAAAGTTCCAAGAGAAATTAAACATTTTCACACTGTGACTATCCTGAACAGGGACTGTACTTACTAATAATGTTTTATGATTAATGTTTTTAAAAGTCAGTCATAAAATATTACATCATAGAGGTCTGCCTTTTGGATCATAAATTCCTTCCCTATAACATCCCTTCTGTACCCCACTATGGCCCGTATTGATTACTAATCACATCAGAGTTATGTACAACTATTTCATTGAGCCATTGATATCCACTTGTCATTTGTCATCCTGGTTTCCTTTTTCAAAACAATGCTTTTCATTATCTTTTATTTTCTTATCTTCTTCTCCCTCTTCTCCTTTTTTAGCCTATAGATTACTGTTCCTAACTCCTTTGTACTTGAAATTACAAGAAACCAGAAACAAATCTAGTTGTCTCTAGATCTTTGCTCTCTGCTTCAGTTGTGCCTTACTTTCTGTAAAATACTAATTCTGCCTGAGGCCAGTGTTACCTGTGTACAAATATTATACAGGATGGGTACGTTGTCAGAGGGAGAGTGTGTGTATGCATGTGCATGTATGCACACACTCCTACCAGATAGTTCAGAGGAACAGTAGTCTTCCAGTGAAAGCTGTTAGCAGAGCACCATGGTATTGAAACGACTGTAGATGCACCAGCTAACATCTCTTTACATTACTCAAAGTAATGTATAGCCAGGTTACTTAGAATTACTGAGCATCTGGCAGAAATTTAGAGAAAATATGACCAGAAAGATGAGTATTATACTGGGATACATGTGAGAAAAGACTGTGACTTGACAGAACCATGTGTGTCAAGGCTGATTCAGCACACATGTAGATGTAGCCAAATAGTTTAAGAGAGCAGAAAAGGGCTGTTGTTTCTTTGTGGGCATAAGTAGAAGTCCTTTCTTGGTCTACAGTTTTCACTCTTAGCATTGATCAGTCTGTATGACCTTACTTTGAGCTCCTAACTGTGAGTGACAGCACTAAATTCCTTTATCCTGCAGATTCTATTTTTATACTTGTAATCTGAAATTAACTGTTCATCAGTACTTTCTTCTCCCATCCTCAACTTTTTAAGACCTGGCATAATAAAGTGGTTCTTCCGTAACAGTTGCCATCCAGCATGGTCCTAGGAGAGACATCTTAGGTTTCAAAGATTTTCTGCATTGAGTAAGGTGGTCATGGTTGATTCCCATATAGAACAGTTAGTTTTATTCTTGGTTCTGAGGGTCTAGCCTTTTTTTTTTTTATTGAGCACTTACTATTTGTCAAACCCTAAGTTATGTATTTCTAATGCTTATGATAGGTATTTTGATATCTTATGGTATCTTTCATTTTATAGATGAGGAAACTGAGGCTTAGCTGGAAAGTTACTGGGGAAGGAAATATGCAGTGTAGTGCAAATCCATTACAATTACTGGAAAATTGGTTGAAAATGTCATTTTGGTTTATTATTATGTCATCTTTAAATGTTGATAATTTTGATGTTTTGTAGTATTAGAAAGCTAAATTCTACAAGTAAAACATGTTTAAAACTTGGGAGGAAAAGCAGTGACTTATAACTCAAATACATTTCTCTCTAAACTGCCCCAGGGAAAGTGGCATTATGGGGGGAAATGAAATACCCATGTCTTAGGCCCGGCAAATGGACATTTAGGATGACAACAGTAAGTTCATCTACAGCATAAGATGTGTAAAAGCTTCAATTTTACTGCTCATTTCCAACTACCATTTTCTTCTTATTCTGTCATTCATGGTTTTTCAAACATGTCATCTGTTGTTAAACCCCATTTCCTCATTAATGCGTTCTTAAAACTCATTTTTGACTTTTGTACTCACTCCACTGAAATGTCCTCAGAATCACCAGTGGATAAATATTAATGTCTTTTCTTAGCTCTTATGCTTTTTTTTTTTTTGGCCAACCCAGGTAACATGTGGGACCTTAGTTCTCTGACCAGTGGTTGAACCTGTGCCCCCTGGGATGCAGAGTGGATACAGAGTCTTAACCATTGGACTGCCAGGAAAGCAGCAGTTGTTGTCCTTCTTATATTTCATAATTTTTGAATTGACCCTACATCTCGGGAATTCTCCTTTGAGAATTGGTCTATTTTCTTCACTTTTAGCTTTTCTCTATGCATCTTTTTTTTTCCTCTCCACTGAAAAAAATATCCTTAATTTTATTCACTACTTTTTCTATACTCCTCTTTATCCATTTGGATTATTTATACTTCTATATTTCAGTAACTTAATATTTTCTACCCTATGGGTTGTCTCTTAACTTGTGAACTTTTCCAGAGGTACTTATATAACTTGATATTTGGAGACAGAACTCATTACTGTGTCCCCAACCACCATTTTCCTTTTAAATAGGCGTCTTTGGTTAACATCTTTACCCTTAACAGACTCACTACCCTTCATATTTCTTATCCCAATCTTGGAGTGGTCTTTTAGTCTTTTTCTGGTTTTCACTGTTCATGTCCAATATCTTGTTCAGTTCAGTTCAGTCACTCAGTCATGTCTGACTCTTAAGTTGTTACAATTCTTAATTTTCTCCTTGAGACTGGATTTTTTTTTTTCCTTACCATGTTTCTGCCATTTCTTCGTACCCTTCTCTGCAGATCCATATCATCTGAGGCCCAGGTTATTGTAATTCTTGCTTTTCAGTTTCCTTGCTCCCAAGATCCCCACCTTGTTTGCTTCCAAGATTGTCCTCCTCAAACTCCATTTTTCTGATGTCTCATTTCACAAGATAATTTTCACATCAGGTAATTCCTATCAGAGCAGTGATAGGACCTTGTCCTCTATTACCTTGTCCTCATGTTTAATCTGCCTCAGCCTCATTTCTCTCTAGCATATTCACCTTGATTTATCATAGTCACACTTCCTGTGACCTTCCACTGATGTCTTAGAAAGCCCTTGCCTCTGTGCCTTTTTCATGCTGTTCTTTTGCTTATATTTATCTTTGGCCCCAGCTCATGTTCACTACTCCCTTTAAACCCTAGCTTCCATTATATCTTCTGAGTGAGCTCTCCCTGATTATTTGGCCTCACTGAGACCTCCCTTATTCTTTGCTGCCTCAGCACTGATCCTTTTAAGTTTGTAGTGTGGTCCATGCACTTACTAATATGTTGTTTTGTAATTATTTTCTAGCACTCTGTATTGTAGTTTCATGTTTGTATTTATTTCCAAAATTAAATTGTAAGCTCCTTGAGGGCAGGAATAATAACTTTTACATTTGTATCTCTGCATCCCTTAGTGCCTAGTACAGTGCTGAGCACATAGTAGGCGTTTAATAAATGCTTGTCAAATTATTGTGTGCATTATTTATGGTGTTCTATCTACAGAAATATTTACACTGCTTTCAAGGATATATGTCTCTTCATTTTATGCACAGACCCATTTCCATTATACATCAATAACTGCGTTCAGATGGAAGACAAAAAAATTCAACCTTAGGAGGGTATGTGTGAAAAGTTGAAATGTGAAACTTTTCATTTGTTCAGATTTGTTTGTTGGTTAAGAAGGAAAATAGGAAACTCTAAAGATTACTGCTTATCATTGCAAAAGTGCTTGAAAATTGGCTTTTTGTGTCTCCAGTAGGCCATTGGTTCCTAACTGGAGAAATTTAGCAATGTCTGGAGACAGTTTTGGTTGTACTATCAAGGAATGGCTGGGATACCACTGGCCTCTAATGGATAGAGGCTAGAGATGTTAAACATTCTGCATGCACAGGACAGCCCCCACAAAAGAAAACATTCCCAAGTTCCATATGTTTAATAGTGCCTGAGAAACCCTGGTCTAGGTATATTTAAGGTATACAGCAAAAATAAGATAAAATGCTAGATTTTTTTTACAATTAGAAAAATCCGCTATGCCAAGCTTTAAGAGAATCTGTTTATATATTTTATAGTTTGTAATATGAAAGCCTTAATGTTTGGCGTTCACAGCAACATACATGTATGTTTTAAGGTTTCTCTCAGCATCTGATCTGCCTTCCAAAGTCGAAGGTGGTGTAGGAGTACAAGTCTAGTTTTAGCCTTCTGTATCTTGTTTTTTCCCATAAAATGAAAGATAAAACACTGGGACCTATCCCTGAATCAAAGATTTAGCTTTGGGGACAACACATGACCCTTAACCACCCCTTGGGCAGCCACTAGACAGGAATGACTGCTAACTTCCTAAGGAAACCCCAAGAAGACCCACATAAATTTTTAACATACTCTCTTAATTCTGCTTAAGAAGACACATGTAGGGGGAAATATGGCTAGTCAGAAATACAATTAAAAAATAAAATACTGTAAAAGAAGACTTTTTTAAAAAAACTAGCCTCTTGCAACTCAACGGTACTTTTGATAAAATTTAAAAGGATCAATCCCAGAGTTAGAAAAATAAGTATCAAAGAAATAACTGTGCTCTGATGTGTTTAATTAGTCTGTAGAATGCTAGGTTTGGAAGTGACTTGAAATCATTTCCCAGTCCATTATTCTGTAAGGGAAGGTCCAAAGAGGTCATGTGGCTTGCACCGGGTGATCCATTAAGTTAATGGTACAGATGGAAACAGAATACAGGTTTCCGGAGGCTTTGCCTCTTTGACTAGTTATGACCCTTGTTTTATGTTCTTGATTCATACAGAGCCATAGAATGTATTCATACTTAGTGCCGCCTCTTGTAGTGTTTCATTTTAAGAATTATTACTTTTTTCAGCTTGTATGTCCAAACCAGTACTGGTGTCTTGAGTTAAATTCTTTAATGAACGCCTGAGTTTTTTGAAGGTCTTGCTCTCTGAGGTCGGTCCGTAATCTTGGAGAAAGCACATAGGATGTACAGCATTGGCATTCAGAACCCTAAAGACGAAAACCGGAGCTCCTGCCATCCAGTGTCGGTTTTAGGAATCCTGTAACACTGGAGATGCCCTTTCCCAGCTGCAGTCTTTAAATTCCAATATTCAAGGCTGGTCCTACCCTGGGTAAAATCAAAAAGTAAAAAAAAAAAAATCACCTTCGTGACGGGTGAGGCAGGAATTGCGAATCTTACGAAAACTCCTGTCAGAGGCTCTCACGAAAATGAGCTGGGATGAAACCTGCAGCCAGCCCCCGAACCCAGGACTGCCAGTCAGGATAAAAGCGAGGCCCCGCCCCGGAAGTGATGAGCTACTTCCGCCCACGAGGAATTCTCGGAGCTGGTTGCCTCTCTGGCTGCAGTAGGGTCCTTTGCTCTTGGACGGTAGTGTGGTGGGCACTGCTCAGCTGCAATCTCTTGAATTCCACCTCCCTGGGCGGGCCTGGGTGGATGGTGGGCGTGAACCTCGAGAGGCGGGACGGTGAGCAATAACCCCAGATGCAAACTCCCAGGGAAGGGTTTTTCTTAACGATCTACTGCTGCTGGAGTACACATTTGGAACTACTCTTGGGATTATAACCCCAGTCTTTCCTGAGGTCTTCAGAGTTTTATTGAATCACATTAACAACGTGTACATCTGGTACATTTGGAATCAATGCCCACCAAACCCCTCAGCTTGCCATCAGACAAAAGGGAGAAACAGCAAATGATTGGAAATAAGTCCTAGGAGATCTGAATTTAGGAGAAGCTTCCTCTTCTACAACTGCATACTGTGTCCGTATTTCCCTTAGAATGCAGAGTACATCTCTATTTCAGCTTGGCAATAAATGATGGCCGTTCCCCTTTAGCAGTAATTTTTCCGTTCACACCTGGGCAGATCCGCCTTCCATCAAGGGCGGTGCTGTTCTCTCCTGACACACCTCTCCATCTGCTCTCCCAGTAGTGCCCCCAAGGCGATGGCAAGGAGATTCCTGTGGCACAGGGCCGCGCCTGCTAATCCCAGTCTGTGATCAGACAGCCTTTTGCAAGTTAGCCCCTTATTTGACATGGCTTTTTACCCCCCTTCCATAACCCTCAGTAATTAGTGTAACAACATTAACAGCTATGACAGTCTGTTTTCTCTTTGAGTAAATTAATGTTTCTTTTGCAGAAGTATTGCAGAAAAGGGAGGCCCTTGCAAGGAATCTTACTGAATTGCAGACTCTCCAGTTACAAGAAAGCTGCCTGTCTGAATTTTTAGAAGAGCTGCTTTTGCTGGTTCCAAATGTTCTGTTACTAGAAAACTCTGCTCTGAGCTGGCTCCTGCAGTTCCTCTGACAATGACCGAGGCCAGTTCCTGACTCTTCTGCTGAGTAATACCAGGTCTGGGAATGGGAGCCACATTGTGGGAAGCGGGTGATGGGAGAGGGTTGGGAAGGTAGCTAAGCTGGAGGACCTCAAGAGGGAGTTGGATAAACCTAGAAAATAGGGCAGCAAAGAAGAGGTATTTATTGTTATCTTAAAACTTTTAGCCTGTTAGTGATTCTTATTTTTCCCTACGTTTTAGGCATGCAAGCCTAAAGTCGGACTGTCTCTATGCTTCCATTTCCTCATCTATAAATGAGGATGATAAAAGCACCTGCCTTTTATATTGCATGAACTTTACATGGTACATAAGAAGTGCTATCTAGATATTTGTTGTACTTATTTCTTCCTCTCCTTACTTTGCTGGAACTTGCCCTACTCGGCTGATTTATTTGCTTATACAGTGATTCTCTCATAATTTCACGTGTTTTTTTCTAGGTCCCAGTTCTTGCACACAGTCAAGAAGTGGTCTGTTAGTAAACGTCAACTCTGGCAGCAGAAGGAGAACCACTGTCTCTCCAGATCCTAGCCAGGAATATACCATTGAAATATTAATGATAGGGACCCTTCTTCCTATAGTAATCTCCCTACAGGAGAATTATTAAGTGTTAAACTTTGACATTCTGTAGTTTTCTGAAGATCTGATGTACGATCTCCCTTACATCTATCTTGCTCACCAGTGCACACCATTTAATTACTGAGGCTTTGTAATACATGTTTAAAATTCTTTAGAGCAACTGCTGATAGGGCCCACATCCGTTCCGTTCCGTTTCGCTCAGTCGTGTCCGACTCTATGCGACCCCATGGACTGTAGCCTACCAGGCTTCTCTGTCCATGGGATTCTCCAGGCAAGAATACTGGAGTGGGTTACCGTTTCCTTCTCCAGGGGATCTTCCCGACCCAGGGATCGAACCCGGGTCTCTCGCATTGGAGGCAGACGCTTTAACCTCTGAGCCACCAGGGAAGCCCAGGGCCCACATAGGGTCTCATTATTAAGGTGGCTCATTATGTTGACCTCGCAAACAAAGAATAAAATCACAGTGATCCTTGAGACTGACCAAATTGCCCAAACAACATTCTGATTTCTCATTGGCCCCTACCTTCTCAAAGCTATGAGACCACCAGATTCCAGACCTCTGGCTATGTGACCACAGGTCTCAACTACAGGCTAAAAATTAACCATCCCTTCAGAGAATTTTTCATTGGCAGGGTATAAGAGAGACCCCATCAGAAAGGGAGGACACACTCTTCAAGGGCCAGTCACTCTGTCATTTCCCTCTAATAAATTTCCCTTTTCTTGCCTAATTTCCCAGCTCGCTCTCTTTTTCTCTGCACTTGCCTTACAACTGCCCCTTCATTGCCCTTCTTCAGCTTTTCCATGCAGAGTCTTGTTTAGTTTTCTATATTAACTTTAAAATTTACTTATTAAAAAGTTCATATTTTATTGTAATAGTGTTACATTTACAAATCAATATAAGAATTACTTTCTGAGACCTGAGCCTTGAAGATCCATTTGCTGGTTCCCCTGGGTGGCAACTGAAAGGAGTAGGGACTAAACAGATCTAGGTTCAAATTTCATCTCTGCTCTCTTATTAGTTGCCCAACCTCAGAAAATTTATGTTTCTCAGATTTCTTATACATGAAAGGATGACTGTAATGTCTGCCCTGCAAGTTTGTGTCTGTGTTTGCGCAGTAGCTCAGGTTTGTCCCACTCTTTGCGAGCCCATGGATTGTAGCCCACCAGGCTCCTCTGTCCATTGGATTCTCCAGGCAAGAATATAGGAGCAGGTTGCCTTTCCTCCTCCAGAGGATCTTCCCCACCCAGGGACTGAACCCAGTCTCTTGCGTCTCTTAAATTGGCAGGCAGTTCTTTACCACTGTGCCACCCAAGATTAAAAGAGCTAAAACGTCTAAAATGCTTTTTTTCTATATAAATAGAATCGTTTCCTCTCTTGCTCCTTTCAGAGATTCCTCTCACAAACCACTGAGAGGAAAGCCTCCAGGATCCTAGAGCGGACGACTTGGTGTCTGGGGCGGAGCTCTGCGGAAGTCGACTTCTGGAGGCCACTACAGGCATCAAAGGCCCCTTGGTTCCTCCAACCACGGTTTTCTGGGTGAGACTTCTTCGACTACCTCCTGGATGTGGAATAAGCTCTTGGGCGAAGGGCCCCCGAGGTGGGTGGCTACTAAGCTCTCCACCTGGTTGCCTCAGACCTGCCCCTCACGCTGCCGCCCCTCCTCTCTCTGCCTCTTCTTCGCACACACCTCCCTTCTCTTTTCCTCCCTTTTCCTTTCCCTCGTCCCTTTTCTCTTTCCTTTCCCTCCGAAGCCTTCTTTTCCTGTCCTTTCTCTCCTCCCTGTCCTCTGGGTCGTTGCCATACTGGCACTGGACATTCCCCTACAGCCTCTCGGAGGCCCGGAGGACTGACAGTCGCTGGAGTGCCCCTCCTCGCTTTTCTGGGGAAGCCCTATTTTGGGGTGCGAGGAAGGGGAGTCGGAGAATGGAGGAGGCATTTTCTCTTAGCCCTGTGTCCCCAGCTCTGTCTGCTTTGTTGGAATAACTTTAGTAGCTCACCGACACTCGACAGTTTTATTTGGATGTTCTTGAAATATTTTCCTTTGCCTCAAAGAAAAATACTCAGTTTAGCTGAACATTCATGAAAGTTTCTTTCTTTTGATGTCTACATTGCATTTCCCCTCCACCTCCAGCCGTTTTCTTCTGTTTAAAAGATGAGAGCAAATGTCCCTCTTTTTTCTTGATACCTTTTCTTTGACATTAAAAATGTTAAAGTGACTAATAACAACTCAGAGATGTACTTTATACATATTTGTAGCCTTAAGATAATTCAGAAAAATATTGTATTTATTGTCCTTTATAGTTGCCTTAACTCAATGTCAGCAATGTGGGGCTGAGAGGAAAAAAGACAGCACACTGAAGCAGCCACAGGAAAGGCTAATTCAGGTGTGAGCAAGCTACAGACCAAAGGGGCTTTGGGTAGGACTAGGAGTTCTCCATGTTACTAAGGACAAAGCAACTTGTACCATATGCTCCATGGTAACCACATTTCTGGACTTTGGGCAAGGGTTCATTTGTATGTGAACTGTGCACCAAGTGAGCCTTTTTCAGTATTGCCAAAGAGCTACTTACTGTTCAGAGAAACTTGATGAAACAGCATCACTTAGAAACAAATGACACAGTTCCTAAGCCATGTGGAATGTAGTGTCCATGTGACAATAAACTTGTGACTGATTTTTAGGGCTTGAAACTGGATTAAGAAAATTAGAGGCTTAAAATATACATGTTTGTGTAAAGAAACATTAGAAAGATGCAGGACACTAATAAAATTGGCTACCTGTGGAGGTGGCAAACTGAGGGGGAATCAAGGTGGAAACAAGTTTTCTCTGTATCTTTTTAGGTCGTTTTGACTTTTGAATTGTATATTACCTGTTCAAAAACATAGACAAATTTTTAAATAAAACTTTTGGAGTAGTTTCTGAGATCTGGTCATTTTAGATTTACAGAAAAATTGTGAAAGTAGTACAGAGAGTTCTTATATCCCCCCACATTTAGTTTCCCTATAGTTAACATCTTATGTAGTATATTTATAACAGCTCTTGAGTTACTATTGCATATTATTATGAAAGTCCATACTTTATTCACACTTCCTTAGTTTTTTACCTAGTGTCCTTTCTGTATTCTAGGATCCCATCCAGCATACCATGTTACATTTAATTGTCAGGTCTCCATATGTTCCTCTTGGCTGTGACACTTTGTCACACTTTCCTTAGTTCTGATGACCTTGACGTTTTTGAGGCATTCTTGTCAGGTTTTTTGTTGGATGCTACTCAATTGAAATTTGACTGATGTTTTTCTCATTACTATACTGAGGTTAGAGGTTTGGGGAAGGAAGACCACAGAGGTAAAATGCCATTCTTATCAAAGGTTCACACTGTCAACTTATGACTGTTGACACATAAAACAACTTGTAAAATGGAAAAAGGCAGAGGGTGATAATTTGTGGGATTTGAGTTTGAAGCAAAAGTTTTATTAAGTTTGGAGATAGAATTGATGAAGTATTGTTGTCAGGGTATAAGAGAGTGGGAACAATCCAACAGGTTATCCACACATTGGTCTAAATTACAAAGATGGAAAGGACCCTTCTTTGGAGAGATGCAGGATCTATTCTGTCACAGTTCCAGAGGAGACAAAACATCCCTGTTGCTAAAATACTGTCTGCCATAGCCACATCAGCTGCAGCAATAGTAGTGGTAGCAGTAGACAGCGCTTATTTAATCTCCATATCTCTCTTCCAACACAAATAGTGTGGACTTGTGAGTGGTAAAACAATGATGATGTTATTGTTGTTTTCCCAAATTAATTCAATCAGTTGAATTTCTAATTTTTTGCCTTCTCTATTCCTGTGCTCCTTCATTTGTTCTACTATCTGCAAATCTCTTCAACTCCTTTCTTGTTTCCCAAGTAGAAACTATGTTATTTTATATACTCAATTATAGCCCAGATTTTGTGTCTGAGTTCCTTTTTTAAAGTACATATTTAAATAGTATATTAGTCAGATGTTCATTCCAGGAGTTTTGTGGTAGTACCAATTGAATAAAAACATTTGATCTGACCACATTTGATCGGTGTGTCCTAGGTTTGTGGAACATGTTTGAGAGTCCTAGTTAAGTCTTTATCACATCATATTGCTTTTTTAAGTTGCTCAGACATGTCTGACTCTTCCAAACCTGTGAACTGTAGCCAACTTCTTCAGGCAAGAATACTGGAGTGGATAGCCATTCCCTTCTCCAGGGCATCTTCCCACCCAGGGATCAAACCCAGGTCATATTGCTTTAGCTGCAGGGAGTAAATCGCATTTGAAAGGTGTGTTTATTGTTTCAGGAATCAAGGCCAAAGGTATGAACAAGGTGTTAATTCTGAAGGGAAGATTTTTGTAAGGATGGATCCACACCAGCAGGTCCCCAGCACATATAATGGGGATACTTTACAGATTGCTGAGAATGAAAAAACTTCTTATAACTGGTATGAGGACCAGTTAGAAAGTCGTGAGGCGAGGTCTGCAGAAGAAAGACGGTACACATGCAGTGAATGTGGAAAGAAGTTTGCTCAGAGCTCAGGCCTTGTTCGTCATCAGAGAATCCACACTGGAGAGAAACCCTATGAGTGTGATCACTGTGGAAAAGCCTTCAGTGTACGCTCAACTCTCACTGTGCATGAAAGAATCCACACCGGTGAGAAACCCTATACTTGTAATGAGTGTAGGAAAGCTTTCAGTGTGAGGGCGCACCTGATTATACATCAGAGAATCCACAATGGAGAGAAACCCTATGAATGTAATGAATGTGGCAAAGCATTTAGTGTGAGCTCAGACCTCATCAAACATCAGAGAATCCACTCTGGTGAGAAGCCTTATGAGTGTGATGAGTGTGGGAAGGCCTTCAGTGTGAGTTCAGCCCTTATCAAACATCAGAGAATCCACACAGGAGAGAAGCCATATGAGTGTAAGGAATGTGGGAAGGCCTTCTATGTGAACTCAGCCCTTATAAATCATCAGAGGATTCATTCTGGAGAAAAGCCCTATAAGTGTGGAGAATGTAGAAAAGCATTCAGCCAAATCTCAACACTTATTCATCACCAGAGAATCCATACTGGAGAGAAACCATACGAGTGTGGTGAGTGTGGGAAAGCATTCCGTGGGAGCTCTAATCTTACTAAAC
This sequence comes from Moschus berezovskii, assembly GCF_049115385.1. Taxonomy (NCBI): domain Eukaryota; kingdom Metazoa; phylum Chordata; class Mammalia; order Artiodactyla; family Moschidae; genus Moschus; species Moschus berezovskii. Next base: position 41,534,207 of record NC_142482.1, on the reverse strand, counting down.
ACCAGAAAATACACGATGAAGGAAAGTGTGATCAGTGACTTTTGTGGTGAAGATATTACAAAGGGTTTTTTTTTTTTTCCTTTCAAGTCAGAAGTTGTCACCAGAAGAAAGGTATGACAAAAGTTAATGTTTTAGTTGACACTTCAATTTCTTGGAATATCAGAGAAATGAGAAGTCAATGAAAAATGACTTCACCATTATAATGATCGACTCAGTCTCGAAAATCATACCCACTTCTGAGAATGCAGCTTTACAAATCATAAAGTAAATAATGTAGTTTGTTGTGGTTTAGTAAGTGCAACCTCAGTATTTCCAACATAATTTTTACTTTTTTTATTTGCAAATATCTTGTTGTTATTGTTGCTACCAGTTTATAGATGAAACATTAAATTTTGAAATTGGAAGTGATGTTGGTTGGTGGAGACTAACATATCCTCTTTGAATCTGGAAATATTGGAGTCTTTTTTTGGTGCTGTCTTGGCAATGAGACAATCCCCACACCTGTCCTGATTCACCTGACCCTTGCCTGCTACTGTTCCATGGATAAGAATAAAAAGCACTGCAGGAGCCAGCACTTTTTTCTTGTTGGGCCTCTTGCTAATGCTATTGCAGTAAGTAATTAAAGTCTTGACTGTGTTTCATTTTTGCTTGTGTTATAATGCAACACATTCTTAGTGCTCTAGGATCCAGGCCAGAAGAGTATTTCTGCCTTGAATATGCTACATTTATGGCAAAAGAAAAACAGAGATAGGATCCCATTATGACTTTTAAAACATCTACTCAGGAGGAGCATATGTCATTCCCCTTAGGTTTTGTTAGTCAAAGCAAGTCAGCTAACCAAGCTTTTTTTCCCCATCCATATGGTCGAAAAAAAGTAAAGCTTACGTAGAGGACAGTGAATAACTAAGGAAAACAATATAATCTATCACTGAGATAGTGTATCTACCATATTGGCCAATGTTTATGCAATGCTTTCTGTGCCCGGGCCTTCTCTGAGTGCCTTATATGTGTATTTTTCTCAATAAAAAAATAATGATATGACATACATACTGCTATACAGTAAGTCCCCTACATATGAACCTTCACACTGCGAACTTTCAAAGATTCATACATGCATGCACATGTCCAGTTGATAGCTTAAGGTGAGTGGTGTTGGATTCGTGATCTCCAAAGAAGAAAATTTAGCTTCAGGATCAGGGACCAGGCTTGACCACTCAGGGTTCTTGTGTGGCAGAAGTTTTATTACAGTGAAAAAGAACAGAGACAGCTTCTGACATAGACATCAGAAGCAGGCAGAGAGTGCCCCCTCACTAGTCTTAGCAAGGGAGCTATATACTTTTTCAATTGTTATTACAGTAAATCAAAAGAATGTCTCAAGATTGTAAAGGTCACTCCCACAACTTACATTTTAAGATGACAGGATTAAAACTAACAACAGAAAGGTCTTACTAGACCCACTCCCACAATTTACATTTTAAGATTACAGGATTATTCAGAAGGTTCTCAAGAAGGAGAAACATGACCCCTCCTCAAGAGCCCCAGACCCCTTTCTCCTCCTCGGGGAACCCGGACTTCTTAGCAACCTACGTAAGAATTTACTTTCTCCCAGTCATGTAAGTTAGTTCACCTGTCTGATATACGTTGTCATGTATGTGCATCCTCTACAAGTGATTATGCTTTTGTGTATTTTACTGTATAGAGTATAGAAGTATAGTATATTTCAAGCCCAAGATGTCCAGAAGCAAGCATAAAAGCAGCAGTGATATAACTGTTGCTGTACTGTACTTTTCAAGATATTGTACTGTAATATTAAAATGTTTTATTTTTTTGTATTTGTTTTTAGGTATTATTTGTGTGGAAGGTATTATAAACCTATTACAGTACAGTATTATATAGCTGACTGTTAGTCGGATACCTACGCTAACTTTGTTGGACTTAAGAGCAAACTGGACTTACAAACACGCTCTTAGAATGGAACTCATTTGTGTGTAGGGGACTTAACTGTACTCCCATTTTACAGCTAAAGAAATTGAGAAACAGACATTAAGTAATTTGTCCAAGGTCATGCAGCTAGAAATGGTAGAGCAAGGAATTGAAACCAGAAGTTTAACTTGACAATCTTTTCTCTTAACCGCTGTGCTACACTATGAAAGTTTAACCTGAAGGTTTTTTACCTACTACAGTGGGTCTTAAAAGGTTGGGAAGGTACCCTGGAGAAGGAAATGGCAACCCACTCCAGTATTCTTTCCTGGAGAATCCCATGGACAGCGAAGCCTGGCAGGCTACAGTCCACGGGGTTGCAAAGAGTCAGACACAACTGAGTGACTAACACACTGTGCTGGTAAAAACTTTAAAGGTGACATTTAAGTCTTCTTCAGTCTTAATCTGTCTTTACCTCTAAGTAACTATTAGAGGAATCCATTTAGGATTCAGTTCACATCAGTTGCTCAGTCGTGTCCAACTCTTTGCGACCCCATGAATCACAGCACGCCAGGCCTCCCTGTCCATCACCAACTCCCGGAGTTCAAACTCATGTCCATCGAGTCGGTGATGCCATCCAGCCATCTCATTCTCTGTCGTCCCCATCTCCTCCCGCCCCCAATCCCTCCCAGCATCAGAGTCTTTTCCAGTGAGTCAACTCGTCGCATGAGGTGGCCAAAGTATTGGAGTTTCAGCTTTAGCATCAGTCCTTCTAATGAACACCCAGGGTTGATCTCCTTTAGAATGGACTGGTTGGATCTCCTTGCAGTCCAAGGGACTCTCAAGAGTCTTCTCCAGTACCACAGTTCAAAAGCATCAATTCTTTGGCGATCAGCCTTCTTCACAGTCCAACTCTCACATCCATACATGACCATGGGAAAAACCATAGCCTTGACTAGACAGACCTTGGTTGGCAAAGTAATGTCTCTGCTTTTTAATATGCTCTCTAGGTTGGTCATAACTTTCCTTCCAAGGAGTAAGCATCTTTTAATTTCATGGCTGCAGTCAGCATCTGCAGTGATTTTCGAGCCCCCAAAAATAGTCTGACACTGTTTCCACTGTTTCCCCATCTATTTCCCATGAAGTGATGGGACCAGATGCCATGATCTTTGTTTTCTGAATGCTGAGCTTCAAGCCAACCTTTTCACTCTCCTCCTCCACTTTTATCAAGAGGCCTTTGAGTTCCTCTTCACTTTCTGCCATAAGGGTGGTGTCATCTGCATATCTGAGGTTATTGATATTTCTCCCGGCAATCTTGATTCCAGCTCGTGCTTCTTCCAGCCCAGCGTTCCTCATGATGTACTCTGCATATAAGTTAAATAAGCAGGGCGACAATATACAACCTTGACGTACTCCTTTTCCTATTTGGAACCAGTCTGTTGTTCCATGTCCAGTTCTGACTGTTGCTTCCTGACCTGCATACAGGTTTCTCAAGAGGCAGGTCAGGTGGTCTGGTATTCCCATCTCTTTCAGAATGTTCCACAGTTGATTGTGATCCACACAGTCAAAGGCTTTGGCATAGTCAATGAAGCAGCAATAGATGTTTTTCTGGAACTCTCTTGCTTTCTCCATGATCCAGCGGATGTTGGCAATTTGATCTCTGGTGCCTCTGCCTTTTCTAAAACCTGCTTGAACATCTGGAAGTTCACGGTTCCCATTTAGGATTACTTAGGCTAATCCACCTGGCTGGGTCTCAGTTTTACATCCTTAAAAATAAGGAGATATTCTCTGATATCCCCTACAACTTTGAGATTTTTATAATCTTTCCAAATAGATTGTAAAATGCTTTGTTATGTGATGACTTCTTTTTTAATCTACTACTTTATATATTGTTATGTTCACAAGAGCTCTTGAATAAATGAGTCTCTGCACCAGTTCCTTCTTTCTGCTTTACATTAGTGATAATACTAATAGTAAGTAGTTTGCATTTATCTAATCTGTTCCAGGTACTTTTTCAGGCTCCTTAGGGTAAATTATTTCGTTTAAAAGTTTAGATGCTATATTTAGAATAAAAGCAAAGCTGAAAAAAAAGAAAATTGCTCTCAACATCCCTTTTGAGATCTTAGAGCACAGTAAAGTAAACCCAAGAAACAGAAAGAAGAAAATACTGAAAAGCTGCAATTAAAGGAAAAGCAAGTGTATTTTCTTACTTAGAACTTAAGCACAGAAAGAGTTTTGTTCTTTGTAACTTCTCTCTTTAGGCTACTCTCATACATGTCACATTTGACACCCTTTTTCTGCCTCTGGGGAAAGGGTACTAATATCATGATCAACCTGTTCTTTCAGATGGTAACTCCTGGCCTTAAACAAGGAGTCTGTTTCAAAGCAGAATTTTCCAGAATTCTAACACATAAGGAGATGTTCAGAAGATCAAATGGGAACATCATCAGGGGCTCCACATTGAACAAGCTCATAGGCTTCTGAATAACTTACCCAAGTGAGGGAGGAGCCCCTTTGTGGACACACAATTTACTTTACCTCAAACCAGGGAGAATAGCACTCAGATAAAAAGGCTTAAGAACACCTGCGAGAATTTACCCTGAAGTTCAATCCCTTGTGGCTCAGCTGGTAAAGAATCTGCCCACAATGCAGGAAACTGGGGGTTCAGTTGCTGGGTTGGGACAGTCCCCTGGAGAAGGGAAAGGCTACTGACTCCAGTATGCTGGCCTGGAGAATTCCACAGACTATATAGTCAATGGCGTTGCAAAGAGTCAGACACGACTGAGCGACTTTCACTTCACTCAGTCTTGTCAATGCTCCAGGTGTGAGAAATTCTCCATTCAGCTTGTGTAGAGTTTCCAACTTCAACTGTAATAAAAGTAGCAGCCACTCACTGTAAAGGGAGTGGAAGTCAGTCATTCAAAAATACCCCCTCCCTAATAAAATGAACCCTGTTGTCTAACAAGATCATTCCAGTAGCTGAAGGTTGCCCCAATAGCCCTGACCAAGCACCAGCATGTCCACAGTTAAAGAAAGCCCTGTAGATCCTCAACTTGCAATGACCTTCGTGTAATCCAAGTCTCATTAAACAACAGAGAAGTCATCCTGAGAAGAGTCTCATGAGAATAAAGAATGTGGCAAAACCTTCAGCTACTGGAATGATCTTGTTAGACAACAGAGAACTTTTAAGGATATCTTCAGGGTCAGAAGCCTTCTGTATGAGCTTAAATCTCATTAAACATAAGCAAATTCATTTTGGACAGGAGCCTTATTTGTGTCATGAGTGTGGCAAAGCCTTTAGGTTCTGTGATAGCCTTGTTAAACATCAGAGAATCCACACTGAAGAGAAAACTTAGCGGTGTAAAGAGTATATGGATTCATTGTGTTTAAAGTCTGGTCACTCACCAAAGAACCCAGAGTGGAGAACACCATTATGAATACAGTGAGTGGGGGAATGCCTTCATTTGGAAGCCAGCATTACCAGAAAACCCATAAATATTAAAATGTGAGAAAACCTTCACTTAAAAACTCAATCTAATACACTGGAAAATCCATACTGGAACAAAACCCTATGTATATCATATATACATTCTTGTGTATGGATATGTATATAACTGAGTCACCGTGCTGTACACCTGAAACTAAACATGGCATTGTAAATCAAGTATAATAAAATAGATTTTTTGAAAAAACCAACTGGAGGACTTATCTCGTGGTCAATGGTTAGGATTCCACCCTTCCAACACAGTGGGCATGGGTTTGATATCTGGTCCAGTAACTAAGATCCCACATGCCATGCAGTGCAGCCGAAAAGAAAAAAGATACTGGCATCTGAAATATATAAAGAACTCCTAAAACTGAACAATAAGAAAATAATTCAGTTTTTTAAATGGGCAAAAGATCTGAACAGACACCTCACCAGAGAAGATCCACAAATGGCAAATAATCATGAATAGATGCTCCAAATCATGTCATTAGGAAATTGCAAGTTAAGATACCACCACACACCTAGTAGAATAGCTAAAGTGCTAAACAGTGACAACTCCAAATGCTGATGAGGATGTGGAGCAATGAATTCTCATACATTCCTGGTGGGAATCCAAAATGGTACAGTCACTTCAACAAACAGTTCAGCAGTGTTTTACAAAAGTAAACATACTCTTTTACTCAGCAGTTTTCACTCCTTGGTATTTACCCCAATGAACCAAAAATACGTCCACAAAAGAACCTGCACAAGGGTGTTCTTAGAAGCTTTATTCATAATTGGTAAAACTGGAAGCAAGCAAGATTTCCTTTAGTAGTTTTGTGAATTAACAAACTGGTACATTCAGATAATAGAATATTCAGCAATAAAAAGAAATGAACTATCATGCCATGAAAATCCATGGAGAGAGACTTCCTTCCCTGGTAGTTCAGTGGTAAGACTCCATGTTCCCAGTGCAAGGATCCTGAGTTTGATTCCTGGTCAGGGAACTAAGATCCCACATACTGCATGGTGTGGCAAGAAAACTCATGGGAAAATGCTATATACTTTTTGCCAAGTGAAGGGACCAGTTTGAAAAGGCTACAGATTGATTCCAACTATTAATACATGACATTGTAGAATAGGCAAAAGTATGGAGACAGATCAGGGGCTGTGGGGGTTGGAGTGTGGGAAAGATGAATGTGTGGAGCATAGGGAAATTTTAGGGCAATGAAACTGTTTAGTATGATACTTGTAATAGTTGATGCATGTTATATATTTTCCAAAACCCATAGAATGGACTACACAGTTCATATTAATATTAACTATGGACTTCAGTTAATAATACTTTATCAGTATTGGCTTACTAACTGTAACAAAGATACCTCACTAATGCAAGATGTTAATAATAGGGTTTGTATGTAGCCAGGAAAGGGGTTTGGAGGGGACACATGGGAAGCTTTTTCTATAAACCTAAAAGTACTCTTTAAAGACTATAACGTTTTTTAAAGCTATTTTTCAGCAAAAAGACATAACTGGGAATAAAAAGGGAAGTGGGAGCCAGTATCTGGTGTTCATATAACAGCTCATACCCAGAATAAAAAGAACTTTTCACTCATTAATAATAAATACACTACAAAAAGGGCTCGTAGTTAACTCCTGCAGCAACGTTATGGGTGATTTAACCTTTATGGATCGGTTCGGATTTCTTCAGGAGGCAGTGGGAGACAGAAGGGAGTAAAACTCCAAACTGCCAGAGTGAAGTGCTGGCCCACCCAGGCCGAACAAGGAGAAGGTAGCAAAACCCGCAGTCAAGATCATAGAGAAGACCACGCCTCCAGATTCCTAGGCGGGCACCGGAAGCGGCCTCGTAGTCCCGGGTGCTTTTTGCTCTGTGGTTCTGGGTTCCTGGTTGGTCCAGCGGGATGGTGATTACAGTTTTCTCTTAACTACTTGCTAGGGCTAGTCTCCGGGGAGCGCCAGCCATCCCTAGAGCTGCGGGTGAGCGGTCGTACTTCTCCCCAGCCAAGCTGCAGAATTTCCAATCTCTCTTGTCCCAGGGGGCAGAAGTGGGAAGGGGAGGGCTCTGCAGCGTGGGTATCCTATTCTCCTCCCAACAAGTGCACACGGTGCTTGGTAACGAGCTTCAGTGACGATTTGTCCCTATCGTTAGATTTGGATTTGTCGCTGTTTTGTTTTTTTTTTTTTTTTTAGAATAGCACAAACGACTCAGATTTTGCTTGCTAATTCTCATTATTTCATACTCTATGATGCTGGGAGTGTCTCATCCGACGGAGAGGTGCTTATTGCTTTACTCCCTGAAAGAAGACTATAACTAGTTTATGCAACTTTTATTTTTTACTCCACTGTATAAGTAGCTTGATTCCTTTAAAGATGATAAAGGTTTTACCGGAAAAATAACTGACTCTACAGGAGTGTACCAAAATCCATTCCTTCCTGCTGAAGCAGTTCTAGGAAGGGATGGTAGGTTATGAATATGCATGGAAGAAAGCCTTGCCAGATGGACTATGCTGATCCCACAGTCTCTGGCTCATGTGCTTTTCTTCTTGTAATGTAGTTTTTATAAACTAAAAAGTCTTTAAATTCTAAGAATGTGGCCTTATTTCCCACAATAGAAGTTCTGATACTAATATTTATGTCGCATTTTGTATATCAGCTGCAAAGTACACTTTCTCAATAATTGTTATCTGTTTTTGTGGGTCTCAGAATATTGTCTTATAATATTCCACTACTCAGGAATATCACCTTGGCAGTGAGTCTGCATTACTAATAACATAGGTTCTTGATTGCTCTGGTTATTTTGCTGTTTTAATAGTGGATTCTTCTCCCACAGGAGTGCTCTGATTCTAAGGTTCTTCTTGATTCCTGGAATGTAAGCCAAATGAATCCTATCCTGAGCCATTGCAGTCTAAGATGGCCACCAAGTTGAGAGAGGATCCAGTCTTGATTCCTGTGGTCCACACTCCAGAGGAGCAGGAGGGTCTGAGAATAGTGAAGGTAGAGCAAGAGGAGAACCATGCTTGGGAGCAGAAGCCTGGGCAACTCAGGAATGTGCACACTTATCAGGAGCTTCTCTGTCAGCCCTTCAGACAATTCCACTATCAAGAGGCTCCTGGACCTCAAGAGGTGCTGAGACGGCTCCGGGAGCTCTGCCAAAAGTGACTGCAGCCTGAGAGGCACAGCAAGGAGCAGATCCTGGAGCTGATGGTGTTGGAGCAGCTCCTGAGCATCCTGCCAGAGGTGGTTCAGGCCAGGGTATGGGAGTATCATCCAAGGAGTGGAGAGGAAGTGGTGACTGTGCTAGAAAATCTAGAGACAGAGCTTGAAGGCAAAGGACAACAGGTGGGAAAAGGGTAATCCATTGTTCATTCATGAGCTCACCAGGGGTCTACCAGGAAAGATAGGGGCCATGAGTAAGCAAGAGGAAAGGGATTTATGACCATTATTTTCAGGGCTGAAGCATTATCTTTCTGTTTTCCCTTTAAAACTCTGCTGATTAAGACACTAGTTTCTTTATTCTGCTTTCTATACCTTTAGGAAATTTTAATCAAACTCTGAGGTTTAGTTAGCTATTGCCATCTTTCTGGTCCTTTCATAAAACCAGCTCTACTGGTATGTCCTTAGGTTCAAGCCAGTGCACGTTACAAACAAGAAGTGCTATTGAAGGAAGTGAGACCTACAAGCTTTACAAATCAGTCACTGATTGTCCAGCTAAAGTGTGATCCTTGGGAGCACTTTCCTCTGCAAGAGAATGGTAAACTTTACAGCATGAATCTTTGTGATCTTTTAGAAGCACTGAGCATAGCATCTGCTAAAAGTAGTATTTCTGGTGGGAAAAAAAAACGTGATATCTAGAAATAGCAGAATAAATTTAACACCAAATGGTTATTTACAAAGTGAGCATATCTAGAGTTGATTTCACTTTGAATTGGGCTATGTGGTATTTTTTAACTGGGCTGTTTTAGTTTACAATTCTGTGAATCTGAATCATTATGGAACTATTTAAGAAATACTGATGCCCAGATCTACCATAAATTTACCACAGTGGGCCCTAGTATTATATGTTTTAATTAGCTATTATCATAGAACAATAGTGGCAGTTTATATTTTAAAAAGTCAAGTGCTGTAGAAAGATATAAAATGAAAATAAAATTTCCATTTCCAAGAATTAACAACTGTGTGCCTTTCATATACAATCCAGCTAATCCACAGTCCCCCAACCATATCCTTTATCAAGCTTTCACACACCAATCTTATCAGTAGAATTATTTTATTCTTTTTAATGTTTAGTTGTCTGTTGCATACATGTATTGTAATTAATTTAATGGTCTCCTACTGATGTACATTTAGACTTTTTCCAGTATTTTTGTTATTTTAAACAATGATCAGTGGATGTCTTTGTGTAAAAATCTTTTGGCCATTGTGTGAAAATACTGAAGGAAAAATATTTCTATAAATGCAGTAAGAAATTAACAGTCACTAGATTAAAATAGGCTATTTATTACTTAGGCAACAAGGTTATAGTGATTACCTTGGGAAAGTAAAAGGACACAAGGTGATGGAGAAGGAATTGGGATTTGGGCTTTTTACTTTTATGCCTTTTATACCATTGAAATTTTTACATTGAGTATCTATTTTTTTTGTAATAAAAATAAAGAGCACAGTCTTTAGATTCAGATTAACTCCAGGCCAGGCTAGTCATGTGACCACAGACCAGTTATTTAATTTCTGTGTTTCAGTTTCTGTTTCTATTACCTAGCTTATTGTGTTACTGTGAGCATCACCACAAACTGACTGATCACTTGGTGTTTTAGCTATCTATTTCCATGCAACAAACCACTCCAGAACTTAGTGGCTAAAAGGAACAACCATTATGTTATCTCTTACAATACTGTGGCTTGATTGGGATCAACAGGCTGGTTCTGCTGCTGTACGTGATATCAAATGAAGCTGTAGGTATTGAGGACTTGCCTGGACTGTGATGCTCGAGATACTTCACTCACATCTCATAGCTTATCAGGAGATGGCTAGAAAACTGGGCTTAGCAAGATTATGAGATGGATGGGCCTCAGGTTATCTCATTCTCGGTCTCCATGGATCTCTTTAGTGGAAAAGAAATGCAAAAAAGCAAAATGGCTGTCTGAGGAAGCCTTACAAATAGCTGTGAAAAGAAGAGAAGCGAAAAGCAAAGGAGAAAAGGAAAGATATAAGCATCTGAATGCAGAGTTCCAAAGAGTAGCAAGGAGAGACAAGAAAGCCTTCCTCAGTGATCAATGCAAAGAAATAGAGGAAAACAACAGAATAGGAAAAACAAGAGATCTCTTCAAGAAAATTAGGGATAGCAAGGGAATATTTCATGCAAAGATGGGCTCGATAAAGGACAGAAATGGTGTGAACCTAACAGAAGCAGAAGATATTAAGAAGAGGTGGCAAGAATACACAGAAGAACTGTACAAAAAAGATCTTCACGACCAACATAGTCATGATAACGTGATCACAGACCTAGAGCCAGACATCTTGGAATGTGAAGTCAAGTGGGCCTTAGAAAGCATCACTACGAGCAAAGCTAGTGGAGGTGATGGAATTCCAGTTGAGCTATTTCAAACCTTGAAAGATGATGCTGTGAAAGTGCTGCACTCAATATGCCAGCAAATTTGGCAAACTCAGCAGTGGCCACAGGACTGGAAAAGGTCAGCCTTCATTCCAATCTCAAAGAAAGGCAATGCCAAAGAATGCTCAAACTACCGCACAGTTGTACTCATCTCACACGCTAGTAAAGTCATGCTCAAAATTCTCCAAGCCAGGCTGCAGCAATATGTGAACCGTGAACTCCCAGATGTTCAAGCAGGTTTTAGAAAAGGCAGAGGCACCAGAGATCAAAATGCCAACATCCGCTGGATCATGGAGAAAGCAAGAGAGTTCCAGAAAAACATCTATTTTTGCTTTATTGACTATGCCAAAGCCTTTGACTGTGTGGATCACAATCAACTGTGGAACATTCTGAAAGAGATGGGAATACCAGACCACCTGACCTGCCTCTTGAGAAACCTGTATGCAGGTCAGGAAGCAACAGTCAGAACTGGACATGGAACAACAGACTGGTTCCAAATAGGAAAAGGAGTACGTCAAGGCTGTATATTGTCACCTTGCTTATTTAACTTATATGCAGAGTACATCATGAGGAACGCTGGGCTGGAAGAAGCACGAGCTGGAATCAAGATTGCTGGGAGAAATATCAATAACCTCAGATATGCAGATGACACCACCCTTATGGCAGAAAGTGAAGAGGAACTAAAAAGCCTCTTGATGAAAGTGAAAGTGGAGAGTGAAAGAGTTGGCTTGAAGCTCAACATTCAGAAAACAAAGATCATGGCATCTGGTCCCATCACTTCATGGGAAATAGATGGAAAAACAGTGGAAACAGTGTCAGATTTTATTTTTTGGGGCTCCAAAATCACTGCAGATGCTGATTGCAGCCATGAAATTAAAAGACGCTTACTCCTTGGAAGGAAAGTTATGACCAACCTAGATAGTATATTAAAAAGCAGAGACATTACTTTGCCAACCAAGGTCCGTCTAGTCAAGGCTATGGTTTTTCCCGTGGTCATGTATGGATGTGAGAGTTGGACTGTGAAGAAGGCTGATCGCCAAAGAATTGATGCTTTTGAACTGTGGTGTTGGAGAAGACTCTTGAGAGTCCCTTGTACTGCAAGGAGATGCAACCAGTCCATTCTAAAGGAGATCAATCCTGGGTGTTCATTAGAAGGACTGATGCTAAAGCTGAAACTGCAATACTTTGGCCACCTCATGCGACGAGTTGACTCACTGGAAAAGACTCTGATGCTGGGAAAGGTTGGGGGCGGGAGGAGAAGGGGACAACAGAGAATGAGATGGCTGGATGGCATCACCGACTCTGTGGACATGAGTTTGAGTGTACTCCGGGAGTTGGTGATGGACAGGGAGGCCTGGCGTGCTGTGATTCATGGAGTCGCGGAGAGTCGGACACGACTGAGCGACTGAACTGAACTGAACTGAAATGAAGGGTAAGCTAGGTGCTTATTTAAATAGGTAAGTTAAGTTTAAAAGCAACTACTCAATGACATAGCTTGCCGTTTTGTTTGTCTCCTCTTCACCCTGTTGGTGAGAGAGGAAGTCCCACCCTAAGATTCTGGGGATGGCCAAACACATGACACCTGGCTCTGGACAGATGGGGTTGACAAGAGTTTATTAGTCATGTGTACTCACAGCCTAGGGGAGGAAGGCCACTTGAGAGCAGAATAAACAAACAGGAACTTTGGGATACAGGCTTCATAGTAATAAATGAGGTGATGCCTGGTTTCCTTGGGAGGATGTGATTGGCTTGTTTGAATAATTTCACTGGGGGGCAAGGAGGTGAAACCCAGTAGGTTGAGGACCAAGTAGAGTGTAGCTAGTCCAGCTGATGGGGAACTAAACAAGTGCGGTCACTTCCTGCTGGGTGGGAGGCATATACAGCAAGAGTGGAGGAATTGATGGTTAGGCTTTTGGTCCCTCTGAGGCTCAAAGAGAGCTAGGTGGCTCAGTGGGAAAGAATCCACCTGCCAATGCAGGAAATGCAGGTTTGATCTCTGTGTTGGGAAGATCTCCTGGAGGAGGAAACGGCAACCCACTCCCAGTATACTTGCCTGAAAAATCCCATGGACAGAGGAGCCTGGTGGGCTACAGTCCGTGGGTCACAAAGAACTGGACACGACTGAGTACACATGCATGAGGCTCAAAGAAGTCAAGGCAGCATACGAAGTTTTAGGCCTTGCTGCTCTCTTTGTCAACTTAGAAAAAAGGCATCGTATTTAGGAAAGAGTTAAAATGTATGTCTGTGCCCTCAAATTCTACTCTTTATTGATATGTCCTCTTTTTTCCCCCTCTTTCTTTCTGAATCCCAGTGATACCTACTCCTCCAGTTACCTCTAGGAAAAATCTCAGAAATACCTTTGACCATCCAGCTTGCCAGTTGGACTTGATTCCATATTGGTAGTAGGATTGAAGAGACATCAGGTAGCAGAGTGTCTTTAATGCTTTTCCTACATCTTTCTGACTTTATGCTAAAAACCAGTAGTTGTCTCAAGCTCAGCTCCATCACTGTCCCACACACATAATTGTCTGGATGATTATGTACTCACTATGCTTTAGTTTATCTTTGCAACCTTTGGAACAGGCAGTCTAAAAAACATTGGTATCGTCTTCTACTTTGAATGAAATATACTTTCCACTGTTGTGAGGACTTGAGAAAATGAAAAGTTTATAAAAGTGAGGTATTTCACTATATTCATATTTTTATGAGGATGGTATAAATAAATAGCCACCCAAGAAAAATTCTGGTGGTGCTAATTGTTCGTTCTTACTGCCATCATACCACTTCTACTTTATCCTGCCTTGTTTCATGGCTCAAGCAGGAAATACCTGAGAGCTGTGAAATTTTTCATTAGCTGAAATGGCATAAAGCAGAGGGAGTTACCTTAGGACACATCTTGCTAACAGATGGACAGAACTGAGGTAAAGTGCAGACACAGTTCAAAGCTATAGTGGCTTAATGCTGAGATGCTGAGTATAGTTCCCAGAGAAGAAGCCAGTGGCTTCACTCTTGCTGCTTGAGGTGCATGATGCCTTTCAACAAAGCTGGCAGCAACGCAAGTGTTGCTTAATGTTGTTTTCACTTTTCACCTTTTTTTAGTAAAATCCTCTTCAGCTTTTTTAGCAAAAGCAGATGGTAATGTAGGTCTTTATTTGTAAAGGCAAAGTGGCATAATGCAGATTTTCAAAAGGCAGGGGATACTTGTATTTCTTGATTTAGTTTAAGTACAAATACTAAAAACATACTTTCAGTGTCAGTAATTTGAACTTTGTAGCCTTCCTAACCTTAGAGTTAGGTACCTGTTTACAAAAGATGTGTTATATTTATAACACATCTCTCCACAGTGACTCGGCTAGTACACATTTCTGAAGATATTGTGTTTAAAGAGTGGTTATTGCCTACAAATGTATCATGCATTTTATGGGTATATACAAGAAAAAAAAATTTACAATACAAAACAAGAAGGACAGATAAATCAAAAACAGTTCTTCCTGGGAGAATTAGGAAAGTATATAAAGGTGGACATTTCTCAGACATTAAGGATTAGTAAGATTTTGGTATTTAGTCAAGATTTTCAGAAAATATATATATACTTTTTTTTTTAAGGATTGACTCAGACAATTGTTCAGTCACTCAGCTGTGTCTGACTCTTTGAGACCTCATGAACCGCAGCACGCCAGGCCTCCCTGTCCATCACCAACTCCCAGAGTCTACCCAAACCCATGTCCATTGAATCAGTGATGCCATCCAACCATCTCATTTTCTGTCATCCCCTTCTCTTCCTGCCCTCAATCTTTCCCAGCTTCAGGGTCTTTTCAAATGAGTCAGCTCTTTGCATTAGGTGGCCAAAGTATTGGAATTTCAGCTTCAACATCAGTCCTTCCAATGAACACCCAGGACTAATCTCCTTTAGGATGGACTGGTTGGATCTCCTTGCAGTCCAAGGGACTCTCAAGGGATTCTCCAACACCACAGTTCAAAAGCATCCATTCTTCGGCACTCAGCTTGCTTTATAGTTCAACTCTCACATCCATACATGACTACTGGAAAAACCATAGCCTTGACTAGACAGACCTTTGTTGACAAAGTAATGTCTCTGCTTGTTAATATGCTGTCTAGGTTGGTCATAACTTTCCTTCCAAGGAGTAAGTGTCTTTTAATTTCATGGCTGCAATCACCATCTGCAGTGATTTTGGAGCCCCCCAAAATAGTCAGCCATTGTTTCCCCATCTATTTCCCATGAAGTGATGGGACCAGATGCCATGATGTTAGTTTTCTGAATGTTGAGCTTTAAGCCAACTATTTCACTCTCCTCTTTCACTTTCATCAAGAGGCTCTTTAGTTCCTCTTCACTTTCTGCCATAAGGGTGCCATCATCTGCATATCTGAGGTGATTGATGTTTCTCCCAGCAATCTTGATTCCAACTTGTGTTTCCTCCAGCCCAGCGTTCCTCATGATGTACTCTGCATAAAAGTTAAGTAAGCAGGGTGACAATATACAGCCTTGACGTACTCCTTTTCCTATTTGGAACCAGTCTGTTGTTCCATGTCCAGTTCTAACTCTTGTTTCCTGACCTGCATACGGGTTTCTCAAGAGGCAGGTCAGGTGGTCTACTATTCCCATCTCCTTCAGAATTTTCCACAGTTGATTGTGATCCACACAGTCAAAGGCTTTGGCATAGTCAATAAAGCAGAAATAGATGTTTTTCTGGAACTCTCTTGCTTTTCCCATGATCCAGCGGATGTTGGTAATTTGATCTTTGGGTCCTCTGTCTTTTCTAAAACCAGCTTGAACATCTAGAAGTTCATGGTTCATGTATTGCTGAAACCTGGCTTGGAGAATTTTGAGCATGACTTTACTAGCGTGTGAGATGAGTGCAGTTGTGCAGAAGTTTGAGCATTCTTTGGCATTGCCTTTTTTGGAATTGGAATGAAAACTGACCTTTTCCAGTCCTGTGGCCACTGCTGAGTTTTCCAAATTTCCTGACATATTGAGTGCAGCACTTCCACAGCATCATCTTTTAGGATTTCAAATAACTCAGCTAGAATTCCATCACCTCCACTAGCTTTGTTCATAGTGATGCTTCCTAAGGCCCACTTGACTTCACATTCCAGGATGTCTGGCTCTAGGTGAGTGTGAGTGATCACACCAATGTGATTATCTTGGTCGTGAATATCTTTTTTGTACAGTTCTTCTGTGTATTCTTGCTACCTCTTCTTAATATCTTCTGCTTCTGTTAGGTCCCTACTATTTCTGTCCTTCATTGAGCCCATCTTTGCATGAAATGTTCCCTTGCTATGTCTAATTTTCTTGAAGAGATCTCTAGTCTTTCCCATTCTACTGTTTTCCTCAATTTCTTTGCATTGATCACTGAGGAAGGCTTTCTTATCTCTTCTTGCTATTCTTTGGAACTCTGTATTCAAATGGGTATATCTTTCCTTTTCTTCTTTGCTTTCGCTTCTCTTTTCACAGCTTTTTGTAAGACCTCCTCAGACAGGCATTTTACTTTTTTGCATTTCTTTTTCAGACAATTGGGGAGCTACTAAAAAGCAGAGACATTACTTTGCCAACCAAGGTCCGTCTAGTCAAGGCAATGGTTTTTCCCGTGGTCATGTATGGATGTGAGAGTTGGACTGTGAAGAAGGCTGATCGCCGAAGAATCGATGTCTTTTGAACTGTGGTGTTGGAGAAGACTCTTGAGAGTCCCTTATACTGCAAGGAGATCCAACCAGTCCATTCTAAAGGAGATCAATCCTGGATGTTCATTGGAGGGACTGATGCTAAAGCTGAAACTCCAATACTTTGGCCACCTCATGCGACGAGTTGACTCACTGGAAAAGACTCTGATGCTGGGAAAGATTGGGGGCGGGAGGAGAAGGGGACGACAGAGAATGAGATGGCTGGATGGCATCACCGACTCTGTGGACATGAGTTTGAGTGTACTCCGGGAGTTGGTGATGGACAGGGAGGCCTGGCGTGCTGTGATTCATGGGGTCGCGGAGAGTCGGACACGACTGAGCGACTGAACTGAACTGAACTGAACTGAACTAATTCCAAAATATGCAGGGCAGGCTGGCAGGGAATGCAAACAGGATACTTATGTTACAGTTTTAAGGCAAAATTCCCTCTGAAGGATATCTCAGTTTTGTCTCAAGGCCTTCAGCTGATTGGATGAGGCCAAACCCATTATGGAGGGTAATATCCTTTGCTTAAAGTCAACAGCTTGATGATGGGAAGTCCCAGAGCAGACCTTTGATAGCCTTTATGCAGACTGTGCCCTGCTGGTCATCTACCCCATCCAGATGGCCTCTGGCCAACTGCTGTTTGCCAGCCTCCTCACAATAAACTGGAAAATTCTGAAAGAGATGGTAATACCAGACCACCTGACCTGTCTCTTGAGAAAACTGTATTCAGGTCAGGAAGCAACAGTTAGAACTGGATATGGAACAACAGACTGGTTCCAAATTGGGAAAAGAGTACGTCAAGGCTGTATATTGTCACCCTGCTTATTTAACTTTTATGCAGAGTACATCATGAGAAATTCTGGGCTGGAGGAAGCACAAGCTGGAATCAAGATTGCCGGGAGAAATATCAATCACCTCAGATATGCAGATGACACCACCCTTATGGCAGAAAGTGAAGAGGAACTAAAAACCCTCTTGATGAAAGTGAAAGAGGAGAGTGAAAAAGTTGGCTTAAAGCTCAGCATTCAGAAAACTAAGATCATGGCATCTGGTCCCATCACTTCATGGGAAATAGATGGGGAAACAGTGTGTGATAACAGTGTCAGACTTTATTTTTGGGGGCTCGAAAATCACTGCAGATGGTGATTGCAGCCATGAAATTAAAAGACGCTTACTCCTTGGAAGGAAAGTTATGACCAACCTAGACAGCATATTAAAAAGCAGAGATATTACTTTGCCAACAAAGGTCCATCTAGTCAAGGATATGGTTTTTCCAGTGGTCATGTATGGATATGAGAGTTGTAATGTGAAGAAAGCTGAGCGCCAAAGAATTGATGCTTTTGAACTGTGGTGTTGGAGAAGACTCTTGAGAGTCCTTTGGACTGCAAGGAGATTCAACCAGTCCATCCTAAAGGAGATCGGTCCTGGGTGTTCATTGGAAGGACTTGATGTTGAATCTGAAATTCCAATATTTTGGCCACCTGATGCAAAGAACTGACTCATTTGAAAAGACACTGACTCATTTGAAAAGACCCTGACTCTGGGAAAGACTTAAGGTGGGAGGAGAAGGGGATGACAGAGGATGAGATGGTTAGATGGCATCACCAACTGGGTGGGCATGAGTGAATAAACTCCAGGAGTTGGTGATGGACAGGGAGGCCTGACGTGCTGCAGTTCATGGGGTCGCAAAGAGTCGGACATGGCTGAGCGACTGAACTGAACTGAACTGAAGTGAACTAGTTCAATTCACAAACCTCTTTTCCATCTCTTGCCCCAGGATGGTTTCCCCCACTCCTGAACTTCCCACTGCCTTCTGAAATTTCCATTGCCTTCTGGCGCAAGCTCTTTCCCACATCTGTACTTATTTCTTCTCTACCATCTCTGTTTTCTTAGTGTTTCTTCCTGGTTTCAGCATATTCACGAGGTCCTAAAGGATAGCTATCATGTTCCTTCCTTAGAGGGAAGGCGCAGTTCCCTCTTAGAGGGAAGTCCTGTTCTGGGCGCAGGACAGAGGAGATGAAAATACCCAGGGAAAAGGCAGAGGGGAGACAAACTGGTAGTCATGCCGACTGCCAACGGCCTACCTCCATTAAGGAAGAGGGCAATCGTTTTTTTCTGTGTCATCACCAAGCACTCCTATACACTTTCAGTTAAGAAACGTATCCTGCCGGGTTCACAAGAGCGTTGTCCGAAACTTTTTTTTAACTCTGAGAGATCCACTAATTGGGTTTAGTGTTATTTGTCAACGCCTTTAGTCCTGAACCACTAGAAATGAGCATGTAGTGTCCTAGCACTGCAAGGTAACTGGGAGACGCCGGGCATGTGCGCGGAGGCGGGTCGCAGGGGCACACTCAGGGACATGATCTCCTGGAGACAGGACCCTGTCCTGGGTTTGGGGGTCCCCTTTTTGGCAGCCATGCTTCCCACGCTCTGACGAAACCAGGGCCACCACTACTGTGTGAACGAAGTGGAATTTCGCTCTTCAGTTTTGCAAGATTAGCATGAAAACATCAGTAATTTTCTGGCTATGATTCGTAACTTTTCCTTTCCCACAGGTTGGATCTATGTACTCAAATGTGAAAAAACTGTGCCAAGTGATTAGAAATTTTTGTTTTAGGCTGGGACCACATCCATGTACTTAACGCCGGGTTTTGGAGAAATGTTCCATTAAGTGCAAGTGTGCATTCCACCCTACCCCCAGCAATTATATATTTTTACTTATCTCCTTCACATATTATACACTTTTCATATTGGTTGTGTTTATTTTACTGTTCCAACTAGAATGGACACTCTGCTGATGCATTTCAAACTCCTTGAACAGTTTCTGTGCAAGGTAGGCTTCTAAAAAATATTTGTGGATTTAGTGAATTAATAAAATTAGTTATCTTGGTTACAGGTCGTCTTCTTTCTTGTGTGGGTTCTTCGAAGTATTTGCCATGTATCCCTTTATCACTTAATTCTTATTCCCCAGGGTGCCCTTAGAAGCCTTTAGTTGAAGCTCCAGTCATGATGGCTGTGGACACAAGAAAGTCTGCTGGTCAGCTGTTTCAAGCCCCATGGGGTCAGCAGGGCCCTATGGTGACACTGAAGCTGGAGGAAGACCACCCCAGGAATAAGGGTCTCAGCCTTCCAGAGAACCAGCCTCCTGCCCAGGAGATCTTCAGGCAGCAGTTTAGGCACTTTTGCTACCAAGATTCCCCTGGACCCCAGCTGGCTCAGGAGCTCTGCCATCAGTGGCTCAGACCAGAGACGCACACCAAGGAGGAGATCCTGGACCTGCTGGTGCTGGAGCAGTTCCTGTCCATCCCGCCCCGGGAGCTCCAGGTCCCGGTTTGGAAGCATCATCCAGAGAGTGGGGAAAGAGGCAGTGACCATGCTGGAGAATCTGGAAAGAAAGAGAAGTGTACATATAGGAAGAGATAAGTCTGATGTGGTTGTGGGGAACTGGGAGCAAAACTTTCTCAAGTGTGGAGGCTCTGAGAACAGTGGGAAAACCTAGCATTCAGCAGGGAACTGAGCTTCTTCCTAAGCCAGTCCTGTAAGGAAGGGAAGGGTGGGAAAAAGGAGATTCAGGGATAGAGTAAAGATGCTGAAGGCATTCTGTAAGTATGCTGTGTACTCTACTGGTCATTTCAACATTCACAGCAACAAAGAACTAGGTGGTATCACACATGGAAACTAAGTTCATAGTTTAAGTGTAACTTAGCAGAGGGTAACGTAGCCAGTAAATGAAGTGATAGAGACAGGATTTGATCCGACTTTCTGATCAAAAGGTAAGCATCACTTACCTTTCTGGCTACCTTTTAGCACCCTAAGGCCCTGGTTTCTAGTCTTGCCAGGGATGTTTCTTGGAGACTACTCTCTGAGGTTTAGTTCCTATTAAATTCAGGCCTAATGAGTGCCACTTGTCTCTAGGTTTCAGCTTGTGCTCTGGAACAGAAGATGCTTTTGCAGACAATGACCCTTCAAACTCTAGATGAAGAATCTTCGTATACCCGAATTCAGCCCCCAGCAGTTCAGTTCAAGGGCAAAAAGACCTGAGCCCCGAGCATCAGAGGAAATAGATGAGGCAAGAATTTCTCTAGGGAATTTGGAGTGAAATGAAGTCCCCCGTTGGTTTTTTGTGTGTGTGTGAAGTATGACATGTTACTTCCTTGTGATGAGAGTTGTTAAAGGATATGACAAAGCTGACATTTTAAGTAATAATGAGTAAAAGGTGATAAGTCATCTCAGAACAGCCTCTGTAGTACGTTAATTTTAAATATCCGGGAGGGAGGTGGGAGGGGGGTTCAGGAGGGGGAACTTATGTACACCCGGGGCGAATTCATGTCAATGTATGGCAAAACCAACCAATATAATATTGTAAAATAATTTGCCTCCAATAAAAAATAATTTAAAAAAATAAATAAAAGAAAAAATAAATAAATATCCATAGTTGAATTTTCTGCAGATCGTCTGTAGCAGATGTTACTTTCAAGTATTTTGGATGCTTACATCCTTAAGTAAACTCTGATAGGCCATTAACATTGTAAAACTATATTGACTTTTTTGAGAGTTACCTCTTATTATAATACCAGAGAAGTATCTATGCATTGTAGAAAGTTAGAAAATATAGAGTTGCAAAATAAGAAAACAAGCACAATATTTTATCATCCAGAGATTACAATGACTTTTTATTTTATATTTGAATATCTTTTATGTGCATGTATGTGTATGCACACATTCCTTACACTGAAAAGAGATCATTTCTATGTGCTGTTTTGTAATCTATTTTGTTCAGTTAATAATCTTCCCTTTTCCCTGGCAATACATTTTAATGTTATCTAACAACCAGTCCATTCTAAAGGAGATCAGTCCTGGGTGTTCATTGGAAGGACTGATGCTAAAGCTGAAACTGCAATGTTTTGGCCACCTCATGCGCCAAGTTGACTGACTGTAAAAGACTCTGATGCTGGGAAGGATTGGGGGCAGGAGGAGAAGGGGACGACAGAGAATGAGATGGCTGGATGGCATCACCGACTCGATGGACATGAGTTTGAGTGAACTTCGGGAATTGGTGATGGACAGGGAGACCTGGCGTGCTGCAATTCATGGGGTCTCAAAGAGTCGGACACGACTGAGCGACTGAACTGAACTGAAACTCAGTGCAAATTCAAATTGGTCCATTTTTTCCAAAATGTCTTTAAAGCTGATTTGTGCAAACCAGGATAGTATCCATGGCTGTGTGAGACATTTGGTTGTTGTGCCTTTTAATTCTCTTTTACTTTAGAACAGTTTGCCTTTCCCATTTTCCCTTTCATGGCCCAAACATTTTCATGACCCTGGGCAAGTTTGTTACTCTGTGAAGCTTTCTGGTTGCTTCCTCACTGAATCATGTATTTTGCTGCCCATGTATGCTGTATTTCCATAAGATGGAAAAAAGATTGAAAGACATGGCAATATGATCCCTCCATTGAACAGCTAATTTTTCCCCTTTATAACTATGTGGTGTCACTTTGGCAGTATGTGATTGGCCAGTTTCCCAGCCAACAAAATACAAAATGTTTGAGAATTCTTCTATGGGTCAATTATTTTATTAAGTGTTGCAGAATGATTTTGTAACTCTTTCATTCCTTCTATGTTATTAACTGTTAGTCTTCTTTATAGTGAAGAAATCATCAAATTGTCTGTTTGACCACCTCGTATTAGACAGTCAAGATTGATGCTTCGTGTCCCTCCTGTATTTACCAATTTTCAAATTCAAGGAATGGTGTAATAGGCACCTCAAATGACATCATGGGATTTTAGGACTTTCTTTGTGTTAGGATCATTATGGGCTTAGTAATCTTCATTGAGTCAGTGTGTTTCAATCTACCACAGCTATTACTTATTTTAAAGCTCAGATTGATACATTTTTGCCTAGTTTGGATGTCTTCTACCCTGTTCCTTACTCTTTTTTCCATGATCCTATGAATTTTGAATCCTTGCTTTCTGAACAAAATTAATTATTCCATGCTCACCTTGTACTTTCCCTAGACCCAGATTTGGTATCAACCCTTTCTGAAGGAGCTTTAATTCTTAATGGAGAAGGCTATTAAAGTACAAAATCTGGATTCTGGGAGTGTTCTTTTTCCCTCTGGTAACAATACTTCTAGCACATTTAATGGGTGGAGCTAGATGTACTTTTTTTTTTTTTCTAAAAATTATGAGTTCATATTGGTGTATTTAGTTTTGTTTTACCACTACAATGTTCCATTATTTTTCTATTTATATTTTGTCTCTACATTTACTTTTGTTAATTCCTTTCTTATGTTCTCCCTTGTTTTTAACTTTTATTTATTTTAGATTGTAGTAGTTTGTATCAGAATTGTTCCCAGGAAGCGTAAGCAGGCGGAATGATACAGAAGAGAGAAAAGTGTTCCTAAATGAGCAGATTATCTTGGTTAATTAGTTGTCCTTTTTATTTTTTAATTTTTGAGCTGGATCAATCTGTATATCTGTTACTAGTGTAAATATTTGATGCTACAAATATTTCATTGAACACTGGTTTTGATGAATCCGAAATGTTTTGAAATGTAGCATTTTAGTTATTTTCTAGAAAATCTGAAGCGTATTTTTCCTTTGAACCAACAATTGAAAGTTTTAAAATTTTCAGATGGAAGGGCTTATTTTCTGATTTTGTTACTAATTCTAGATTTATTGTTATCAGAGAGTGTTTGTGTTGTTTACAACTTTTGGAGTTTATTATGGTTTTCCTATGAACCAAAAATTAGTTTTCATTAAAGGTCACTGCACATCTGAAAAGGTGTTCTATTTTCCAGATACAGAACTTAATATACATGTTTATCCATAGATTTAACAATCTTGTAAATCTTCTGAATGTTTATATTTTTGTCCATTTGGTGGTTTTTTCTAGACAGAGAAAGAATGATTAAAGTCTGTTATTTGTTTTGTCTCTTTATCTCATCTATAATTTCTGCTCTAGAAGGTTTGTTCCTTTGTTATTTTCTATGTAATTATTCATATCTGTTCCATGGTCACTATAAACTATAATGTTTATTTATCGTTATAAAGTATTTTTCTTCGTCTCATTTCATGCTCTTGGCTTGAATCTCACCTTTTTTCTGAAATTGAGATCATGATGCCTTTCTATTTGCATTTGCTCAATTTTCTCTTGCTCATCCTTTATTCATTTTATCTTAGATGTGTCTCTTGTATATTTAGTGTAGTTGAATTTTTCTCTGCTCAATTAATGACCACAAAGTTAGCAATTAAACCACACACATTTATTTTCTCATAGTTTCTGTGGGTCAGAGTCTGGGTATGTGGCTTAGCTGGGTCCTCCACTTCTGGGTCTCTTACAGGGTTGCAGCCAAAGATACATTCTCACCTGAGTTGTGACTGAGGAAGGATCCACTTCCAACCTCACATGGATGTTGGCCGGACTCAGTTCTTTGTCAGTCACACAGACAGAGGGCCTTACTTCCTTCCTGGTTGCTGACCAGAACCCACCTTCAGTTCCTTGCCACATGGGCTTCTCTATATGGTGGCATTCTTAATCAAAGCCAGCAAGCCGGGAAGGAAGGGTGTCAATAGAGAAAGTCTTATGGTAGGTAGAAATTACAGTCTTAGGTAATCACAGAAGTGACATCCTCTCAATTTTACCATACTCTATTGGTAAATCAGCCATGCTTTATTCTTTCTCACTCCCACACCTGTATTACTCCCATTCCTTTTACTTGACTCACATGTTTCTCTGAATCCCTGACACTAAATAAAGAAAAGATAGAAAGTGCTCTGTTAAATCTGAAATAAACATTAACCCTCCTAGCTCTCTGTCTGTTAAATCATTTTTGAGTTGCCTTTTCTCCTTAAATTGTGTGGTGTGTTGTTTCAGATGGTGAGATGAGGACTGAGAATTTGACATTAGAAGTGAAACAGGAACCTTGTGAAGAAACAGGATGGTATATGGAGGTGTATGATGGACATCATGAAACTATATGTCAGCATGCCATACAGAGAGGAGACAATGAGCCTAGTGAAAGTTTGGCAATGCAGAATGGGAATGCCACAGGTGAGAAAATACGTGAATGTGATGGATGTAAGAAAACCTTCACCCGGATGAGAGGCCTTCGTATGCACAAGAGGATCCACAATGGGAAGAAACCATACTCCAGTACAGAATTTGGGCTTCACAGCAAGGAAAAGCCTGATCAGTGTAAAGAGTGTGGCAAACGCTTCAGTCAGAAAGCAGGCCTCTCTCAACATCTCAAAATCCACACTGTAGAAAAGCCTCATGAGTGTAATAAATGTGGCAGATGTTTTAGTCAAAGATCAGTTCTTTCAAAACATCAAAGTCTGTACACTGAAAAGAAACCTTTTGAATGTATATACTGTGGGAAAACCTTCTGCCATAGTGCAGACCTCACTGAACATAAACCATTGCACAACAGAGAGAAGCCTTATGAATGTAATGAATGTGGGAAAACCTACAGGCAGCGTTCAAATCTTACTGAGCATCAGCGAATTCACAGTAAAGAAAAACTTTATGAATGTAAAATATGTGGAAAAACCTTCACTCGGTATGCAGGACTTAACCAACACAGGAGAATCCACACTGGAGAGAAACATTTTGAATGTCCTGTATGTGGACGAGCTTTTAGCCGAAGCTCAGAACTTATAATGCATCACAGAATTCACTCAGGGGAAAAACCTTATGAATGTGCTGAGTGTGGAAAAACCTTTAGAGTAAACTCAACCCTGATCATACATCAGAGAAGTCACACTGGGGAGAAACCCTATAAATGTGATGAGTGTGGTGAAGCCTTCAGTCAACACTCAGGCCTTAACAAACACAAGTTAGGAGGAAAGCACAGAAACCCTCCTAAATTAAGAAAATATACATGTGATGAGTGTGGAAAGACCTTCACACAGTTAACTGGCCTGAGAAACCACAAAAGAATCCATACTGGGGATAAGACCTACCAATGTCCTGAGTGTGGCAAGGCCTTTACAAGGGGAGAGCATCTTATTGAACATCAGGGTATTCACAAAAAGGAGAAGCCTTATCAATATAAAGAGTGTGGCAAAGCCTTCAGTCAGAAGACAGGTCTTAGTCATCATCTCAAAATCCACACAGGAGAGAAACCTTTTGAATGTTCTGAATGTGGGCGAGACTTCAGCTGTAAATCAAATCTCAATAAACATAAGAGAGTCCACTCTGAGGAAAAACTCTATACATATAAATAGTGTGGGAAGGCCTATTAGGCAGAAAGCATTGCTAATCCAACATCAGAGAGGCCACAACCTGCTAAGCCTCAGCAGTGGCCTGAATGAGGTAAAGCCTAGAAGCTCAGCTCTGATCAGTCACCAGACAATCCACTAAAATGACTCCTTGCCAAGATGTCTGGTGACAACTTCAAGTAGAATTCAGAATTTTTTTAAGTTGAGATGAAATGTTTCTTAAACTTTATTACTTAAAGAATGTCAAAGATACTGTGTTGAAAAGTTGTTTAAAGGTCACAAATGCTGGAAAAGTTGAGAATTTGGGAAAATAAACATCAACAAGAAATTTGCCTGTAATTACCTTTGTCAAATGCAATGAAGTGTCAGTTAATACAATGAAAAGGTAAACAAGGGCGTCTGTTAAAAAATTATTTTTTATACTGAATTCACGAGCTTTTATGTTTTGCTTTTTGAAATCATTTTGATTTTTGAGTAGCCTTAGCCTAGTCTAATGTTGAAATTGCTTTTCATGGTACCAGTTGAGGTCACTGGAGTATCCAAGAGCTTGGAATGTGTGAGATCAGTTGTCTGTTTCTCTACCACCTTGTCTTCCTAACCAAGACCAGAATTGGGTGGCCTGCAGACCCTTCCCAGATCCTGACCTCTCCCCCGCACCCCCCCTGCCGAACTAGCATTTCCTGGTGAAAAAAGATGTGTTACATTCTAAGTGAAGTGGAGGGCATAGAGATTTGGTCCCACAATGCATCAAAATCTAGTGTGGCCATCATGGCTAAAGCCCAGAACACACAATTTTTATTGTGAACACAGCTCCTTGAGCTCAAACAGAGGACAAAAGAGAAGAGGAAAAAGTAAGCCTTTCATTCCAGCATTTTCCATCTCCTACAAATTACATTAACACAAATGAAATCTCCTTCAGCTTCAGCACTGCCTGCCTATCTCCCTCAGCCAATGTAGTGAGGGACTTTGCTAAAGCTGGTAATAGCTTTCAAGCACTAGAAGAATATTTCCTCAGTTTTGTGACTGCACTTGACTTCTGTTGGATTTTATAATATTTATAGGGCAATAGAATTCCCTGTCAATAGCAAGAAAATCTGGCCCAACCATGATAAAAATATTGGTGTATTCAAGTCCCTCTTAGGCTATCTAGTCTGCTGATTTGTCATTCTCTGGCTTTTCCGCTCTACTGCCTTTAATCCTCTGAAAATAAGACTCAAAACTTTCCTATTCACGGAGAATGTTTCCCCTTGTCTCTTTTGTAGTTACTACCTCTCACTTCCGAGGTGAATAAAACTATCATTTTTCTTTTAGGCCAATGATATTTAACTATCTTCAGGCTCCAGCCTATCCATATAAATACAGTGTTTTCTTAAATGGCAAATATGGAGCATTAAAAGTTATTAAATGTTATGTCAGTCCTTGAAGCCCAAGTCAAGTGTGACTCACTAGTCCAACACTTTTTTGAGATGTAATTTGCTATTCAGATCTACAACAAAATGATTCAATATTCATATATATTATGAAATAATCACCACAAAAATGTCTAGTCAATATCCATCAACACAGATAACAAAATTTTCTTCTTTTGATGAGAACAGTTAAGATCAACCCTCTTAGCAACTTTCAAGTATGCAGTACAGTATTAACTATAGTCACCATGCTGTATATTACATCCCAATGACTTTATTTTATAACTGGAAGGTTGTACCTTTGACCCCCTTCACCGTTTCACCCCTACCCTCTCCCCCAACTCTGGCAACCACCTACCTGTTGTCTGTGAATTTTATTTTTTTTCCTGTTGTTTTAGATTGCATGTATAAGTGAGATCATATGGTATTTGTCTTTCTCTGACTAACTTCACTCAGCATAATGTCCTCAAGTTATTGCAAATGGCAAGATTTCCTTTTTCTTGGCTGAACTGTATATACACCCACATTTTCTTTATTCATTTATCTGTCTATGGGCACTTAGGTTGCTTTCATGTGTTGGTTATTGTGAGTAATGCTGTAGTGAACAGAGCGGGTACAGGTATCTTTTTGAGTTAGTGTTTTTGTTCATTTGGGTAAATACCAAGGAGTAGAATTGCTGGATCATGTTGATGAATCTCCATACTGTTTCCCTTAGTGACAGTACCTATTTACATCCCCACCAGCAGTGTACAAGCACTCTTTTCACCACATCCTCACCAACATTTCTTTCTTGCCTTTTGGTAATTGCCACTCAAACAAGTTTGAGGTGATATCATTGTGGTTTTAATTTGCATTTTCCTAATGATTGGTGATACAGAACTCCTTTTCATGTTACCTATCAGCCATCTGTATGTCTTCTTTGCAAAAATGTCTATTCAGATCCTCTGCCCATTTTTTTAATTGTTTTTTTTCTATCAGGTTGTATAAGTTCTTTATACTTTTGAATACTAACTCCCCCATCAGCCATGTGGTTTTGCAAATATTTTCTCCCATTCAGTAGGTTGGTTGCCTTTTCATTTTGTTGATGGTTTTCTTTGCTGAGCAGAAGCTTTTTTAATGTAATGTGGTCTGACTTTTTTTTTTTTTTTTTTTGCATTTTTCATCACCAAGACCAATGAGGGGTAGATTACCCCTCATGTTTTCTTCTAGAAGTTTTATGTTTTCCTCTAGACGTTTTATGTTTCAGGTCTTATGTTCAATTCTAATCCATTTTGACAAATTTTGTGTATGGTATAAGAGAGTGGCCCAGTTTCATTCTTTTGCTTGTGTTCCAGTTTCCTAAACGCTGTTCATTGAAGGGACTGTCCTTTCCCCATTGTAAATTCTTGGTTCCTTTGTTGTAAATAAACTGGCCATATATGCATGGGTTTATTTTTGGACTCTGTTCCATTGATCTGTATGTCTCTTATAAGCAAATAACATACTGTTTTGATTATTATGGTTTTGTAATATAGTTTAAAATCAGAAAGTGTGATCCTTCCAGCTTCATTCTGCTTTCTCAACATCACTTTGGCTATTTGGGGTCTATTTTGGTTCCATATGAATTTTAGGATTGTTTGTTCTATTTCTGTGAAAAATATCATTGGAATTTTGGTAGGGATTGCTTGAATCTCCAGATTGCTTTGAATTGTATAGTACAGTGTCAAAATCTAAAGTAGCTTTCTCAAAAGGGCTTCTTACCTCAGTGAAAATATTGGTTTTGGTTCCCAGCCTTCAGCACTGGGTTATCAACTAACACAAACCCTTGATAGGCACAGCCTGACCCATGGACAGTAAATCTTGTAAGGGATTCTGAAGACCCTCAATAAGGATAGATAGTCACTTCCAGAAAATTGAAAAAATAATTTGAGGGGGATTCTGTTTTTTAACCCTTGGAACATGAGCTTCAGTTCAGCTCAGTTCAGTTCAGTTGCTCAGTCGTGTCCGACTCTTTGCGAACCCATGAATCACAGCACGCCAGGCCTCCTTGTCCATCACCAACTCCTGGAGTTCACTCAAACTCATGTCCATCGAGTCGGTGATGCCATCCAGCCATCTCATTCTCTGTCGTCCCCGTCTCCTCCCACCCCCAATCCCTCCTAGCATCAGACTCTTTTCCAGTGAGTCAACTCGTCGCATGAGGTGGCCAAAGTATTGGAGTTTCAGCTTTAGCATCAGTCCTTCCAATGGACACCCAGGATTGATCTCCTTTAGAATGGACATGAGCTTATATTCTCTTTAAAGTGATGTTAAAGATCGAATTTCAGGAATGTTTGTCATTTGTTTTAAAAATAAATGTAGGGAAGAAAACAAGTACTGTATTGATTCATCAGAGACTCTGAGAAAGCAAGGCTACCATATGACCCAGCAATTCCAAACTCCTGAATATATACCTGAAAAAAGTTAAAACAGTCAAAAAAATAACATGAACCCCAATGTTCATATTTACAGTTGCTCAGAAATGAAAGCAACCTAAGTATCCATCAACAGATACATGCTTGCAGCAACATGAACCTGAAGGATATTAAGCTAAGTGAAATCAGACAAAGACTGTATGATATTACTTACATGTGAAATCTAAAAAAGTAATGAATATAATAAAAGGAACACAGAAATAGAGAACAAACTAGCTGTTACCAGTGGGGAGAGGGAAGCAGGGAGGGGTAATGTAGGGGTAGAGGATTAAGAGGTACAAGCTATTGTGTATAAAATAAGTTACAAGGATATATTGTACAACACAGAATATAATCAATATCTTATAGTAACTATAAATGGAGTTTAACCTTTAAAACTTTTAAATTGCTGTATCATACACCTGTAACAATATTGTACATCAACTGTACTTCAATTATCAAAATAATAATCTTTTTTAAAAAGATTGATTCATCAGAGCATTGATTAAGTAGAGACTCCAGGAAAGCAATTCCTTCAACCACAAAGAAGGTCTCCCTTGGCAGAGGGATCGGGATCTTAATCTCAAGGTCCAAGCAATACCCAAGCAGTGTTCCAGCACTAGACCAGTTTCCACGAAACTCTTTCTGCATCCAGCTCATTAGCATTCCCCGGTAAGAGGAAAAGTCAGCCACACTCCCCACCAGATTTTCCCAATATCTGGTCTGGAAACAGGATGGGGGCAATCTGAAAGAAAGGTCTGTGGCCTTGGAAACAGCTGAAAGCTACTTGGGTGGGTGAAAATTATGACCCTGCTAGGATCCAGATCTTAACATGAGAAAATGTTGGAACCTCTTCCTGTCATTATCCATCCTAATACCCCAACTTTGAGTTTGTCATCCCAGTATTGTCTAACACCTTGTTTATGTGGCTTGTTTACCTACTGACAGAAAGGGAGGGTATACAGCCAAAGAGAGGCTGCTTTCCTGGAATTTCACACTCTATACACTCTTTCAGAAACTCAAGAGCGCGTCCCAGCGGGAGTGGAAAAGGTTGCAACCAGGTTTACCACAGCCTAAATTTCCTACAATTCACATTATCTGCCTTGCCTTTTCTTCTCCGTGCGCCTGCAGACACACAATTCACGGAGAAGGTGAACAGCACCTGGTCCCCTGATTTCTCTAGATGCAGAGAGGGCAGTTTTTAAATATTAGCCAAGATTCTCTTTCAGATAGGAAAGGTTCAGCTGTGGGCAGCTGATTTGAATGGACGTGGGGATTGTGAGCAGGGATAGAAGAGCCAAGAGAAGCGCGTCATAGAGCTAGTTATAATCACAGCTTTCTCCATCTGGAGAACCGAAGTCCAGAGCAACATCCTTCAAAAGCCTCCAGAAAAATCGAGGGAAGCCTTCACCCGCTCACTGAGCAGATTTTTGTTTCCCGGCTTTTGGTTTGGTATTTGGCAATTTAGGTCCTAAGAATGGCTTCTGGTTTTCCCAGCGTTCTGTTTCTTTTTAAGACTTTTGACACCACTGGTTTCCCCTTCTCCCTTGCTTGTCAAGCCTTAAACAAACCAGTCAATGAAACTTGATCGCCTCTTCACTGGATTTTAGGGGGAAATAATTTGCGACCTTCTCCTTTGAAATACTGCGTGAGAGGTAACAGCATTGGGCTGTGGAGACAAGAGTGCACCGTTTAAACCTCAGTCGGGCAACTCTGCGTGGGACCCTGGGCAGGCACCCATCTTGAAAGGGCGGTGCTGGGATTGCCTTAATATTTTTTAAATTTATTTTACTGAAGTAAGGTTGATAGTGGCTCAGCTGGCAAAGAATTCGCCCGCAATGCGGGAGATCTGGGTTCGATCCCTGAGTTGGGACGATCCCCTGGAGAAGGGAAAGGCTATCCACTCCAGTAACCTGGTCTGGAGAATTCCATGGACTGTATAGTCCACGGGGTCGCAAAGAGTCGAACACGACTGAGTGACTTTCACTTTTACTGTTGATTTACCACATTGCATTAATTTCTGCTGTACCGCAAAGTAATGCAGTTACACACACACACATATATTCTTTTCTATTATGGCTTAACACAGGATATTGAATAGAGTTCCCTGTGCTGTACAGTAAGATTTTTGTTTATACATTCTATTTATAACTTTGCATCTGCTAGGAATTCTCTTAATTAATAATGCGTGTGAAGCACTTAGGCTAGTGCTCCGCAGAGTAGGAGCTGTGTAGGAGTTTGCCATTATTATCATTACCCAGCTAGAAAGACTTTAGAAGGTGGAAACCAAAATTTTTTAAACCTAGAGAGGTCCCCACCTCCGCCAATAAGAAGTATGACAGGTTTAATGACACCAATTTGTGCTCCAGGACCGACCGACTGCAATTCCAGGGAATAAAGTAAAAGCTGAGGCTTAGAACGCGGGTTGGAGGGTGGAGCGGGGAAGGGGTCGGGGAAGGGGTCGGGGTTGTTGCTGGCGAGGAGTCTACAGTGTCGTTGGATGGATATGTTTGGGGAATGCGGTGGGGTGGGGGGTGGTGAGTACTTCTCACGGAGCTGTCAGCCTGTGGACCGCAGATGTTTTTCAATTTCCTCGCTTTTACCTGCATGCCTTTAAATTGTGGATAAGGAATTTCCCACAAATAGGGTATTAACCCCTACCTCAGTTTTTCTTGTCAAAAGAGTTATATGTGTCTTTGCTTATTTACTTACACGCTCCCTGACCGTTGGATGGCATGATCATCCCTGATGGCATCTCCGACTTGATGGACATGAGTTTGAACAAGCTCCGGGAGTTGGTGATGAACAGGGAAGCCTGGCGTGCTGCAGTCCATGGGGTCGCTAAGAGTCAGACACCACTGAGCGACTGACCTGAGTCTGACTCCCTGACCATTGCATTAATTCTTCCTTGCTTATTCAATAAAGTGAAGTTAAATATATTATAACTTTTATTATGGACATTTAAAAACACAAAGAAAATAATATAACGTAGTCTAATGTGTTCATCACCCAACTGTAAAAATTAGTATTTTTGCCAATCTAAGTATATATATATGTATATACATATATGTATTTCCCAACCTTTTTCCTCCTGTATTTTAAAGAAAATCCAGGCATAATATAATTTTGTCCATCAAGACTTCAATACATAAAGGAGACAGAATTTTTAAATATATGCCCTGCTCATTTATTTATGGACATGTCTAGTAGGGGTAAGATGGTTTCTTCAGATTTTTTTTTTTTTTTGCTTCATCCTATTTTATTTGTATCAGTCTGTTAATTTTCTTACAATGATCATTTTGTTTTCTCCACTGGACTGCCAAGGAATTCCATCATGAATGATTTTGGGGGGTTCCCCCCCACTGGGTTTTCTTTTCTACTTGAATACATTTAATGTAATTAATTATTAGTTTATTATTTATTTTGCTAATATTACAACTACCATAATATCAAATGATTTACACAGCAATAACTATTTGTAAGACAAGTTTCTAAGCATTTCACTAATGTTAACTAATTTAATGTTAACTAATTTGATGTTTCACTAATTTAATACTCACCATAACTTTATGGTTAAAAAAATTAAGATTATCAACCCAAAAGTTTTAGTTAATTGAAAATATGCTTTCTAGGTACCTTAATTCTAATGCTTAGATTTGGTATTAAATTTATTAACAATAGTTATTGTTTACTTAGACTGACATCGGTGTAATAAGACCAAAACAAATACATTCCTTGACCTCTTGCTGTAGGGAGAGTGGTATAAGTTAAACTTCAGTGAAACTCTTAGTTAACAACAGAAATCCACCCCCACCCCCCAGCTTCCACTAGGAATAGTTCTGAAGTCACTGGTGTGAAATGATGTTGCCTTTGAGTCTCTGAAAGGTAGGTGTGAGTGGTAGCCGATGACGCAAAGGGTAACAATTTACTCGCCCCACTCAAAGGAACAAATAAGATGATTTTAATCAGTATTTTAGATGAAGGACCTCGAAGGGTTTCGTGCAGATCAAAGGTATTTGGAAATTCGGTGAGTGAGTTGAGAGAGGGGTCCCTCCCAACAAAGTTAAGGGCTGAGCTAAGAGATTTCATAGAGAGGAAAAAGGGACCAACATTTTTGGTAGAAAAGAACACTTCAACCTTCTGCAGTACACTTTTGTTTTTCGTTGTTTAGTGCCTGACTTTCGAGATCCCAAGGGCTGTAGCCTGCTCTATCGGTGGGGTTTCTCAGGCAAGAGTGGGTTTAGCCGTTTCGTTCTCCAAGTCTTGACCCAGGAATCGAACCTGCATCTCCCGCATTACGGGCGGATTCTTTACCGTTAAGCCACCTTTAAAAGCACACAAACTCTTATGACTGGAAAAGGTTTCTTGTTGGTCATTTTATCCCAGAGGTTGTCAGAGCCAGAGGGGACATTAGGGGTTACTCAATCCGGCCCGCACAGTGGGGCTTAGGAAAGAGCCACAACCAGGACCTGCACCTCGACTCTCGCATCTGGGATTATTTACCCACCCCACCGTTGGTTGATAGGAGTCAGGCTAAACTAATCTTGTGCTACGATGCAAACGAGTTCCCATTAGGACTCTCGCTCTTTTCTACTTTTTTTTTTTTTTTCCAAAACACGTTCTCCTGCGTTGCTGATTTTTCAGACTGATCAATGACAAGAGAGGAAAACAAAAGACAAATGAAGGCATCTCCTGGCTGGCGAGCATATCACAAAAGTAAATAGAAAGGAATCGGGATTCTGGTACCACATAGAAAACGGGAATCCTGGGAGTTCTGATCAAGAGGTGGGGAAATCGGTCCCTTTAATGCGAAATGCAGCGGTCGAGGGACCCTGTGAAAGTCGGGTGAGTGTTTCCCGGGGACGCAGAGCTGAGTAGGCAAGACAGTGTTGGCCTGTGTCCAACAACGTTTATTATGCTTGGTTCCACCTGTTATCAGGTATTTGCCAGGTAACTTCACCACTACCAGCGTTGTCCGTCGATTATTGTCCGTTGTGAAATTTACTTTAGACATCTAACTCACACTGTGGTTGTGACGATTAAGCCGGGAAAAGAACGATTAGATGCGTTACTACAAAACGCCTGCCAGAAGATGTTGAAACAGTAAGGCTTACATGCGACGAGGTGGCCGAGTGGTTAAGGCGATGGACTGCTAATCCATTGTGCTCTGCACGCGTGGGTTCGAATCCCATCCTCGTCGGCTGGCTGAGCCTGTGAGGGGTGGCTCTTGTTTTGGCGAGGTAATTCGTTACTCGCTCAGTTGGGTGAAGTGAGTTAATTCCTTCTATTCCACCCGCTCCTTCCCGACTTCCTTAGCATTTTGTCATGGCTCTGAACTTTGTCAAACGATACATTTGACTAGTGTTTCATTCTCCTGTGAAATTTTCATTCCAAGTTTTGCTTAGCAGAGATTTTCCACTGAAGAATTAATTGAAGACCATAGAAAAACATTGCCAAATAAACTTAGAGGAGCTTATAGAGTTGTTTGGAGAAGGAAATGGCAACCCACTGCAGTGTTCTTGCCTGGAGAATCCCAGGGACGGTGGAGCCTGGTCGGCTGCCGTCCGTCTGTGGGGTCGCACAGAGTCGGACACGACTGAAGCGACTTAGCAGCAGCATAGAGTTGTTTATAGAGAAGTGTACATAAAATTATGGGTTATTTAAGGCATTATCAGGTGAATTTTATCTTTTGGGAATTTTTGTCTATTATCTTTTAACTTTAAAAGCAACCATTTCTAAGGATCCCTATCATTGACAGGGAAGAATATGTATCTCTTAGAGATATGACAAAACTAACAAGTACACACTACAGTATTCTCAGTTAAAGCTAAGTATTTCTCCCCGAGAAAAGGTAATAAAAATCTGGGCTTTCCCTGTTGGCCCAGCAGTTAAGACTCTTCACTTCCACTTCAGAGGGCACAGGTTTGATCCCTGGTCAAAGCACTAAGATCCCCACATGCCCTGTGATGCACTCCCCCCAAAGTAACATGCAGTTTCTACCTGTGACTTTCATCTTGACACACTTTGGGAGGAAAAAATACAGTGTATTTTTTCATTTTATTACTTATTTTATTTATTGCCATTTTGGAGTAAGTACTATATTCATATGATTCAAAAACTATAAAAATCTAAACAGCAAAGTTTTGTCACCAATTACCCTTCCCACCAGTAGCACATTATTGGCCCCAATGTGTCTTTCCAGAAACACAGTATGCATGTATAGTATTAAGCTCTCCAAGATACAATTATATTGAAGTATACTACAATATATGTTATGTTACAATGTTGTGTTAATTTCTACTGTACAGCAAAGTGATAGTTACATATGTATAGTCTTTTTATTCATATATTCTTTTCCATTATGGTGTATCGCAATATAGTTCCCTGTGCTGTACAGTAGGACCTTGTTGTTAACCATTCTATATATAATAGTTTGCCTCTGCTAACCCCAAACTCCCAATCCTTCCCTCCCCAATCCCCTGCCCTTGGCAATCATAAGTCTGTTCTCTATGTCTTTGAGTCCATTTCTATTTTGTAAATGAATTCATTTGTATCATAT
Source organism: Moschus berezovskii (assembly GCF_049115385.1). NCBI lineage: Eukaryota > Metazoa > Chordata > Mammalia > Artiodactyla > Moschidae > Moschus > Moschus berezovskii. The sequence continues at coordinate 41,497,885 of NC_142482.1, read as the reverse complement.
TTTAGAGTCCACATGTAAGTGATGTCATATAGCATTTGTCTTTCTCTTTCTGACTTACTTCACTTATGATAATCTCTAGTTCCATCTATGTTGGTCCAATGGCATTATTTTATTCTTTTTATGGGTGAGTAGTATTCCATTGTATATATGTACCACATCTTTAGCAATTCATCTGTTGATGGACATTTAGGTTGTTTCCATGTCTTGGCTATTGTGAATAGTACTGCTTTGAACATATGGGTGCATGTATCCAAAATATAATGTTCAATGAAAAAGAGCATAGTGCAAGACAATGTATATAATGCTACTTATTTTAAAAGGTAAATATATCTGCATATAAATATATACACCATTTTGCATGTGTGTGTCTATAGCTATAATATAAATGTCCAGGAGATAAGGTGTGTTCTAGGGTATAGTCCGGAGAAGGCAATGGCATCCCACTCCAGTACTCTTGCCTGGAAAATCCCATGGACAGAGGAGTCTGGTAGGCTGCAGTCCGTGGAGTCTCTAAGAGTCAGATATGACTGAGTGACTTCGCTTTCACTTTTCACTTTCCTGCATTGGAGAAGGAAATGACAACCCACTCCAATGTTCTTGCCTGGAGAATCCCAGGGATGGCGGAGCCTGGTGGCTGCCGTCTATGGGGTCGCACAGAGTCGGACACGACTGAAGCAACTTAGCAGCAGCAGCAGCAGCGTATAGTCATTTGTAAGATATTTTCCAATTTCCTCCATAGGGATTATATTAATTTATGCATATGTGCCTGCTAAGTCACTTCAGTTATGTCTGACTCTGTGTGACCCTATGCACTGTAGCCTATCAGGCTCCTCTATCCATGGGATTCTCAAGGCAAGAATACTGGAGTGGGTTGCCATGCCCTCCTCCAGGGGATCTTGCTGACATGGGGATGGGGAACGCGTCTCTTACATTTCCTGCATTGGGAACTAGGTTCTTTACCACTAGCCCCAACTGGGAAGCCCCCCAACCAAATAAGTAGAAAGGAGACCAGACCACATCTGCTCCTGCAGCCCTATAAGAGGAATTTTTATTTCAACTAGCATTGTCACAAATCATCTAAATGGAAGCAAAAGCACCCACAGCGAGAAGGAAATAGGAGTCCTGATTTCTCATAAGCTTGGTGGCTTTTGTTTATTACAGATTTTCCGGATATCCAGTGGCAGTTTATAAATTGGACTGATTAAAGATTTAATGGATTTTAGGGACTGGTGAAATTGAGCCTTCTGTGGTTTTAGGGTGGAACTCATTTGATTGTTTTCTTAGAATGAAAATTTTAAATGTCTAAATCAGAGGTCTCATATTGGATCACTGGATTAGCTTCTATGCAATCCAAGAGATTAGTTCAGCGGTTCTCAAAAGTGTGTTTCTCCCAAGCAACACCAGCACCATTGTCACCTGGAAACTTGTTAGAAATACAAACTCCAGGACTGGGGCCCAACAATTTGTGCTTGAACAAACTGTAATCCTGATAAATGCTAAAGTCTGAAACTCTAGTTTTATTCTGTTTTGTTTTGTTTTAAAACATGGTTATCCTAGTTGCTGTCCATCTTAGTAAAATCTTTTTTCCCCAAGACCCACATTTCTCCTGTCATTCCGGCATCAACATGAGTGTCTATCCTGATTTTTTCCCTGCTCTGCCAGGATTAATTGTTCTAACCCCTCCTCTACCCACACAGCTAGGACTCACAGAGCAAGCTAAGGTGGTGTTAAAGACACCTGCCAAAGACCACCAGGAGCAAACCTGACAAAATCAGTGTAATGAATTAATACAGCGACAGGATACTCCGGGAAACACCGCTCAACAAGAGAAGTGAGAGAAAACCTCCTTTATTAAGAACCTAGTTACTTCAGATGACTCTAAAGAGGCTCTAAGGGGAGTGAGAAGCGGGTCTGGGTTGATAGCTGTTTCTGAGGAGGCGTTAGAAGAAGCCCGGATTAATTGGGGATTAGGTATAGTCTTGAGGGTGGTTTTAGGTATTCCAGTAGTAGATGGGACGTAGCCGAGTGGGTCTGGGACATCGTAAGAAGGCAGTAATCACTCAAAGAGCGGACCGTGGTGGCTTATTACAGTTGCTGCTTGATCTTGGGGAAAACATTGATTCCTGTTTACTTTGCAGCTGGCATTACCTGTATCTTTCCTCCCAGCCAGATAACAGCAGCCATCCCCCCCTTTTTTGTTGTTCATTCGGAGTAGGTTTTCTTCCTTTCCATCTAGACAGGCTTTTACTCTTTCCGGGGAGGTTGCTTTGACTGTGGACTTTCAGGAGACTTCGGAGAGGAAGCAGGCCGAAACTTCCTCCTTTTAACCCCAGTCCAAAGCGCCTAAGAGAGGAGGCGCGGGAGAACGGCCCGCAGAGGGGGACGAACTTGCGCTCCCGCGTTCTCTGCCTGCTGCTGCTTTGAGGACTTTCCAGGCTAGGGTTGGGGTGGGGGTCGGTAAGGAAAGCAGAACAGAAGGCCGCCTGTCGAGAATTATCCCAGAGAACAGGGAGGTCGCTTCCCGCAGATGCCCCGCGGCGAAGAAAGCGCCCCTCGCTGGAGGTCGGCAGTAGGGTGTCAGATGAAACAACGCCCAGCTATATGTGAATTTCAGATAGACAATGAGCAATTTTTGTATACAAGTGTGGAAAACCTAGATAGTGGTTGCACATCCGTGAGCAGCCTTCGGGGCACAGCGGGCGGCGAGGAGGGTTCTTGACGATTCTGAGGCCAGAGAGCGTCTTATCTCAGGAAATCTCACTTTCCCTCCCTTTCCACCGGCTCCCCAGGAGTTTGTAAACTTCCAAGAGAAAATGCCCGTTTCTGACTTCTCCAGGGCTCGGGCCACTTGGGAATCACAGAAAGAAGCATTAAATGATGGCTTGAGAACTCCTTTGCTTTGAAATGTTAACTCTCTCCGTGAAGCTAAACGTATCCTTACGTCGGAAAGGGGTGTTACTCAAAAACGGGGAGGGGAAAAAAAGCAGGGTGGGGGCAGAAACGAGCTCCTCCTAGTCACTTAACCTAGAGGCAAAGTTAAACTGGACCCAAAAGTCGCTTCGAGATATGATATGAAGGATATGAACTCTGATCGTCAGATTCAAAGCCCAGAACACTAACCGTTACACAGTAGGACAGTTATCAGGTGGTGTTTGCGATGATGTTTAAGTGAAATGGACTGGCAGTCTTGGCTGCAGCTCCTGCGCTTCCACTGCCTTGGAGGAATCCCCCGACATGCGCCTTCTGGTCTCTCAGTCCCCCTTATTTGCTCCAGCTCTTTGGGTTCTTCATTCTCTTTGCGTCACCAGCTCCCGAGGACCTTCAAATAACCTGGTTAGAACGGCGCGTGCGTTGAAATGGTGAGTCTAGAGAAGATGCGTTGCCCCTTCCGCTCCAGTTTCATTCAGCCCAGAGGTTCGCGTTCTCTTTGGGGAGAGTTCCTGCAACTCTCTTGGTCGCAGAGCACAGTCCAGTGTGGAAGGAATGTTCATAATTTCAAATTCAGGTAAAACTAAAAGATACTACCCTAATCAACGCTATGCAGAGTAATTTTAAGGACCTGGATATGTGTATTTCTAGAAAATATAATATATGGAAATGACCCTAGAAGAAATAAAAAATCCGAACAGACCAGTTACAATTGAAGACATAAAGCTGTCAGCAAACTACCCTGAAAAAAACACACATAAGTTTCACAGATGAATTTTAATAAACTAGTTACAGAACAGATAATTCTAATGCATTTCAAACTGTTAAAATATAGAAAAAGAAGAAAATATTAGATCTTGGATGGGGTGGGGAACAAATAATGATCTTTAAACTAAAATTGATTACCAATAGTTGAAGGAACTGCTGAGGTGACATTTGGAAAACAGATTAAGAACGCAAGGTGTGTCTGCAAACAGAACACCATGCCTGGGCTGAGCATGCTTGCAAACAAGATGTTCTGCTAGGGAGCCTGCGCATAATGTCCCTAGTTAAGTGCTTCGCCTGCAAACAGGGAAGCACTCCATTCCTCGTTTCAGGAGGAGGGAGGACTTACACGGACAGGCTCCCTAGTTAGGTGACGCAGTGAGTTCCTAGCTCCTGGTATAACCAATCTGCTTGCTCAAAATGCAAAATTGTATCCTTGTATGGTCATAGAAAGATTGCTGCTGCCCCCTCCCTGCATTGCTGAATGGGAAGTATAAAATAAACCGCAATCTGTGTTGCGCAGATCTTTTTTCTCCTCCGGCCGGAGTTTTGTATGTCTGTCTTTTGTGTTATCTGTTTTGTCCATTTCGTTCGCAGCAAATAGTTCTTGGTAATAGTTCTAGTTCTTCCCTGGTGGTGCAGTGGATAAGATTTCACCTGCCAATGTGGGAACATAGTCTTGGGAAGATTCCACATGCCGAAGAGCAAAGGCCCCATGGACCACAACTACTGAGCAGAGACAAGACCCAGTGCAACCAAAAATCAATTAATTTAAAAAAGAAAACCACATGTTTTTTTTTATGCTGAATCCTAAATAAAATCAGAGTAAACAGAATCCAGCAGCACGTTAGAGGAGTAAAAATTTTTCTATGGTAAGATGGAGATGAGCATTAAAATTGTTTAAAATTTTAAAACTTTTAAATACAATTCACTGTATTAGCATATCTCATGAGAAACATCTACATTTAGTACTTTATTATGTTAACATCCATTTTTATAGATTAAACATTTAAATAAAAGAATAGATATTTCCTTAACCATGCTAAACATATCTAACTTACATCAACACCATCCTGCTTTCAGAGGAAACATCTTATGCCTTCTCTTTGAAGTTAGCAACATGTTAGAAAAATGTCCATTCTCATTACTATTATTTTATACTGCTCTGCAGGATCTAGACAATGCATTTAACGAGAAATAAGTTAGAAAAGAGTTAAAATTATATGAAGGTATCCAAGGATTTGTTTATAAAAGTAAATATAAAAATAAACGAGAAATCAATTGCCTTCACACACACAGAATGAAAGAAAAGATCTCTGTTTTCAATAGCAACAAAGATAAAACAGAGAAATAAATTTTTTCTATTTTGTTAAATTTATCCATTTGGTTTCTTTTTAAATTTCCATATATAAGTGATAATATAAAGTATCTTTCTCTGTCTAGCTTATTTCACTAAGCATAGTAGCATCTAGGTCCATCCACGTTTTTGAAATAGCATTTCATTCTTTTTATGGCTAAATAATATTCCATTGCATATATATACCACATCTTTATTCATTCACCTGTTAATTGACACTTAGACTGCTTCCACATCTTGACTATTATAAATAATGCTGCTATGAACATTTGTGTGCATGTATATTTTTGAATTAGTGTTTTTATTTTCTTTGGGTATATATCTAGGAATGGAATTGCTGGATCATATGGTAGTTCTTGGAGAAGGAAATAGCAGCCCACTCCAGTATTCTTGCCTGGAGAATCCCATGGACAGAGGAGCCTGGCAGGCTACAATCCATGGGGTCACAAGAGTCAGACACGACTTGATGACTAAACCACCATCACCATGGTAGTTCTATTTTTAGTTTTTGCGGCACCTCCATATTATTTTTCATAGTGGCTTCACCAATTTACATTCCCACCAACTGTGAAAAGAGTTCCTTTAATCCATATTTTCTCCAACATTTGTTATTTATACACTTTTTGAGGATAACCATTCTAACAGGTGTGAGATATCTCATTGTGATTTTCATTAACAACTGTTTAATGATTAGCAAGGTTGAGCATCTTTTCAGGTGCCTGTTGACCATCTGTATGTCTTCTTTGGGAAAATGTCTCTTCTGGTCTCCTGCTCATCTTTTAATCAGGTTGGGTTTTTTGGTTTCTTTAGTTTTGCTTTGAGTTAAATGAGCTACTTATATATTTGGGCACTGACCAGTTGTCAATCACATCATATACAAATGTTTTCTCTCATTCAGTAGGCTGTCTTTTTGTTTTGTTGAGAAATAAATTTAAGAGGAAAATACCAGATCAATAATAAGAAAACTTTAAATCTTGTTTACTGAAGCCAGACATGGAGAGAAAGTCATATCAATTTTCTCTACATGTTAGTGAAAGGGTTAATGGCTAGGCAGGTCGGCCTAGGGAGGCCAGTGGTCCCCAAGCCCCAGAAGGAGACAGACTCACAAGGGGCCAAACATTTTTGCTTGCATTCCTTTCTCCAGATTTAACCACTTAGCAGGCACCTTTAGTTCTGTGTTGCTATAAGGACAATGGGTTCTGCCTGAAAGTAACTTTTTTCCAAACTTGAGCTGCTAATTGCCCAACAAAATAATACATCTTACTCATGGAAAAGTTTTTCTTAAGTTATATTAATGAAACTATGTATATTGTTTAGAAGTCTGTTTTCTTTTGTTGTTGTTGTTGTTTTGTTTTAGAAGTCTGTTTTCCTTCAAGACTTATACAATGTATCTCACTCACAGAGGACTCCACTTGTGCAGATATGTATGTTGTGGGAGAGAGCTGCACCTGGTGCAACTCTGTCAGCCTTGAGATGTTTCTTTTATCTATGACTGACAGCTCACTAATGAATTTAAGATGCCTTGCAAAAACTGGCAAGGGGCGTACTCTCCTGCCCCTTCCAGTGCCTATTGTTGGAAGCTTTCTCTATCCCTGTTGCTTTAATAAAATCTTACCCAAAGCCCTGAGTGACAGAGACTGTCTTTGGTGCCAGAGTTAAATCTTCTTCCAAGGTCACAAATCCAGTAGCACTGTTCACCGTAAGCTATCATCTTGGGGGCTCATCTAGGATCCCAGGACAAAATGTCAGCTTTCATCTATCATTAGTCTAGGTGTTAATATAATGCCAATAAATATTAACGTAGAATTTTGTTTTCAAACTGGATAAATACCTTCAAAAGTTTGTGTGAAAAGTAAAAAAGCATTAGTAGACAGGAAAATTGAGAAAAGAAGAACAAGGAAGAACAAGCCTTTTTCAATGAAAAAAACATTATAGTATGAACAGGATAGAAAATCCAGAAGTAAGCACAAATATTTAAGAATTTGATAAAAATGGTATTTCAAGTCAGTGGAGAAAAGACAGATCACTCAATAAAGGGTACTGGGACATCTGGGTAGATCAGTTCAGTTCAGTCACTTAGTTGTGTCCGACTGTGCAACCCCATGGACTGCAGCACACCAGGCTTCCCTGTCCATCACCAACTCTGGAGCTTGCCCAAACTCATGTCTATCAACTCCGTGATGCCATCCAACCACCTCATCCTCTGTTCAATCTTTCCCAGCACGAGGGTCTTTTCCAGTGAGTCAATTCTTCCTATCAGATGGCCAAAATATTGGAGTTTCAGCTTCAGCATCAGTCTTTCCAATGAATATTCAGGACTGATTTCCTTTAGGAAGGATTGGTTGGATCTCCTTGCAGTCCAAGGGACTCTCAAGAATCATCTCCAACACCGCAGTTCAAAAGCATCAATTCTTCAGTGCTCAGCTTTCTTTATAGTCCAACTCTCACATCCATACATGACTAGTGGAAAAACAATAGCTTTGACTAGATGGACCTTTGTCAGCAAACTAATGTCTCTGTTTTTTAATATGTAGTCTAGGTTGGTCATAGCTTTTCTTCCAAGGAGCAAGCATCTTTTAATTTCAGGGCTGCTGTCACCATCTGCAGTGATTTTGGAGCCTCCCAAAATAAAGTCTTACTGTTTCCGTTGTTTCCCCATCTATTGGCCATGAAATAATGGGACCAGATGCCATGATCTTCATTTTCTGAATGTTGAGTTTTATGTCAGCTTTTTCACTCTACTCTTTCACTTTCAAGAGGCTTTTTAGTTCCTCTTCACTTTCTGCCATAAGAGTGGTATCATCTACATATCTGAGGATACTGATATTTCTCCCAGCAATCTTGATTCCAGTTTGTGGTTCATCCAGCACGGCATTTCACATAATATACTCTGCATCAATGTTAAATGAGCGGGGTGACAATATACAGTCTTGATGTACTCCTTGCCCAATTTGGGACCAGTGTATTGTTCCATGTCCAGTTCCAACTGTTGCTTCTTGACCTCCATACAGATTTCTCAGGAAGCAGGTCAGGTGGTCTGGTATTCCCATCTCTTTGAGAATTTGCCACAGTTTGTTTTGATCTACATAGTCAAAGGCTTTGGCATAATCAATAAAGCAGAAGTAGATGTTTTTCTGGAATTCTCTTGCTTTTTCGATGATCCAGTGGATGTTGGCAATTTGATCTCTGGTTCCTCTGCCTTTTCTAAATCCAGCTTGAATATCAGGAAGTTCACAGTTCATATATTTTTGAAGCCTGGCTTGGAGAATTTTGAGCATTATTTTGCTAGCATGTGAAATGAGTGCAGTTGTGCAGTAGTTTGAACATTCTTTGCCATTGCCCTTCTTTGGGATTGGAATGAAAACTGATGTCTGGTAGATAGACATCTGGAAAAAAAAAACAGTGCAATCCACATCTCATATTTTACAACTGAGTATGGTTCAAGAATTTAAATAGGAAAAAAATAAAGCTGTAAAAGTCCTAGAAAAAACCACATAAGAATTTTCTTTTATAGACTTGGCATGATGGATGCCTTTCTTGGCATCACAGAAAACATAAGGGATTAGTATATTGGCAAAAATCAAAAAGTTTGATGAAGATTGGGGGTGATATCACTTTCAGATAGTGTTAGAGAGCTGGAAATTTTCATAACTACTTTTGAAGGCAATTTAGTAGTCTATAATAAATGAATATTCTTTGACTCACAAATTCTACCTTTAGGAATTTATCCTACAGATATACTCATATATGTGTAAGATGATGTATATATAAAAATATTTAGTACAGTATTATTTATAAATAGAAGATATTTGGAAATAATCTAATTGCTCATCAATAGAAGACTGGCTAAATAAATCTATATGATAGAATATTATACAACTGTCAGAAACAAAGCGATCTATGCCTATGGTTATGGGAAAAACTCCAAAATTAAACAAGCAGAGGAGCTGTGTATATAATAACCTACTATCTGCATAAAATAATGGAGTTAAATTATAAATAAATAATTGCTTCTACATGTATAAAATATCTCTGAAAACCTACAAAAGAAATCAAGAGCTTTGGCTATTTCTAGGGAGTGAAATTAAATGACTAGAGGTAGGAGTAAGATGAAAATTTTTATTAAAAATTTCTTAAATTTGAGAATGTTTAAATAGACGACAGAGAGACGCTAGTACATATCCAGGATCTCTTATCCACAGTTCTACTCCTGCTGCTGCTAAGTTGCTTCAGTCATGTCTGACTCTGTGCACCCCATAGACGGCAGTCCACCAGGCTCTGCCATCCCAGGGATTGTCTAGGCAAGAACACTGGAATGGGTTGTCATTGCCTTCTCTGTCCACAGTTCTAAAATCCATTCAATTCTGAACTCTTTTTTCCCCCATAAATTTGGCGGTAAAACTCATCTGAGGCAAATCTCAAGGTGAACTGAACTGGGATTTTTTAAATAGTCTTTAAAAATCTGAATTTTGAAACACAGTTACTCCCAAAGGTCTATGTGTGATTATATAATGAACACCATATACTCACCTACATTTTTAAGTGTTCATTTTGCCATATTTGTGCACTCTCTCACACACTCTCTCTCTGCTGAAGTATTTTATAGTAAATTATAGACATCATGACATACCACCCTTGTTCTTCAGTTCTCATCTTTAATAAACAAGAACATTTTCTTGTGGAACAACGATACAATTGTCAAGCTCAACAGAAGAGAAAAATCAAAGGGAAATGTTTCAATGTAGTCTCTTTTGTACTTTTTGTACTTTGAAACCATGGCTCTATAACTTATTCAATAGATAATGCAATTTTAAATTAGAAACAAATTTGAATGAGACCTTTAATAGAGAAAATTAGCCAGAAAGCTATGGGATCTCTCAAACTATCATTAAAGGACAAGAAAGGATTCACAAATACCCAATTAAAAATAGAGATTGGGGGTGAAATCATTTCATGTTAATACCCAACTAATTTGGGGCTGGCATGAGTAGGGTTTTCATCAAGTCATGGCAGAAGCATGGCACAGAAAGCCGATAGACACCTGACTCAATTGTCTACTGCTTTGAAGTAAAATTTTGTTTTCTCTGTCATAGAGTGTGTGTTCAGTTACTCAGTTGTGTCCAACTCTTTGAGACCCCATGGACTGTAGCCCACCAGGCTCCTCTGTCCCTGGGATTTTCCCAGCAAGAATACTGGAGTGGGTTGCTATTTCTTTCTCCAGGATATCTTTCCCACCCAGGGACTGAACCTGCCCCTCCAGTGCCTCTTGCTTTGGCTGTCGTATTCATAGAGAGTCCAATGTAATCAAGTCACCCTAGGTGACTGGCTGCTCCTACTGGGATATTACACCATATTGTGGTTGCAGCTCAACAATGGTGATGTCTGGATTAGCTTCAGTGAAAGAAAGTCTCTTTTTTTTTTAGTCTATGCACATCTTCCATCATGGTAGTCAAGGTCACATTGTTCAAAAGTTCCTTGACCAAATCCTGAAGTAGCTGAATAAGCAGTTGCTGACATCCATGGTGAGATCAGCTTCCCCACTTCTTACTGAAACCTCTCACATGGTGGGTTAGTGAAGATTCATATGGGACACAAATGTTTCTACACTTGAGTCTATTCACCTGCCAGCTAGTTCCTTACTTTCATTGCTACCAATCCTCCAAATATTTTCTCTTCCTTCTCTTCTTCTTCTTCTTTTTGAACTTATGATAAAACACACAGTAAAATCAGTATTCCAATATGCCTATTTCCAGGTTCAGGTGACCCTCAATGTTTTTGCTAGCTGAGTAATCGGCATTTCTTCTTGTCCCTAAGCTGAGTGGCATTTTAAATATTTTCAGTAGAGAGTCCCAATTCTAAGTTTAAAAGAATCCCTTCTGCCCTAGGACACTCATCTAGGTACTGCTGCAGGGGAATCTTCCTCCAGACAGAAAAGCAGGAGACAGACTTTCTCCTGGCTGTTTAACTATAAGGAAGTCCAGTGTGCTGTTCACTTGACCCTAATTCGAATTGGCCTGAGTCCTATAGTTTACCTACTTAAAAATCACACAAACCAGTTATAGAGCCTAATAAACTGTCAATGAGATATTTAAGCATATGGTAACTGTGTTTACTTGTTGCAGATGGGCATCAAAAATGGAAGAGAATAATATATTTAAAGCCCAAGAGAAGGTGAGCATTTATTCTCATTATATAGTTTTTAGGAAAGTTGTACTGAGGACTTTGCACATGAGGTATATTGGAGAAAGTGATCAGAATTTGGGGCAAATTTTCTTCATGTTGGTGCTCTTAATGATTACACAGTTATTGGATATTTGGAAGAAGTTAAAGTAAAGGATGAAGACTGAATTTATTTAATGCCTTCAGGTGGCAATATTGAGAAAGACAACTAAAGAAATTTATGCAGCTGCAGTTTTGGAGTTAAAACCCATTATGGAACCTCCATTAGCATGCAAGATGCTTTCTCACTGCTGTGATAAAATAAATAATGAGGTCCTGTTAAAACATAGTTTAATCCATGAAATGCCGCCATTTTGGTTGGCATAATAAAATTGATCAATGACAAACTACTTATAATTACATTCTTTTGTACCAGTAAACATAATGTAACTGATTTTGGATTGATTTTGTATTTATTGCATTGGCCAAAAAATTTGTTCAGAACCCAATATTTTTGGCAACCCAACACTACAAGAAATCCAGACAGCTGTTGGGGGGCGGGGGGCAGCGGGAGGAAGGAAAGAAGACCTCTATCAATATGTAGGAGTCTGGACAAATAAATTGGGAGGCAGGTGCTTAATGTACTATTACACAGCCACTAAATGAGCTAGACCAACATGATCCGTAAAGACGTCTGAGATACATGAATACATGACATGAAAACGTTAAAGTAAGTGATGGGGGTGGGGGCAGCTCATTGTAAAATAGCTTAATGCCTATCTATCCATCTATCTCCTGACGTATGTGAGAAATCAGAACTATATATGAAAATTCCAAGCTAATGGCAGTCGACTGTTTACCTCAAGGAAGTGAGGCTAAAGAGGGACAGGGGGGATTCTCACCCTTTATTAATTTTGGCATTGTCTTAGGTTTTTTAAAAACCATAGTTTGTGTATTACTTTTTTTTAAGTTTTTTTTTTTTTAATCATGTTTAATAATTATGGTCTGTGCTTCCTCTCTGTTTTCAGTTTAAAACCTAACTGGGGTCCACACACGTATGGAATTCTGATTATGTGATTCACCGTCGATATCCACATGGATGCTCAGGAAATCGGGGGCTGCTTCCAGGTGAGGCACGCGCAGGAGGTAGGAAACGAGACTGGAATCCTAGACCGACCGGAAGTGCCTGTGCGCCGTGGGCCCCGCCGGTGGGCTGACTTCTTCCCCGCCGGGCCGCTGTTCCCGCCGCGCTCCTCCCAGTGCTGGGGCGGGACACCCCACCCCCTCGCCTTTTCCAGGTCTGCAGAGACGGCCGAAGAATCTGGGTGGAGTGGGTGTGGCTGAGAAAGGGGTGTGAAAAGTGAACCTCGGCTCTGGGAGGGGAGAGGGGAGCTGGCGGTGGTCGTGCCCGGGGACCTAGAGCCGACCATTCTCCCGGGCTGGAATACCTTGCGCGGGAGAGGGTTGCCGGGACGAAGGGTCTTCCCTGTGAATAACGGCAGCAGGATTAGGACTCAGGACAGGAAATGTCTGAAGTCGGGAAATATATGGGTACAAGGAAGTTAAGCACAAATTTGTAGACTTTCTGAAGCCTTCCTCATGGAGAGCCAGTGTGTAATACTCTCAAGAGCTCTTTGGTTCTAAAAGCAGATAAAGGGGCATTGAATGGACTGATTTTCCAGTGCAGAATGTGACGTTTTCCAATTCCTTTTCCCATGGTTCACAGATTCCCAAACCTTGGAGTGCATATAAATCCCTGGGGAGACTAGGGATTAAAGATACATTATCAGGGCTCCCTATCCTCCCCCTCCCACCCCTTAACCCTGGATTCCGATTCCCTAGATGTCTGCCCCAGGGCCAGTAACGCTGAAATTCAGCTGCTGGGCTGCTCTTCCTGACATTTTGGAGACAGCCCTCCTGGGAATCAGGCCCTGCCTGGGTGTAAGCAGACTTCTCCCTTGGGCTTCTGTAAGTTCCTAGGACTGTCCTGATAAATAATTTAACCTTAAGCAAACCTCCTTAACTTCCCTTGGCCTCCATTTCTTATCTGGTTAAATAGTGGTTGTAATCAAGCCTCAGAGGGTAATTGTGAGGATTAAATGTGGTCTTGTATCTGAAAGCATGTTGTAGGGTGTTGTGCAGTGTTGGCTGTTACTCTGAGAATCAGCAGAGCAGTGTGGAAAACTCAGAGAATTTGCAGTCTACCTAAGCTTTCCTTTCTGTAAATTTAGTGAAAATGAAATTGTCCTTAGTGGTTGTTTTGAAGATTAATTTTAAAAACTCATGTAAAGATTTCAGTAAAAGTTCATTCATTTAGTCCAAGACAAGAAACAAAGTTTTCATTTTTTTTTCTCTAACTTTTTTACAATGAATCTGAACTTTTTAACCATTCTGAGTGATCTGTTTGGTCCCTAATTCCTCCATGAACTCTGTAAGGTATTATTGCTATTTCTTTTTCACATTAAAAAACTGAGGTTGGAAGAAGATAAGAAATAGGCACAAGATTGCACAATTGGTAAAAGAATCAGAATAAAACTGAGGTCTGGGTAACTTGAAAGTCTGCTTTTTGTATATTATGACCTTATCTATTCCATTATTTCATCCTTTGGTCAGCAAGTCACTACTTTCAGTGAAGAGGTTTAGGTCTATAACAATTGATTATAAGTTTCTATCATTAACTGTTGCCATTTTTCTACCTAAACAAAGACTTTTACTGATTAAAAGGAGGGAACTTCCAAAGGTGTTTGTAACTCATAGCTCCAGCTAGAGGGTGCCTTTTAAGTTATTCAAGGTCGAGATGAATATAGACTCCAAGGAGATTTTATGCCTGGATATGCGAGCTCCCAAGGTTTGGGAAGAACTCCTGACAGAAAAAGTGGAGGCAGAAAGTTATCTCCAAATGCAGGAATCCAGACTGAAACACAATAATCCACTGGCAGGGGAGATAGCCCGAAGGCCCTTTCGACAGCTCTGCTACCGGGAGACTCCTGGACCAAGAAAGGCTCTCACTCGACTCCAGGAACTTTGCTACCAGTGGTTGAGGCCACATGTGAGCACGAAGGAGCAGATCCTGGACCTGCTAGTGCTGGAGCAGTTCCTGTCCATCCTGCCCCAGGAGCTGCAGGGCTGGATGCGGGAACACTGTCCAGGGAGTGGGGAAGAAGCAGTGATTTTGCTGGAGGATCTGGAGAGAGAGCTCGATGAACCGCAACACAAGGTAGGAAGGGAGATTCACCAGGGAAAGAGTATGTGTCAGTCACCAAGGATCTCTGTGTCCTCTGCTTTGTATCCCCTTGACTTTGGTGATTAAATAAGACCTTGCTTTTTGTGTCTTTCTGAGAAGTGTTTCTTTAGACAGTTAATTTCTTCAGAGGTCAAATCTTATATCTCAAAAAAAAAAAATCTTGTTTGTTTCTAGATGGTAGCTACAGACAGGAACAAGAAGCCCTTTCTAAAAAGACAGTGTCTCTGGAAGCACAGATGTCACTAGCCCTTCAGTCCCAGCCTAAGGAGCACCAACTCACACGTGACCCTGCTCAGGAGCCCCACCCTATCGGAGAGACAGGTGAGGGACAGGATTTATCTGGTGTCGAACATATCCCACCTGGTCAAGCACAGATGGACAAAAAAAACCAGAGATGGGAAACCAGGGGGTGAGAACATGCTCTACTAGCAATGCTCAGAGCTTCTGGAAGCTGCTTGTACTTGGACAGGTTACTTAACCAGTTCATCAAGGTTTCTTCATCTGCAAAATGTCTGCTCAGGCTGCCATAACAGAATATCACAGACTGGCTGACTTAAGCAACAGAAGTTTATTTTCTGATAGTTTTGGAGACTAGAAATTCAAGATCAAGATGCCTTCAGAGTTGATTTCTAGTGAGACCTCTATTCCTTGCTGTCGAGAGCTGCCTTCTTGCTGTGTCCTCACGTGGGCATTTCTTTCTACCTGTGCCTGTGGCGAGAGGAGGAGAGAGAGAGAGTGAGAGAGCACTCGGGCATCTCTTCTTATTATTATAAGGACATCAGTCCTATTGGATTAGGATCCCACCTTTAATTACCTTAATTACCTCTCTGAAGACCCTATCTTCAAATACAGTTAAGACTTCAACAGATGAATTTGGGGTAGGTGTAATACAGTTCAGTCAATAACAAATATGTACCTCTAAAGGTCGCTGTGAGCATTGAATTCAATTTGTGAAAAACACGTGGCACACATTATGCTTAATAGATTGTAACTGTTATCAGAAATTACCAGGGCCACCCTTGTCGATTTGGGTTTACATTTGCAGTCAAAAGATACGAGGTATACTTAGTAGCTGGCAGACCGGATGAGAGAATCCAATGGACTAGACCTTGCCATTTTTTTTTTGTATGTAATCTTTTTAGTGGCGTCAGCACTGGGCACCGGTAGGTATAGAACTGGGTACTTGGGGCTGAGTCAGTTGCCTTCCCATTCTAACTCTCCCTGCACAACTGGCTCCAAATTCAGTCTAATTCCCCACATATAACATCACAGTCTCTCACTGACTTTTGTTACCCTTCTGGTAATCCGTCCACAGCAGAGGTCTCCTGTTTTCATTTTCACATTACCCCATGTGTATCAAAGCTATAACTTCTCTTGTCGCTCTGTTTCCAGCTTCTATTTATTTCATTTACCCCAGCAATCACACCCTTGTTATGATTTTGGAACACATCTCTTAATTTAAATTAAAACTATATTTGATGAGTAATTCTGTTCCCGCTGCAGACCTTCCTCTGACTCCCATGACCTCATCTTACTAAAATTCCTTCTGGTTTCGTCTTCCTCCTTAATGGGCATCTTTCCAGTCAGTTCCTTTGTTACTTTCTTCTTCCTCTACCCTTGAACTTGGACTTCTCATTTTTCAGCCATTTTTTCCTTTCTTCTACCTTCCAAGCCTGCATCTAGAACCCTGCTGAGAACCCTTCTTCCACGGCACATCTGAGTAAGTCCTTCATCCATCTATCCATCCATCCATCTGGTCATTCATTCATTCAACTAATATGTGTTAAGCATCTACAGTGGCTACAGGAGAGTATCCAGAAGGCTTCTACAGATCAGAGTTCTCCCTACAGCACTGTCAGTGCACATGTGTGTTGTACGTTCAGGAAAAGCCCATTTTGTAAAAGCAGTGTAGGAAGTACTTGAGATTACAAGGACCAAATACAAGTTCCAGCTCTTCAGTTCTTTAGCCAAGCAACATTTAAAGTTACTTTATATCATTGAATTTGAGTTTCTTTTAAAATGCATACAGATAGTAAAGAATCCCCAAAACACACAAGTTTACATAGTAAAAAGTAAAAGTTCTCCTCCAAGTCCAACTCCCCAGGAGTAACTACTCTTATCAAATTGCTGTGTGTTTTCCATATTTCTTTCTAAATATAGTCTGTCTAACTGTAGACAGATTCCTTTGTATATCTTTAGTTCTTCTAAGAAGTGGGATGCTAACAC
Organism: Moschus berezovskii; assembly: GCF_049115385.1. Lineage (NCBI taxonomy): Eukaryota > Metazoa > Chordata > Mammalia > Artiodactyla > Moschidae > Moschus > Moschus berezovskii. Next base: position 41,481,206 of record NC_142482.1, on the reverse strand, counting down.
GAACAGGTTTTGTGGTTAGTTTGATAATATATGTGAAAGTGCTTCGTAACTCACGGAACACTGTATAAATGATCATTATTAAAAAGTGGGAAATGTCTTGGCTTTTATATTCTACGCAGTCCCCTTGTACATTTCAGATGTAAATGTAAAATTTGAGCAAAAGGGCAGTACTGGTCTCACTTGTGGCCCATTTCTTCTCTGCAGACAGATTTCTGTTTTGCAAACCTGTTGTCATCTCCCAGCTAAAAGGAAGTGGAGAACCCTGGTTTCATCCCAGAGGAGTCCTAAGAGGCACCTATCCAGGAGTGTGAGGGACAGTGCAGTTAGATGTCAGAGTCCGATGTTTTGGGTTTTTCTGAGTTGAAAAGTGGTGATCACACCTGGGGAACCCAAGACATCCTAAGGATTCCACAGCAGCCCTTCTCCATCCTCACCTTCAACTCATCTAAATAGAGGCAGTCTAATTAGGTTGGTTGACTATTGTCCAACATGAACCAGTCCTATAGTACAGCCTTTGCCTCAGCACCAGCCCCCGGGTCAGTCAGTTCAGGCCATAGTAGTAACATTGATTTTAATCCTTTCTCTAAATATTCAACAAATATTTATTGAGCCACCACTGTGCACCAGCCAAGATTCTCAGGGAATAAACCAGAAAGATCTTGTTCCCATGGAGATAAGATTGTATGTAGCAAGGGGGAGACAAATAATAAGCATGTAAATAAGATGATATAATTTGTTAGAAGGTGATGTTACAGAATAAAGCACAAATAGAAGAATATACAGGGAATTTGACTGCTATGGATGGGGCATACAGAGTGTAGTTTTAAGTGGAAGAATTGAGAAGGTGAGAATTGAGCAAAAACTTCAAGGAAGTTGAGAGAATGAGCTCTGAGGTCAGAGTTTCCAGGAAGATAGAAGCACTAGAGCTGAGGCTTTGTCCTGGGGATGTACCCAGGATGATTACAGATTAGAAAGACATAAAGTGCTTCCTACAGCACCTAGAATAGGAGAAGCTCAGCACTTTTTCCATAAATGACCAAACGAATGGAGGTCTACACAAAATAGCTTTCTTTAGAAAGGGTCACTTTGAGGCTCCCTGCATCACAGTGTGGAAGGAATTCTCAGGGAAGACTCTGGAGAAGCCACTCTGATCCTGACCATTCTCTTCTTGTGAAGAATATAAAAAAATTTTCTTCAGGCCTCATCCATGTCGGGGGCACCTAGCTGCATTTTGCCAAAGAGGGCAAACTTCCCTTGTTACCTAGAAGAAGGTGTTGCCACACTGGCCCCTCAGTTTGTAACCTCCTTCCTACTCTGTGACATCAGGATAGAAGTACCTCACTTGGGACTTCCTTGGTGGTCCAGTGGCTAAGATTCTGTGCTCCCAGTGCAGGGACCTGGGTTTGATCTCTGGTCAGGGAACTAGATCCCACATGCAGCAGCTAAGAGTTCATATGTCACAGCTAAAAAGAAAGAGATTCTGCATTACACAATGAAGATCAAAGATCTCATGTGCCACGACTAAGACCCCTGCAGCCAAATAAATACATAGATTAAAAAGAAAAAGAAGCAGCAGCACCTTGCATTTCTGTTCACATAGCAACCCATTCATCACTAGGCTCAGGGAACAAGTGACATTTACCTGGTCTTTTTTTTTGTTTCAGGTGGAATGACCCAGACTGAGGACAGAGAGTTGGTGCTAAGGAAACATTGTCCTAAGAGAGTGGAACCGTGTGGTAAAGTGTCTCATGGACAGACCTGGGAGGAATCACAGCAGGGGCCCCGACATGGAGAAGTCAGTGAACGTAAGGGTCGGGTAGAGAGGCCCTGGGGAAGCCCTGTAGGAGCCGGACCACACAGATGTGAGGAATGTGGAAAGAGCTTTGCTCAGAGCTCGGGTCTGGTTCGACATCAAAGAGTTCACACTGGAGAAAGACCTTATGAGTGTAATGAGTGTGGGAAAACCTTCAGTCGGAGTTCGGGTCTTTTCAACCACAGAGGAATCCACAATATTGAGAAACGGTACCACTGTACGGAGTGTGGAAAGGCCTTCAGCCAGAGTGCCGGTCTCATCCAGCATCAGAGAATCCACAAGGGAGAAAAGCCATATCAGTGCAGCCAGTGCAACAAGAGCTACAGTCGGCGCTCGTTTCTCATCGAGCATCAGAGAAGCCACACCGGGGAGCGCCCTCACCATTGCAACCAGTGTGGGAAAAGCTTTAACCGCCACTGCAACCTCATCCGCCATCAGAAGATCCACCTGGTGGCTGAGCTGGTCTAATCCAAGCTGTGTGCAAGTTTTCCGGATCACTCACCAAGTCACATGGGATAGATAAAGACTAGAAAACACCTTTCTTCCTGTCTCCGCAAAATGCGTTTTGGTCTCAGTTCAGTTCAGTTGCTCAGTCATGTCTGACTCTTTGCGACCCCATGGACTGCAGCACGCCAGGCTGCCCTGTCTATCACCAACTCCCAGAGTTTACTAAAACTCATGTCCATTGAGTTGGTGATGCCATTCAACCATCTCATCCTCTGTCATCCCCTTATCCTCCCACCTTCAGTCTTTCCCAGGGTCAGGGTCTTTTCAAATGAGTCAGTTCTTCACATCAGGTGGCCAAAGTATTGGAGTTTCAGCTTCAGCAAAAGTCCTTCCAATGAACATTCAGGACTGATTTCCTTTAGGATGGACTGGTTGAATCTCCTTGCTGTCCAAGGAACTCTCGAGTCTTCTCCAACACCACAGTTCAAAAACATCACTTCTTCAGCACCCAGCTTTCTTTAGAGTCTGACTCTCACATCCATATATGACTACTGGAAAAACCATAGCTTTGACTAGATGGACCTTTGTCAGCAAAGTAATGTCTCTGCTTTTTAATAAGCTGTCTAGGTTGGTCATAACTTTTCTTCCAAGGAGCAAGTGTCTTTTAATTTCAGGGCTACTGTCACCATCTGCAGTTATTTTTGGAGCCCAAAAATATAAAGTCTGTCACTGTTTCCATTGTTTCCCCAACTATCTTCCATGAAGTGATGGGACCAGATGCCATGATCTTAGTTTTCTGAATGTTGAGCTTCAAGCCAACTTTTTCACTCTCCTCTTTCACTTTCATCAAGAGCCTCTTTAGTTCTTCTTCACTTTGTGCCATCAGTGTGGTGTTATCTGCATATCTGAGGTTATTAATATTTCTCCTGGCAGTCTTGATGCCAGCTTGTGCTTCATCCAGCCCAGCATTTTGCATGATATAATCTTCATATAAGGTAAATAAACAGGGTGACAAAATACAGCCTTGACCTACTCCTTTCCCAATTTGGAACCAGTCTATTGTTCCATGTTCAGTTCTAACTGTTGCGGCTTGATCTGCATACAGATTTCTCAGGAGGCAGATCAGGTGGTCTGGTATTCCTGTCTCTTGAGGAATTTTCCAGTTTGTTGTGATCCACACACTCAAAGGCTTTGGCATAGTCAATAAAGAAGAATTTGATGTTTTTTTGGAACTCTCTTGCTTTTTCGATGTTCCAGCAGATGTTGGTGTTTTGATCTGGGGACATCCATAAAAGGAAGGTTTGGGGTTTTGAAGGTGCTGCTTTCCCTTTGGTTCCTTCCCTTTCCTGTTTCTTACTAAACCCATCCCTCTTATTTATTCTCTTTGAGATGACTGCTAACCTTTTCTAAAAATGTATTCATAAATGGCAGTGCCACAGCCAACATGCTAGGACGACCTATATCTGTGCTTAATTCCTAAAGATCACATAGAGTGCTGCTGATGTTGTACAATAAGGGGGTCTTTGGTGTTCCCCGTGACCAGTACCCACATAGTAAACACTGTTTCTGCCTACTGCTTCCCTCTGATACCTGCATGATCCTCCCTTGGATCACTGACCAGCATTGGCTGGGTGCTTCGCTGTTTTCAGAGTGCTTCCATTTACTTCACCACAGTTGCTTCTTGCAACAACCACACAGGAAAATGAGTATTATTATCCTGTTTTACAGATGAGGAATTGAAGATTCAGAAGATCCAACCTTAGAGCCAAGGCTTAACCTTTGGACTTTTATTTTTAGTAAACTTTTAACTTATGGAATAATTTTAGACTTATAAAAAAAGTTGAAAAGAGGGAGTTCCCTGGCAGTCCAGTGGTTAGGACCCGGAGCTTTCACTGTCATGGCCCCAGTTCAGACCGTGGTCGGGGAACTAATATCCCACAAGCTGTGCAGTGTGTCACTGCCCTCCCCCCACAAAAGTGGTAAAGATAGAGTTCTCATGTACCCTTCACCCAGCTTCCCCTAATGTTAACATCTTAGGTCTTTTTAGTTAAACGCTTGACTTTTGACTCCACTATTTACAGTGTCATGCTTCATACTGGTATTCTTAGATTTCCTCATTTAAGCTCTGTCACCCGAAATTCCCTTAGTGCTCTCCCATCACATCTTCAGCATTACAAAAAGTCGTCGGTATCCTAAGTATTAATATAAGACATCAGAGCATTGGATCATCATCCATAAGATGCTTTGAAAACTACCATCTTAAATCTCCTGAATCTTTCCCTTCTGTTGTATTGCTTAGGTCTGGAGTTGCCTGCTGATGTTCTAATCTGATCTCGTGTCCATTTTTTTTCCACACTTAGGATCCTGGTGAACGCTCCCAGTGTTCTACATACCGTCCTGTATAACCCTATATTTTCTTTGGAACTGCTGAGTTTTCCATCTGAAATAATAATCCAGTGACAAGAAGGGACCTGATAGGAGGGAGAAAATCTTCCAAATGAAATGCAAGAATATGAAGTTGGTGTGTATCTGAAAAGTATATGAAAAGGGAATCACTTGAGGAGGGCATGAAAAAGATGAAATCTGTGATACCAGGGGCCAAAAGAAGAAATAATGGCCAGACACAGAACAGGTATGTGGGATAAGGAAAGAGAAGTTCAGACAGTGGACATCTGTCAGTAGAAGCAATGAAGATGGGCCTAGGAACATACCCAGAATGGTCCAGAATGCTTATGAATGTGTCAAGATTTGATCATGTAGGGGAAATATGCAACAGACTGTCAACATGGTAACTGGGGTAGATGGAGGACTACATGACCCTTTGACTGTGTTACCTCTCTGAGCTGTGAATATGCTTATTGTACAGAGGTGGTATGAATCCCCCTTCCAATTACTAGGGATGATGCTATGAAGAATGAATGAAAAATGTTTTATTCTCATCAAGGGACTTTTGGGGGACAGTAGGGCAGCACCCAAGCTGGTCCAGAATTGACTTGAATAGTGCAAAGGATGTCACAGGTTAAGAGAGCTGAGACTGGAACTTCTAAGACAGAATTTGAAATTTTTCTTTCTATCAAGTATATTAAAGTGTTAGTTACTCAGTTGTGTCCGACTCTTTGTGACCCCAAGGACATAGCCACCAGGTTTCCCTGTCCATGAAATTCTCTAGGCAAGAATACTGGAGTGGGTTGCCATTTCCTTCTCCAGGGGATCTTCTCGACCCAGGGATCAAGCCCAGGTCTCTTGCATTGCAGACAGCCAGGGAAGCTCAAAGAAGGAGCTTCCTGGAGAAGGAAATAACAGTTCATGGTATCACAAGAGGCAGACAAGACTTAGGACTAAACCACCACCACCAGTGCAAAGGAGGGTAAGAGCTAGTGGCCCTGGTTTTTATTGTGGTTAGGGGATGGGTCCAGGAAATACTTCGTATGCACAGATAAGGTAAGGACTTGCATAGCTTGAGGTGCCAAGTGAGGAAGCACATTTCTTATAAACTTACTCAGATGTGGGGGAGAAAGGAAGGGGAAAACAGAAGGTGAAAGCTGTCAGTGATCTGTCAAACATCAACAACAGAGTCAAGATTTTTTAAAAATTACAACTGTTTAAAGAGAACCAATTCAGGAGATACTTTATCGTGTGATTCTAGTTGCTCTATCCTTGTAAACTAAGGAGTAAGTAAGAATTTAGCATTCAATCCATTTTGTATATAATCAGAAAAAGCATCTGTTAAAAAAAAAAATCCATACCTGTCCATTTGACTACCTGAAATTGTTTCACTACTGCAAAGTGGCTCACCTCCCACTGAAGTCAGCTGAGACTTTCTAGAAGAGGTGAGCTCCCAGAGGCAGCCTGTCCCCTCACTAGACTCTTGAAGGGGTGTAGTTTGTGGGACCTGAGGTGAAATTTCAGGGATTCCTAATCTGTTTGGAGACATACAACTCTTTCTCACCTACTTCCTGCCAGAGAGGATCAGCTGGGACCTATGAGTAATAAATGTTTAGATTCAAAAGGGTATTACTATGGTAGTAGTTAATTTTAATACACTGAGGAGCTATCGTGTCCATCATATTTTCAAAAGCGTCCAAAAACTAAACAAAGAACTACTGCTTGATGTGTGGTGGAATGACAAGAAACAGGTGTGGTGGAGCCTTTTCAGAGAGAGCCCTGACTCCCACTTTGATTTTTTTTCACACATACACACACACACACACACATCAACTTTTTCATCGGCTCTCCTGGTTTACCAGGTTCTCTCTCCAGATCCTCCAGCACAATCACCATCTCCTCTTCACATTCTGGATGAAGTCCTCACCCTCAGACCAGTTGCTGGTCACCCTGCCCATCCTGACAAGATGATACCCAATGCGGCAGAAGCCAGTGATTTGGGAGTACTTTTAAGGTATAGAACTAACTGTTGAATACAAAGGTATTAATATCAGATGAGCTAGTTGAAGGCTATAACCAGAAGATCCTCTGAGGCTCACACAGCAAGAAGTTAACTCAGAATTCAACCCTCAATTCAGAAAAATCTAGATGTCTTCTACATCCTGTTCACCCTTAGAAACCTTTCTTTGACCTTTGATTCAGGTATTTAAGGGGGTGTTTCCAGGTTTGCCCCTATCCCTTTGGGAGAAAAGTAGAGAAATGGAGAGAGAAGGAATATACTGGACTTCTCTTTGAGATTACATCAAAGACTGGCTTTTATCACAGTTCATATTGTAGCCTTTCACAGTGGCAGTACCTATCCAAGTGTTTGGTGTCATTTGCCACTTTCCAACTTCCTCAGATTCTATTATTTACTTTTCTGAATCTGTTTCCTTAAGTATGACTGAAATTGCAGTCTTATTCATGGGACTGTGGACTACCCAAGCCAGGAGAGTCACCATTGTTACCTGCACAACAGCTGATTGATATAGGTGAGGGTACTGTTCATGAGAAACAATGTCTCTGTGTGTGTGTGTGTGTGTTAGTCGTTCAATCATGTCCAACTCTTTGCAACCCCATGGACAGTAGTCCGCCAGGCTCCTCTGATCATATAAGTGGGTAAAAATCTTACTGGATAACTGAAACTCTGGATACAAAGCTTCTATCCTAATTTTTCTACTAATTAGATGGGGGAACTTGAGCTCCCTGAATTTCTCTATGTTTCAGCAGAAAAGTGAGTCTTTTAGTTTTTAGGGGGTCTTTAAAATTGATCATGGGGAGGAGTTCATAAACTATTTTTAAAGAGTCTACAAATTAGCCATAATATCTTTTCTTTAATTTTGTTTGGCAGTGAGGTGACTGTTCCTCAAGAGGTGAAAGCAGTGTGAGAGTTAAAATGTGTCTAGAGTGAGTGCTGGCCTTCTATGCCAATATATGTATGTCTGCCTCTTGAGAAACCTGTATGCAGGTCAGGAAGCGACACTTAGAACTGGACATGGAACAACAGACTGGTTCCAAATAGGAAAAGGTGTACGTCAAGGTTGTATATTGTCACCTTGCTTATTTAACTTATATGCAGAGTACATCATGAGGAACACTGGGCTAGAAGAAGCACAAGCTGGAATCAAGATTGCTGGGAGAAATATCAATCACCTCAGATATGCAGATGACAGCACCCTTATGGCAGAAAGTGAAGAGGAACTCAAAAGCCTCTTGATGAAAGTGAAAGAGGAGAGTGAAAAGGTTGGCTTGAAGCTCAACATTCAGAAAACAAAGATCATGGCATCTGGTCCCATCACTTCATGGGAAATAGATGGAAAAACAGTGGAAACAGTGTCAGACTTTATTTTTTTGGGCTCCAAAATCACTGCAGATGCTGATTGCAGCCATGAAATTAAAAGACGCTTGCTCCTTGGAAGGAAAGTCATGACCAACCTTGATAGTATATTAAAAAGCAGAGACATTACTTTGCCAACCAAGGTCTGTCTAGTCAAGGCAATGGTTTTTCCCGTGGTCATGTATGGATGTGAGAGTTGGACTGTGAAGAAGGCTGATCGTCGAAGAATCGATGCTTTTGAACTGTGGTGTTGGAGAAGACTCTTGAGAGTCCCTTATACTGCAAGGAGATCCAACCAGTCCATTCTAAAGGAGATCAATCCTGGATGTTCATTGGAGGGACTGATGCTAAAGCTGAAACTCCAATACTTTGGCCACCTCATGCGACGAGTTGACTCACTGGAAAAGACTCTGATGCTGGGAAAGGTTGGGGGTGGGAGGAGAAGGGGACGACGGAGAATGAGATGGCTGGATGGCATCACCGACTCTGTGGACATGAGTTTGAGTGTACTCCAGGAATTGGTGATGGACAGGGAGGCCTGGCGTGCTGTGATTCATGGGGTCGCGGAGAGTCGGACACAACTGAGCAACTGAACTGAACTGAACTGATACCTTGAGGAAATTAGAATTATTAAAAAAAACAGTTATGCGTATAAAGCTTTATCACCATAATATTGAAACGGAATATATGTCTAAGGAAAATTCATAAGTAATGCTCCAAATCTTGAGATTTATGTGTATGCATAATAGGGTCTTTGATCCAAGACTAAACAAGACCAAAAGGACATCAACAAGGACTGGTGGACATATTTTCTCAGATTTTTGGGGTCTGGGATTTCATTTTACTCTACTAACAAGCTAATTAGGGCTTCACTGGTAGCTTAGCTGGTAAAGAATCTGCCTACAATGCAGGAGATCCTGGTTCGATTCCTGGGTTGGGAAGATCTGCTGGAGAAGGGATAGGCTACCCATTCCAGTATTCTTGGGCTTCCCTGGTGGCTCAGCTGGTAAAGAATCTGCCTGCGATGTGGGAGACCTGGATTCAATCCCTGGGTTGAGAAGATCCCCTGAAGAAGGGAAAGGTTACCCACTCCAGTATTCTGGCCTGGAGAATGCTATGGACTGTATAGTCCATGGGGTCATGGTCACAAAGAGCTGGACATGACTGAGAGACTTTTACTTTCAACAAGCTAATTAATTAGCCTGTGATTCTTTCATGGAATCTGGCATAAAATAGGAGTTTCCTGGGTCAGAAACAAAGAATTTTATATGATTCCATGGAGGCCCAATGCCTTTCACATTTTGCCGTCAGAATTTCATTGTATTTCTCCAGTGCATGGATGTCCACGTCCTCCCCCACCCTTAGCCATACTGTTTCAAAGTTGCAATTGTTGTTCTTCTCCAATTTTCAAAAACCTTCTTATGCATGACAGTCCTCCTTGGGCCTTCAGTGCTCCTACGTGTCTTGTTGCATGGGTCCAGGTTATAAGGCCCTGATCATTACTTCTTTAACTGTCCCATTTCTCATAGATCGCAAGCCTAACACTTGTTATTCATAGATGCGAGCAGCATGAGATCATCATATTTGCATCAGTTTCCCTAGCTCCCAAGTCCCAAGGAGGTGACATGATGGGCTCATGTGGGTGCTATACACACAACGTGCGTATGTTGCATCTGGGAAACCTGAATTTATGAAATCCTCAGCTTTTATAATAAGCAGTAAGTAAGCAAGCTTGCTAATTGACCATTGGGATATGTTATCTCATATTTCAAGATTACCAACTACATAAACAATCCTGTAGAATAGACTGGTAAAAAATAAAAAACAAAGTCTTGTCCTTATTCTTTTATTCCTTTATTAAAAAACCATCATTCTCATAATGTCCTATTTTAATTTATGTATTTATTCTTCTCATTGTTTATCTTTTGTCAATCCCCACTGGAATATAAACTTCATGAGGTCAGAAATCTTTGTCCATTTTTGTCAATGTTGTATCCTGAATAACTAAAACAATATCTGGCTCAGAAAAGTGATTCAATTAACATAATTGTTCATGTTCAAGACTCCTACAAGTTAAATAATTTAAAACTGTTAAGTCCATGTGTATATCATTCTCAACTTTACAGTATATATTGACATTGCCTTTTAAGATGAGCACACCAGCTTACACATCCATCAGCTTATATGAGAGTTCAAAAATTTTCACATTCTTACTAGCAAATATTACTGAAACTGCAAAATTTTGCTGAGGTATTGGTATGAAATGTATTAAAATTTATCTTCTCCTAGTAACTAATGAAGTTAAAGATCTTTGCTTGTTTGTTGGTCACTCCAGACTCCTTATCTGTAAATTGCCTTTACATAGTTCTTGTCAATTATTCTGTTTGACTGTTGGATTTTTTTCTTGTTTATTTGTTAATGCTCTTTGTATAATCTGGGTATTGATATATGGCTTGCAAATATCTTCCATCGGTCTTCTGTTTGTAGTTTCCACTTGTTTCTGGTATCTTTTGATGTGGTTTTAAATTTTAATGATGTCAAATGTACTACATTTTTCCTTCACATTTTGTGCAGTCTGTGTATTTTATACTCAAGAGCATAAAGAAATGCTTCTGATTTTTTTCGAAAAATGTGAAAGTTTTGCTATTTGACTTTTATATCTTTAAACAATTAGAATTTGTTTTATTTTTTCCATTTATCTCAAAACATTGCAGTGCCATTTGTCAAATACTGTATATATACACTTATACACTGACTTATGTACATTTATATTTATTTCTATAAGTAACTGTAGATTTGGGGACTTGAGTTCATGTTGATACCTTAGATTCCAATCCAACACCACAGGATCATTTTGGCCTTTCTCTTTTTCATATTTGTAACTGCTTTTCTAACATGAGGAATCTGGCTCATGGTTGCATAGTTGCAAGGAGAGACCTTGACACCATAAGGTTGCAGCTGGCCGCTATTAGCAGATATTGTTTTGAGAATGGCTGGTAGTATCCTTGAGTTTGATACAGTTCAGAAAATTCAAGTTCTCAGTGATGCAGGAATGTGTCTGAAACCATATCCACAGTGTATACCCCCGCCCCTGCCCAGTTCCAACTGTGCCTGAACCACAGTTTCATATCTCGTCAGAACAAATAACATTGGCCTCATAGGAGGTGGGGGGCATTTATCTCTATCTTCAAAGCAGACATTGTGAACAATAAGGTGAATGCATTTTTTTTAATGGTTAAAGCAGATGTACATCTTGTAAGTCAGACTAACTTCCCCATACCTCAATAGGTGAAATTTTCTTCCATCACTATCTACTGTTACTATCCCCATTTATGGATTGGGAAAGTCAGGCACAGAAAGTTGAAATAATTTACAAGGTCACCCAGTTAGTACGTGGTAAAGCCAGGATTACTCAGGTAAATTTGCTTGAGAATCTGCAGATGTAACTATTATGCTAGATGGTAAATGAGGGCTCGGAAGAAACAAGAGCAAAGAAAGGAGATAACAGGACTAGAGAGTTTCTGGAAGTGGGAAGCCTGAAAGCCTGGTTGCCTGAGAAGAAGCCATGGAAAATAGGGATAACTGTTATGTGCAGAGAGGGAGGGGGAGTAGAAACTATAGTTACTTTTGCAGGAGCAATCTCAATGGCTTTGCTGTCAGTTTGCCACCTACAGTGTGTTATGGATGAATGGAAATTGAGGACTAGAGTCAGATAGGAGGGCTTCCTTTCAAGTTTAATAGTTTAGCCTTGAAGGGGAGGAAAGAGAGTGGTTATTGGAGTGGGGCAACAGCCAGGGGCAGCCACTGCTGCTTCGAGCAAGCGCTTGGTGATGTGTTCTGCTTCTTTGATGTTTCTGAGAGAAAGGGAGTGTCCTCCTGCCTGGAGCTCTGAGAAAACCCTGCTTTTTACTAAACTTTAGTGACAGTTTTATGCCAGCTCTTTAGTCAAGCTTACATCAGAGGATGGTATAGACCACAACAGCATCCTTACAAGATCCAAAGCTCTAGTCTTATTTCTTATGATTCGGAGCCTGTCATCCTTTCTCCTTCCCCTAACTGCTTCCCTTGGAGGTAAGGGCATGGTTGCTAATGGGTTAACTCGGGGACAACCACCGAGAGGCTCTTCCTAGAGGGCCCGGGAAATGGTACTGATTCCCACTTGGGCTTCCGGTGCCCCACAGTCTCAATTTTTCTCCAGCGTCTGGATGCTGTTCATTGCACCAAGACATCTTTGGGGATACTTATTGTGGGATTCAGGGTGGGGTGCAGAGAAGGACGCTGCAGAAGCGCGGACTGCAGGGGACAACCTGTGAGACTGCTCTCCAGGGGTGTCCTCGCTCCTGGACTCGCGGGAGGGGACCGCTGCAGTTTTACGGTCCTATAGTGATTTACCACCTTTCAAGAATTTTCCGAAGACATATAGCTCCCAGGTAGAGTGAGGCTCAAGTACTGCCTTGGTCCACGATGGCTAGGGAATCGAAGGAAAGCGCAGCTTTGGACGCCCAGTCTGCAGAGGACCGGACGGGGATCCTGACCGTGAAAGTGGAAAAAGAGGACGCCTCCGTTTTGGCTGCGGAGGAGCGCGCCCCAGGCAGCCCGGCTCCCAGCCCCGAGCGCTCCCGCCAGCGCTTCCGAGGCTTCCGCTACCCGGAGGCTGAGGGGCCCCGCGAGGCGCTGAGCCGACTTCGGGAGCTCTGCCGACTGTGGCTGCGGCCTGAGACTCGCAGCAAGGAGCAGATGCTGGAGCTGTTGGTGCTGGAGCAGTTCCTGACCATCCTACCGACGGACTTGCAGAGCTGGGTGCGGGAGCAGCATCCGGAGAGCGGGGAGGAGGTGGTGGCGCTCTTGGAGTATCTAGAGAGGCAGCCTGATGGGCCGATGCCGCAGGTAGAACAGGTATAATGTCTGCAAGCAGTGGTCGGCTTCTTCCTGAAATCTCAAGATCAGAGTGAGGGGCTTTTCTTTAAGATCCAGAAATTCTCCGTCTCTTTTTGTACTATAAACCTCTTTGACAGTAAGGTGAAGTCTCTGGACTCCTTCACATAATAGTATTTATTAAATACCTGAAGTAAAATATAAAGAATTAAAAGCAACTCAATTATATTGAAATACAGTTAGCAAAGTAGTAAATGTATGGTAAAGTTATATATGCGCTTTAAAAAATTAATGTACTAAATAGTGAGATCTAGGGACAGGCCTAATAACTCTAGGATAATTTCAAAGTGGTGGTGAATATCTTTGATAACATTTACCTGGTTGTAATGTGATGTGAAAACACCTGCAGTTTCAATTGGTGTCTGTAACACCTTGGTTTGTTGCTTCCACTCATGATTGAAGGAAATAATGAATTTTGCTTAGAGTCTAGTAAAAATAATTTTTCCTATTCATATTCATGGAATACTTAGGAGGGAATCTGTGGACCACAAGTTAGAAACCCCTGGGTTCATATTTATTTACATCTTCCTGAATATTGTATAAGACTAAGTTCCCTTTGTATTATCGTGTATCTTTGTGTGTTCCTTTCAGCGTGTACATAACCAGACCAAAGGCTTCTAATTGGTGACCCAGAGACCACAATTCTTGAGTTGGCATTAGTGCCTCTTAGCCCTGTAATAAGAGAAGAATCACTTCAAGTTTCAGCTTCAGGCTTTTCATTTTTTATAGGTGTTGTGGGAAATTCTAAGCTGCACATGAGCTAATGAGACAGTGGCTTGAAAACCCATGGATTACAAATGTCTGGAAGGAAACCTGCATTTAATGAGGACATACCATCACTAGGCCCTGTGTTAGGTGATTTCATACACTGGGATCTTATTTGCTGGTTTGCAAAGCCCTGTAAGCTAGAATTAACCTCTTTTTTAGGATAAGAAAACATATTAGTGTTCTCTGAGAACTTAGCACCAGTTCCCAAAGAGTTTTCACAAAATCACAAATATAAATAACGAGGGAGCACAGAGTAATGCTAAAGAACGTGGACTCTGGAGTCATTCTGCCTAAGCTGGGTGACCTTGGGCAAGTTGCTTTAACACTGTGCCTCAGTTTCACCATTACAAGAATGCAGATAATAAAAGTACCTAGCTAAGGTTGTTGCTATCTGCATTAAGTTAATATTCATAAAGCTCTTAGAAATAATGAATAGAAAGGAAATAGAAAGTACTAGCACATAGAGAATGTGATAGAAGTGTCTGAATAAATAAATGAATGACTTTTAGGTCCCAGGTGGTGGCCAGGGGCAAGAACTGCTCTGTTGCAAGATGGCAGTGTTGACACCCATTCAGAGGCCACGAAATATCCAATTCCAGCCAGTGAAGGCTCTGCTCAAGCATGTATCTCTGGGATCCAGTCCAGACAGAGGTGAGTGTTATCTTCTGGGCAGTATGAATTCTACAGACTTCACCCAGTTTCACTTAAGGATCCCCTAAAGGACAGATCTGTGGATAGGAGCTTTATATGCCCATCACAGATCTACTTCTCTTTGAGACTGAGGCTAGCAGGGAAATTTCAAACAATAGTGGAAAGCTTTCCTAACCAAACCTGGACATGATAAATAAGACTTTATTAAAATTGGTGTTTGGAAAGAGTTGATTTTTTTTAGCAACACAGTTATCTCCATTCATTCAACATATATTTCTGGAGGCTCCCTATGTGGTAGCCAGTGTTGGTGTTGTGGGTATCAGGAGTAGCATGATCCATAGCATAGATTTCTTCTTCCAGTGGAGCTTACATTCTAGTAAGGAGAATATCAAATAAATTAATAATACACTTTCAGATATTGGTGAGTGCTATGAGGAACATAAGACAGAATGTGTAAAGCCTGTCAAAATATTCCAGAATTGTAGGACTTGTGCAAATCAAAGAGTGTAAATCTTCAAAACCTATCACTAGAACAGGGTGAAAATTTACTCAGTAGGAAACTGCTATATTTTCCTGAGTGTTCCCCATGTGCTATGAACATTTGGGCAGAGTTCCAAGACAAATAACACTGGGATATGTCAGCCAACATGAAATCTTTATTTCTCAACAGAGGTCCTAGCCTAACCTATTTTCTGCCTCCTGCCAAGTTCACCTTTTATAGGAAAACCTGAAGTTCCCCTTTACTTCTCTTGAATCTGAGCAAGTTCTATATAAGCAGATTCCTATTTCCTTCTTTTTGAGCTCAGCCTAATCTGACTCTTCTTAGTCTTTTATAGTAGAACTAAAGAAGAAAAAGCACTCTAAGCTTCTAAATATATTTTAGCAAGAACAAATATCCTCTTATCCACTCTTCCAGAATGTTCAAGATGAAAGACTCTTTATATGGAATGCTTTGTTTTGTCTTTATGCTCCTTCCATTTCTTACCTAGGATCTGCCCATCAATTTTGTGCCTCTGTGGAGCATACCACATCTCTTTAGGTCTAAGGATTTGAGCTGGCCAGGATCAGGAATTTTGGAAAGGCACACATGCTGTTTAAACTTCTTTGTGGCAATTTATCTATGCAGTTTTTGAACTTGGATTCCACCGGGCAGGAAGGCAGAATGCCAGGGTAGATCTCATCCAGAGTGCTTTCCTTCTCAGTTCTCCAGGTTCCAAGGCTTGCCCCTGGGGGGCACTGCAGAGAAGATGCCGTGATAGCCACCAGGTTCGCCCCAGGGTCCCAGGTGAGCTGGAGCCCCTCTCCCTCCCCCTGCACCCAGCACCCTTTACTACTGATGGGCTCCCCAGTAGATCTCTTTCTCCCCATTCCTCCTCCACCCTCATCCTATATGCATCTGGAGTTTGAGTTTTCTCATCTATTCCAAGATTGCCATATGTCATTATTTTGGTGTTCACTTAAGAGGATTTTTCTGTTTCACTCCTAGCTGAGGGAATGTCTGTGCTTCTCGGTTCTGTTTGGTCAACTCTTTCATCAACAAGATTTTCTTCTTCATGGGAAATTTAGCAAATACAAACTGAAGATTTTGTTGTGATGGTAATTTGGTTTTGTTTTGTTTTTTAAGTATCAAAAACTGTGCTGCTAGTGAGGGATATAAAATCATGCTCTGTCCCCTAGGGACTTAAAGGAACACAGAAGGTGTGTGCTTTTAGTCCAAGATATTGAACAGCATTTGCTTAACCTGGATTTTAATTTCTTACCCAGTCTTTCATGTCCTGCTTGAAGACCTCAGTATTTGAGGCTCTGTAGAATCTATTTTCCCTCACCTCAGACCTAGATTTCATTGTATTTTAAAATAATTGCTATAAATAAGCCCCCATCCCTGGTTTGCCAAAGCACATCACATATATTTTGAAAAGTTTGGATAATGTTCCACTCCTTTCACTGCATTGGTCCTTATTTTCCAAACCTTTCACTTTCTGGACTTTTTAGATATTTATGTGAAAGTTCTTATTGTAATGTGTGTATTTCTTTCCTTTAATGGTTATTTTATTGATGAAGATATTATTAGAGACAGGGTTAAGTAGGCAGAAGTGTACCATACTTGTTCTTTTATAAACAGCCCGTGTAAAGGGAATGTTCCTTCATTACATGTACCCAGTTGCTGTTTTTTTTAATTTTTATTGGATCTTAGTTGATTTATAATATGTTAGTTTCAGGTATACAACAAAGTGAATCAGTTATACATATACATATATCCACTCTTTTTTAAAAATTAATTTATATTTTGGCTGCACCACACAGCATTTGGGACCTTAGTTCCCTGACCAGGGATCAAACCTGCACCCCCTACAGTGGAAGTGTGGCATCGCAACCACTGGACCATCTAGGAAATCCCTCTCCACTCTTTAGATTCTTTTCCCATATAAGCCATTACAGAGTATTGAGTAGAGTTCCTTATGCTATCAAGTAGGTCCTTACTAGTTATCTATTTTATATGTAGTAGTATGTATATGTCAATCCCAATCTTCCAATTTATCCTTTCCTACCTCTTATCCCCTAGTAATTGTAAGTTTGTTTTCTACATCTGTAATTCTATTTCTGATAAGTTCATTTGTACCCTTTTTTTAGATTCCACATATAAGCAACATTATATGATGTTTGTCTTTGTCTGATTGACTGACTTGTACTCAGTATGACTGGTTGGGGAGTGATTTTGGGCAAGTGGAACTAAGTGGGATTACCTATTGTTTTAGGGGCCATTTAAAATGGAAGATGTGGCCCTGACTGTCTCCCCTGGATGGACACAGCTGGATTCATCTCAGGTGAACTTGTATGGAGATAAAAGGCAGGAGAACTGTGGCAGCCTGACCTCCTTGGGTAAGACTGATGGGCATTTCTTCTAAGATTTCCTGGCTTCCTTTGTATATTAGCATATACTAGGCTATTAGAAGCTATTTGAATTATGTTTGGCATTAGAACCACCATATCTGAATCCCAACTACTAACTGGCTATGTGAGTAGTTTATTAATCCTTCTGAGCCTTGCTTTTTATAAAAAAAATTGTGTATTTATCTATTAATATTTGGCTAGTCTTTGTTGTGGCATGTGGGATCCTTAGTTGCAGCATGGGAACTCTTAGGGCATGTGGGATCTAGTTCCCTGACCAGAGACTCAACGCAGGCCCCCAGCATTGGAAGCACAGAGCCTTAGCCACTGAACCACTAGGGAAGTCCATGAGCCTTGCTTTTTAATCTATACTGCCAGTGTTCTGGTCAGTTTAGGTGGGATGAAGTAGGTACAGCCTCTAGTTTAGATCTAACTCATAGTAGATGCTCAGTAAATGCTGATTTCTTCCCCTTCCCTTCTATTGCTAGACCTGACAGGAGAGGAGAACTGAGGGGTCTCTTCAGGAAATGGGCCACGGAACCATAGGGCGAGAGCTTAGAAGTGATCTAGAGACTGACTGCAGAGCCTGGCCTTAGACAGGAGGATGCGGTGCAGAGACACACAAGATTGCCTGGCTTGTCTGAGTTCACACAGCTCATTGGCAACACAGTAGGGGCTCCAACTCAGATCTCCCAGCACTGATGCCAGTTTTATTTGGTAGACCCTGCCTCTGCCTCGGTTCCAGCCAGAAATGACCGCACCTTTTGGTAGTCATTGAATTCTGAGTTCCTGCTTTCCCTGTTTCTCACAGAACATTTCAGAAATTCTTTTACTTGCCTTGTTTACTGTCACCCTCTGCTCAGCCCTTTTAGTATCTAATCCCAAGCACATGGCTCTGCCTTACTTTCTCAGAATTTAGAGCCTCTGAGTGTATCCCCAGCACAGTCTTCAGTATTTCTCACCACCTTCCCTCCAAATCTCTCCTTTCCCAGATTGTACCCTTCTTCCAAGAGCCCCATTCTCATTCTCAGGACTCCCTCCTCCCCAGCATCCCTGTCCTCCCCCTTTATTCCCATCTGTATTCTAATACTTACATCCTCATCCTTGCCATATACAGGCCTCTGTAATTCTTGCCTCCCTGGGACTCAGCACAAAGCTTTCCTCTGTGGCAGGACATAACTGACAGTTGCTGGCCATTTGTTGTTCAGGTGGTGTGGTGCAACCGAAGATCAGAGAGCTGCCTCCAGATGAGGATCATCCAACACAGGAGCCTGGGCAGATACCACGCCACTTGGGTGAAGCCACTGGCCAGATGCCTACATGTGCCGAAGCTGGTGAACAGGAGGGCAGGTTACAAAGCAAGCAGAAAAGTGCCGCAGGAAACAGGCGGCACTATTGCCATGAATGTGGAAAGACTTTTGCTCAGAGTTCAGGCCTGACTAAGCACAGGAGAATTCACACTGGGGAGAAACCCTATGAATGTGAGGACTGTGGCAAGACCTTCATCGGAAGCTCCGCTCTTGTCATTCATCAGAGAGTGCACACTGGTGAGAAGCCATATGAATGTGAAGAATGTGGCAAGGTCTTCAGTCACAGTTCAAACCTTATCAAACACCAGAGGACTCACACTGGGGAGAAGCCCTACGAGTGTGAGGACTGTGGGAAAACATTTAGCCAGAGCTGCAGCCTCCTTGAACATCACAAAATCCATACCGGGGAGAAGCCCTACCAATGCAACATGTGTGGTAAGGCCTTTAGGCGGAATTCACATCTTCTGAGACATCAGAGGATCCACGGCAATAAAAACCTTCAGAATCCTGACCCTGGGCAGACCTGGGAGAGTCAGGGGAGGAAGGAAAGCCAGTGGGAAAATGTTGAGGCTCCTATGTCTTATAAATGTAATGAGTGTGAGAGAAGTTTCACTAGGAATAGAAGCCTTATGGAGCACCAAAAAATCCACACGGGTGAGAAACCCTTTCAGTGCGAGACGTGTGGGAAAGGCTTTACCCGAACTTCATACCTTATTCAACATCAAAGAAGCCACGTTGGGAAAAGAATTCTATCTCCGTGACCCATGTCTTACATGCCAGAGTTGATGTTCCTTCCTCATTGAACTGAAGCCTCCCTGGAACCCTTGCTGAAAACTGTGAGCTGAGCTTTATTTCCCACCATATATCATCAGGTGTTTGTTAGGAAACAGAGTCTGAGATGAATTATCTTCTACAACCTAGAAGGTGACTGAAAAACTAACTTGTTTGATAGGAAGCTATGGGAGCATTGTCTGGAAGAGGTTGGACCTGAGGTGGTTCTCAGCTTTTAGACTTAAATGGACTGCCAGGCTGTCTAATTAATCACTCTCAGCCAGCATTTTATAATGTCTTCTGTGTGGATGGCTCTCTGATTTGGGGGGCTGGTGGTCTGACTGTTCATTTTGCCTATAATGAATCCCTCACCTGTTGGTTGGATCAGTGATATCTTATCCCCACCCCACTGTGCCTTGTATACAGGTGCTATAAACATTTATTAAATATACCAGTGAAACAACCTTCATAGCTCTGAAAATCTAATGTCTGGATTTCTGATGACTTTTTAAGGCCACTTGTGCTTGTCTAATTCTCTGAGGGTCTAGATTCTGGGTCAGTCTAGTATATTTATTGCCAAGTACATAAGACTGTCAGAGTTGGGGTAGTGTGTGTGTGTGTTAGTCGCTCAGTCATGTCCGACTCTTTGCGACACCATGGACTGTAGCCTGCCAGGCTCCTCTGCCCATGGGATTCTCCAGGCAAGAATACTGGAGTGGGTTGCCATTCCCTTCTCCAGGGGATCTTCCCAACCAAGGAATCAAACCTGGGTTTCCTGTATTGCCGGCAGATTCTTTACCATCTGAGAATTGGGGTAAAGGAATCCATATTTCTTCACCAGCATAGGAGTTATAGTAAGAATGCCTTAAACAGCTTCTTTGTCATTAAGACATTGTGAGACTGTTGCATCTGTACAACTCCAGTCTGTAGTCAGCGTTAATGACATTAGTTCATATTAATTGTGTTATTCTTTAGGGAAAACCTTTCACATTCAGGTAAATAAAAAACAATTGATCAAGTCAGATCAAAATGGTTATGTATCTTGATATAAATCCTATGATGCTCAACAGCTTGTTTCTCACTTTTTGGTTATCTTGGACCTAACCAACTGCCAAGACACCATTGATATCCCTCTCTCCCAGCTTAGAGCCCACAGTGTATCAAGGCTTATGCCAGCTAGGCTTAAACTTCTCCCAGGCTAGAGGATTCACACCAGATATTTATAACAAGTATTATTCATGTTTTCAAAACTGCCGTGTGGTTGGGGAGAGGAAGACTGGGTCAGAGGCAGCGAACGATGATAGAGACCTGAATATGGGCAGTAGGAGAAAATGTATCTTTTTGGAAACACATTGGGAGTCCTGGGGTCTGACAGAAATGATTCCACAACGTCCAAAGTATCAACCTGTGAAGTCAAGACTGTCAATAAGAATTTCTTGCTATCTCCTGTTTTCATTCAGATCACCTTCTGTGAAGCTCTTCAAAGACCAATACCATCTTCATAGGTGTGAGTGCCCTCTCCCCAGCTTTCAGCTTTACCAGGTTATGCCAAGAATGGATTCTGCTTTGATGAAATCCTGAACCAGTTTTATTCAGTCACCAGCAGAAGATTTTCTGTTCTCCAGTCCCTTGCTGGATTCCTCCTCTGAAGAACCCCAGGCTGACTAGGGACTTTGCAAACTGTAGGCCTCTCCCAGTATCACTTCCTTTGGGTCTTTCATTGCCTTCATTATTCTCTCATTGGAGTATAATTTAAAACTAGTTTTCTAAGAACCTGCAGACTTTCTCCAGTTAAACTTTTCTAGCCTGCGAAATTTTCCTTTTAACTGTATTTTGGGTGCCTCCATAAAGCTTACCATTTCCTCTTCTTTATTTTTCCTAAATGTGTGTTAATAGCCCTGATCTTAAAACACTGTTCATTTTTCTTTGGTATTTGTTTCTTATGTCATGTGAAGAGATATACATGAGAACCTTTTACAAACCAGAAAGCATTTTACACTTACTCAATAAGTATTATCTATTGAGATTAACAAAGGACCACTGTGCCTCCTTTCACTCTTTCTGCTCCTTCTGAAGCTAAAAATCTTCTCCATGGAGGAGGGGAGGATTGTAGAAAAATACTTTTCAGTGCCTCCTGTGCCTGACAATGAAGGGGATAAAGCATAAACACGCATTTGCATACATACTTGGGCTTAGACTTTCAGTATAATAACATTGATAAGACGTGCACTTAAAAATAAGACGGTGCCAGAGTTGGGACTCCATGCTTCCACTGCTAGGTGCATGGGTTCAATCCCTGGTTGGGACTTAAGATCCTACATGCCATTCAGTACAGCCAAAAAAAAAAAAATTGTTTTTCAAATGAGGCAATATCCTGATCAGTGACTTGTAAATGATGAACTGAATACTGTGAAAGTTCAGAGGAGAGAAATGTTACTTCTGCTGTGTGCTATTTTTATTACATAAACAGGGTGATACATTAGCTGCAGAGACTAAAGGAGTTACCAGATTTAGTAACTAAGGCAAGTTTGAAGAAGTAGTGCTTTGTAAGGGCCTTCAGTGCCAGAGCAAGGGTTTGAAATTTGATTCAGTAACACTGACATTTTTATGATAAAAATATTTAGGAAGCTGTCTGGCATTATTGTATGATTTCAGATTAAAAAATTATTTTTCTGATAGGCTTTTAGACAGCCCACTTTCGTATATAACAGATGTGTGTTTATAAGTAAGTGAATTATAAAATGGGTTTATAGCCTATTTAAAAGGATGGTCAAAAAATTATTTTCAGATGAAAATTAGACCCAGTAAAAGAAGCTACTTAGCTAAGATATAATCAGTATATAAAGTGGAATAAAATGTCACTTTTCATGTTTTTAAAAATTGTTTCTAGGAATTTTAGTGTCAGCTGGCTATTCTACTTCACTTCTCTAACTGAAGCAATGCTGAAATCTCCAACTGAAGCAATGCTGAAATCTACCATTTTATTTTTTCTTGCATTTCATGAATAAGTAACTAATTATAACTATTTTTTTTAATTTGAGTTTTTACAAATGAGTAGTTACAATGAAAAAAAGATTTTTGATGAATAACCCTCCTAGATGTGTTGTTGTTTTTTAAATTGATTTACTTGGCTGGACCAAGTCTTAGTTATGGCATGTGGGATCTTGTTCCCTGCCAGGGATTAAAGCTGGGCCCCCTGCATCAGGAACTTGGCACGTTAGCCACTGGACCACCAGTGACGTCCCCTTGATGTCGTCTTAATTTTGGTAAATATGTGTGTAATCCTACAAAAGATTCTGTCTCTGCCTTCTTTAAAGGAAAAAATAAATAGAGTGCCAGCTTACCTCACAGAATTATGAGGATCTATCCTACAGACACGACTAAGCGACTTCACTTTCACTTTTCGCTTTCATGCATTGGAGAAGGAAATGGCAACCCACTCCAGTGTTCTTGCCTGGAGGATCCCAGGGATGGGGGAACCTGGTGGGCTGCCGGCTATGGGGTCACACAGAGTCGGACACGACTGAAGTGACTTAGCATCCTACAAAAAGGAGATCAGTCCTGGGTGTTCATTGGAAGGACTGATGCTAAAGGTGAAACTCCAATACTTTGGCTACCTCATGCTAACAGTTGACTCATTGGAAAAGACTCTGATGCTGGGAGGGATTGGGGGCAGGAGGAGAAGGGGACGACAGAGAATGAGATGGCTGGATGGCATTACCGACTCGATGGACGTGAGTTTGAGTGAACTCTGGGAATTGGTGATGGACAGGGAGGCCTGGTGTGCTGCAATTCATGGGGTCGCGGAGAGTAGGACACGACTGAGCGACTAAACTGAACTGAACTGAACTGATCCTACAAAAAAGAAGTGCTGGGTAAATAATCTGAAAACATTAACATTGATAGAGAAATGGAGATTAAACACTGTTAGCTGAAACCTCTATATATTGGAATGACAGTTGTTTAATAGTAAAGGCTATCTAAAAGTGTCCTAACACTAGTATGTAACAGTGTTGATCTTATCTTGTAATGATGTCCCAAGTCATCTGTGTGGTTGCATCTCAGTTATTCATAATGAGAACTTTAACCACTCAGTAAATTTACCTACATTTCTCTAAACACACGTTTTAGTCTGTCTTTTGTTATTCCTCCTCATAGTTAAAATTGGGTCTGATGGATTCAAAGGAGGAAACTTTTTTTCTGTCAGCTCTGTAGATGTGGTACCTATTTTGAATGTTTCAAATGGAGTTGCTACTACAGAAATAATTGGGGATGCTTATTTTCCTGTGAACTTTTTTGTTAGCATATAATTTTTAGAAATATACTTTTATTTCTGCATCTACCCACATTTCTCACTTTATCTATGGCATTATTAATTCCTGTTTACTGCATCAACTGAGAACTTGGAATTTGAGTACACCAGGCATTCCTGGTTTCTTTTCCAAATTAATGACTGAACATTATGATATATTCTTGCCTATTCCATGTATTTTATTAGGAATTGAATTGTCATCCAAAATCATATGCACAACTTTCCAAATTCCTGTTTTTATTCTAATTTCTAAGCTACTTCAAATTTTTGAGGGTCTAGAAAAAAATCTGAGCAATCCTAATGTAACTTATTTGTATAAAAGTAATAAATCATGTGATTATTCTTTTAGTCTCAGTGAATTCTTGAACAGCTAAAACACTGCATAATTTCCAGGTTGTTAGAAAATAATTATACTTTCAGGTATTAACTAAAGTGTAAACCATTTCCTCCCCTCTGCTCCCCAATTCTGCCATCAGCATTGGGAGTCTGGGAAATGGAATTTGTAGCCTTTCTGGTGCACTACAGTTCAGGGTATAGGACTGGTGTAGTGAAAGTGAAATTTGCTCAGTCATGTCCGACTCTTTGCGACACCATGGACATCATAGTCCATGGAATTCTCAGGGCCAGAATACTGGAGTGGGTAGCCTTTCCCTTCTCCAGGGGATCTTCCCAACCCAGGAACTGAACCCAGGTCTCCTGCATTGAGGGCGGATTCTTTACCAGCTGAACCACAAGGGAAGCCTGGACTGGTGTAAGGCTGAGACATATTTGCTTACAGATAATCTATAATACTTACCTTATCCCTTGTGATATTTTCACCATACATGTGCCCATTCATTTGTAATACTTCCTCCTATTTGCCAGTTTCTAAGGAAGCATAGAGTCCCTTGGACTACAAGGAAATCAAACCAGTTAATCCTAAAGGAGATCAGTCCTGGGTGTTCATTGGAAGGACTGATGCTGAAGCAGAAACTCCAATACTTTGGCCACCTGATGCAAAGAACTGACTCCTTGGAAAAGACCCTGATGCTGAGAATGATTGAAGAAGAAGGGGAAGACAGAGAATGAGATGGTTGGATAGCATCACGGAGTTGATGGACACGAGTTTGAGCAAGCTCCAGGAGTTGGTGAAGGACAGGGAAGCCTGGCGTGCTGCAGTCCATGGGGTCTCAAAGAGTTGGACACAACTGAGCGACTGAACTGAAAGAAGCATATTTTATGGCAGAGCACCATGCCAGTCCTTATCCCATAAAATTACATTACTAAAATTCTACTTGGATCAAATGACCTAACTTGGTTCTGTTTAATTTCTCCATTTTATTCGTTGACCCTAGCATCAGGAAAACACCATTCCTAAGTTCTGTCTTAGCTTTCCTGTCACATTCCAAGTCTGCTAACTGAGCAGGTCAACTTAACTATAGAGAACCAAGATGACTGTAGTGTCTATACACACTTTAAGATCAGGGGAGACAATCTTTTGCATGAAATATTTGCCATTTTAGAGAGTGAACAAAGAGTTTGCAGAGCGTGATTCCCAAACCACAGTTTCTGAAGAGATCATCTAGGTAAAGAGACAATCTGGACTGAGTTGCATGCCTCCCTGTGTTTCTGTGAATTTAAGAATACAAATCATAACTCCAGTCTTCACTTAACTCAGGCTGAGCTCAAATTTTTATTTTAAAAGAAGTTCTGGGTTTTGCTTCCAAGTGGAACTTGGTAGTCATTAAAAAACGTATCTCTGCTATGAAAATAGTGGACGAGGTCCTTTTTAAGGGGTAAACGAGGCATGGGAGAAGTAGGGAACCTTCACCAAGGGGTAAAGATAAAGACAGCTGGAGTGAGAATGGTAGAAGAGAATGGTGTCAAGATGCTTAAAGGCAAATAACCAGGTAGAGAACGGAGTGTTTGAACAGTAGACGAATTCACTGATGCGAATTCCTCTTCTAAATATTCCCAGGGGGCTCAACTTCCGTTCCGTTCCGTCGCTCTGTCGTGTCCGACTCTTTGCGACCCCGTGGACTGTAGCCTACCAGGCTTCTCCGTCCATGGGATTCTCCAGGCAGGAATACTGGAGTGGGTTACCATTTCCTTCTCCAGGGATCTTCCCGACCCAGGGATTGAACCCCGGTCTCCCGCATTGGAGGCAGACGCTTTAACCTCTGAGCCACGAGGGAAGCCCAACTGTTAGCTATAATTATATTTTGTACCAAACCCTCAGCGTCCATAAAAGTTTGGCCTCTCTGCAGTCTCATTTCTTCATATTTCCGACACACAGATCCTCTCGTGGGACCAGTGTCGCCACCATCAGACCAGCTCTTTTCTCCCGATTTACGTGTTCATACCCACCATTCATCAAATGTAAAAAAAGTTCCATAAATTCTCTCATCAAAATCACCAAAAGCGCTTATGAGGTTGCCTGTATTACTGTTGCCATTTCAGAGAGCAGGAAGCAGGCCCTGAGGATTTGAGTGACTTCCCCGAGGTCACTGATATCAAGCAGCGAGGCCGCAGCCCGCACTCTAAACTGCCGGCTTTCTGCCTCTTCCCGGGTCCGAGATGCGCCCGCGTCCATTCAAACCCCTCCCAATCCCTCACTTCCAGTCAGTTCCCGGCTTCTCCGCGCACCATCGCCCACCACACCTGAGTCAAGCCCCAGGCAGCACGCCCAATCCATCTTTGGCGGTTATCCCCTTTCCTCCACCAGAGACTAAGGGTGAGATCGACGCTGGTGTCCCAGATGCGAATAGATCACCCCGAGGTCCTCCGACGGCGGGCCGAAGGGGAGACTCTGCAGAGGAGCGCGGCTACGAAGTCCCTGCCGCATAGCTGGGGCGCGGCGCGCGGGTCTTGCCGGGCCGCGGGTCACGTGGCGGGGAGGGGGGCGCCAGCGCGCGCCCAAAGACAGGCACTGCCACGCCCCCTTTACCCGCTCTCCAGAAGAGGCCTCCTTGCAGTCTCACCACCTAAAGAGGGACCTCACAGCCCGCACGCGGTTAAGACCTTTGCCTGGCAACCGCCGGAAGCGGAAGTCGTGCGACGGGCCGTTGTTAGCGCGCCTGCGTGGACAAGAATTGCCGGCCAGTCAGAAACCCTGTAGTAACCGCCGGTGTTTAACATCGAGACCAGGCCATGGCGCCAGTGTTCCAGTCCAGGTACCCAGAGGACACCCCGGGCTCTGGGAGACAGCGACGCAGCTCGTCCGAGAGCCCGCCATCCGCGCAGGCCAGACACTCCCCGTGGGGCAGCCGTACTCACTCCCGCGACCGCGAAGGCCTCAGGCCTTCGTGGAGTGCGTCAGGTGTCGGAACTTCTTACCCCTTTAGCCGCCCTGGGTCTCGAGAGCGGCCCCCCGGGCTCCGCAACTATGACTTTTCATCCTCTTCTTTCTCCTATGGAGGGTACCGTTACCATGAACACCACTATGTGGGCGACAGGCAGTGGGCGGAGGACTGTGAGAAAGAGAAGGAGGAGAGCTATCGCCAGAGGCGGCTGAAAGAGAGAGAAAGGATTGGGGAGTTGGGAGCTCCTGAGGTATGGGGGCTGTCTCCAAAGTTTCCTGAGCCAGATTCTGATGAACTCAGCCCGGTTGAGGATGAAGAGGTAAAGGCCAAGAAGAGCAGCACCTCAGATTCCAGCTCCGAAGAAAAAAGGAAAAAGGCCAGTCGTTCAAAAAATAAGAAGAAAAGAAAGAAAAAGTCCAAAAGAAAACATAGGACATATTCTGATAATAGTGACAGTGATTCGGACTCTGACACTAATTCTAGCTCTGATGATGATAAAAAGAGAGCGAAAAAAGTCAAGAAGAAAAAGAAACGCAGAGCTAAAAAGCCCAAGAAAAAGAAGACTAAGAAGACTAAAAAAGAATCCAGTGACTCAAGTTATAAGGATTCAGAAGGGGAGTTGCCAGAAGACATCTGGGTTGAGCAGTCAAAGATTGCCGATAACATGGATCTAATAGGTCCAGAGGCACCTATTATACACACCTCTCAAGATGAGAAACCTTTGAACTATGGCCATGCTCTGCTTCCAGGTGAAGGTGCAGCTATGGCTGAGTATGTAAAAGCCGGAAAGCGTATCCCGCGAAGAGGTGAAATTGGGTTGACAAGTGAAGAGATTGCTTCTTTTGAAAGCTCAGGTTATGTTATGAGTGGTAGCAGGCATCGCAGAATGGAGGCTGTGCGCCTGCGTAAAGAGAATCAGATCTATAGTGCTGATGAGAAGAGAGCCCTTGCATCCTTTAACCAAGAAGAGAGACGGAAGAGAGAGAATAAGATTCTAGCTAGTTTCCGAGAGATGGTGTACCGAAAGACAAAAAGGAAAGACGATAAATAAGGACTTTTGTTCCATAGCAGGACTTTCAACAATTTTATATGACCAAAATTAAAAGGCTTTATGGTGCTACTGTACCAACTGTAAGTTCCTTGAGAAAAAACTGCTTTTTGAGATTTCTTTGATACTTTATTTTGTTAATTTTAACTGTAAAAGTAATATGTCTACGTGTTTCTAAAAATTCAAACATTACAGGAGGAGAGTCAGTAAAATGTGAGTCTTCTACCCCATCCCTAATCCTTCCCTCCGAAGAAATCTCTTTTTGGCATTTTCTTTATCTATCCATGAGTCCTGTTTATATACAAGCATGTGTATTGCAGGATAAAAGTTGCAGCTATTAACCAAAGGGTTTTTGTTTTTTTCCCTGTTGCTCTGACTTTTCTCTCTTCCAGGGCTTCATTTCCTCATGGAACCATTCATTCACCCAGGGAAAACCGGGAGAACCCCAGAAAGAACGAATAATTCAATTGAGTGTATACTTCTGGTTTGCATTTAACAGTTAAAAATTAGTTTTATTGGCTCATTTTCCTCTTCTAGCTTGTTTCCCTTAAATAATAGGCTGCCAAACCTCCTGAGTTTGGTTATGTATTTCCTGGTCCACTTATGAAGAGAGAAGGAAAATTTTTGTCTTGGCATTCCAAATAAGACTACTGAGACTCCCTAATTAGATTAGCTTAGGTCACCTGCTTCCCCCAGAACCGCCCCCGTGCTTCCGGATAGATCATTGCCCAGGAAATAGAATGACTTACTCCTGATCTGCCTAGTTGCTCACCTTATGGGCTATGTGGGCAAGGAATGGATACCTGAGTATCCATATTAGAGTAATGTTAGGAAGGCAGGGGTAGGCAGCCAACAGGTGCCCACTACAGTTCTGAATGACTTTTTTTAAAAAATATAGTACATTTGCTGAAAGCCAACATTTTCTTGAAAAACTTGGCTTTGACAATCAGAAGCCAAGGACCTGATTGAAAGAGTCCTAGGGTTTACCCATAAAAATAGACATTAAAAAGATAATGATCCAGAGTGCTTGGGTATTCCAATGAGTAGATTAGGTGCCAGCTAGACAAGGAGGAGGTATAAAGAGATGTTTGGTTGAGCTCATGAAAAGATCAGATCAGGAAGGACTATGTGGACAAGACAGTTAAGGTGGAGAGACTGGCTAGCACCAGTGCTGGAAAGACATTTAGAGTGAGCTCCACTTGTGGTCTATGATAAGACATTTATTGTCATCTAGTGATATCTGACCAAACTCAGACTTCAGTACAAATGAAAACAATCTAATTTGGATAATCCCCTTTTCAAGCCTCAAGACCCTGAAAAGCCCACAGAGCTGAAAGTGAAAGGATGTGGCTCAAGAATCTGGCAGGGCTGAGTTGATATAGAAAGGCACTTTTACCCCAGTATGTAAGTTGACAGACACTGGATCACACTAGCTTGAGATTTTCCTACAGAGAGTTGGGTGAAAGCCCTCTTGTTAGGTATGTATATTTCCATTTATACGACACTATACAGAAGAATATATACATAGCTTGGAGATGTTTTATATCAGTGCATATAAATATATCTTTTTAATGATTTTATAGTATTCTAATGTATGGATGAACCATATTATATCTGATGTTTAAGATGTTTTTTGTATTTTGCTATTATACAATACTTGTAGTGAAAATCTTTGTGGATGTATGAGTGTTATCATCTGTAGCATGCTCATCTAAAAATATAATTAATTATTGGGTGAAAAAGAATGCATTGTGTCATCTAAAAATGGCCACCTAGAAGTGGAATTATTGGATCAAAGGGAAGGTAATTACTAATACAAGTGCTTTCTATGTAGTAGGCAATATAGCAGATACTAGGGATAAACCAAAAAGGAAATTAGGCTTGATACCTGCCATCATAGAATTTTACATGCTAACTTGGGGAGACAGATAGTTAACAGACAAATAATTATAAATTGAAGTATGCTATGAAAAAAAGAAGGGGCTAGAGCCAGAAATGGTGGACGTTTTTGATAGAGTGGTCAAAGTCTAAGAATATTACTTTAACCTCAAAGTGCTTTTAATAGCCATTGTAACATTGCTTTCCAAAGAGGATGCATTGGTTTACATACTCACCTGCCAATATTGTATTTCTAAACCTTTTGAATCTGAATCTTTGCCAATCTGATAGGTGAAAATGGCATTTCATTTTTATTTAAGAGTATGGTTGAGTATGTATAATAATTGTAATTCTTTTGTGTGTGTGAATTATCCACATTATATATTTGTGTATTTTCCTACTGAGTTTCTGATCTTTTGCTTATTAATCGTAAGAACTCTTCAAATAATAAATAAATCAGTTCTTTATTACAAAACTTGAAGATACTTTCCCCTTATTTGACTTTTGAGTTGCTTTTTTGGGAAACACTTGATCATGTTGCCCTTTAAGCCCTAAAAACTCTAGTAGCCATTCAGTGAATTTTCTTTCTCACATGAGGAAAAGATGCGTCTCAGAAACTGGCTCCTAAGTAAACCAAGGTAAGATTGGTGGACTTCTGTCTCTCTCTCTTTTGGCTGCACCAAGCTGCATGCAGGATCTTATTTCCCTCTGCACTGGAAGCCTGGTGTCCTGACCCCTGGATCCTATGGGAATCCCTCATTTCTTTGCTCTTAACCTAATAAATTCAGCTGCATTTTTATGAAGATACTTATGAAGTTTCACTATCAAGCATGAGGGAGGTGTTTTGGTTTGAGATATGTGTATGTGTGTGGTTTTCCATATAAAGGAAGTATCCATCTGTTCCTATTAGGAGTTTCCCATTTATTCAGAAATGTTTGTTGAATTTTATTAAATAACTTTTTAGCATTTGTAGTTATTAGTCTATTAATATGCTGGTTTTAAAGTTATGGATTTCCTAGAATTAAACTATGAGTTGTTTATTAGATTCATTTGGAAGTTTTTGATTGTTTAGAACAAGGATTGACTACAAATTTTTCTATGTCATAATTCAAAGTAATGAATGAGTATGGGTGGAAAGAATCATTACAAAAAGATACTTGTATCTCATGGCTAATAATGCAGTAGTGCCTCTACTGATCATATAGAAAAGGAAGCTTTTATTTTAAACATCGTGGACCTGGACCTGATGGAAACATATAGATGACCATTTTGTTTACAGAAATGAGGATAATCTTAGAAAATGAAAATCTCAAGTTCAAAAACTGATTTGTATTATTAGTGTAATGTAGCTCTGTCTTGCTAAAAATGGTATTTTGATTTGTTTTCACTTTATCTACCTGTACCGCTTCCAAAAAATACAGCCTGCTTAAAAATGCACACCTTGAATTTTTGTTAAAAAGCTCTTCTTTGTCTAGTTTCATTGCGTTTTTATTTTCATGGGATATCCAATGCAATGACAATAATCTCAGCCTTGATAATATGAGTGACATTTAAGCCAACCATGGTAGGGAGTTTGAAAGTGGGAATAAATGAATTAGGATATATGTGCTTCCTTTTAAAACTGAAATTTATGTTTACCTCTTGTATAATTTTTTTGAGAGAAAACTCTTGAAAAAATTAGGTACATATTTTCCCTTCAGGACAGAATTATTAACTTTTAATTAGTAAAATATTTGCATTGATTGGATTTGTTAGCCTAAGGAAAAGTTTTTAAGTATATACATTTTACTTTAACTTTTTTTTAAGTTAAACTTTTAAAAGATATTTTTAAATTCTTGACACAACGGGAAAAAGAACTCTCCTAATAATGGAATTTTTTTTTTCTGTTATGATCATTTCAGGCTTGAAACAATATGAATTGTGTAGTAAAACAATGGTTAGTAAGATATTTGTTTCAAAATTACCAACTGATTAAACCAGTTTGTTCAGATTTTTTTAAAGGGTTCACTTTGTTCACAGGTAATAAAAATACAATTTGTGATGATGTGGGCAAGAGAGGGAATACTTCTGTTTTCTTTGGCAGAATTTATTTTGGTAGTAACACCACCCTACCCCCCACCTCTACCCCTCACATACTTTGCAGAGAATAATGGTTGATTATTTTCTCCCATAGTAATAGACTGTAATTGAGGAGGACCCTATGGGATCTTCCTGGTACAGACACCTCCCTCCTATCCTCTGCTGTAGCTCCTCTCTGATGTACATAGATAATAGTATCTGATTCAGTCTCCTGGGTTGTTTTACAGATGCTAACATTACCACCAAATGGAAGAAATGAAATACTTGACGATCATGCCTCTAGACCTAAGTACCCATAAGGTGACTCAGACTGCCTTATTTGCCTGGGTAAAGAATCTGCCTGCAACGCTGGAGACTGAGTTTGAATCCCTGGATTGGGTAGATTCCCTGGAGAAGGGTATGGCTACCCACTCCAGTTATTCTTGCCTGGAGAATTTCATGGACAGAGGAGCCTGGCAGGCTGCAGTCCATAGGGTTGCAAAGATTCGGACACAACTGAGCAACTAATACTTAACTAAGTAGTAATAATGTTAATCTCTCTGTTACCTCAACACCAACCAATCAGAGAACTGTGCAAGAGCTGATCAGTTTCCTGACAACCTCGCCTCTCTCACCTGGCTTTTAAAAAATGCTTTGGTGAAACCCTTTGAGGAGTTGGGGGTTGGTCCTGCCATAAACCTCTCTGCTCCAAAACACCCATATTTTGGTTTCTTTGGCCAACTGCATCCAACACAACCTTGTGTTTGGTAACTCCTTAATTAACATTCCTTAATTCCTTAATTTTTTAAAATTCATTCCTTAATTTTAACATTACTTAATTTGTTACCTTAAACCTTGCAAATATATATTCATTGTATATTTGCATATGTACATACATACATGTTCAACTTAACACTTTTACATTTATTTTTGCCACTGTATTTGATAACTTTTTTAATTGGGAGAATGGTAAAATATGTGTCCGTGTCTTAATTACGTGAGTGAGCAAAGTGGAATACCGGCTGTGATAACACTAAAGTGAGCTGGCCTGTTTCCGTGCCTGTGTATGTGTGCTCAGTCATGTCCAACTCTTTGCAACCCCATGGACTAAGGCCCACCAGGTTCCTCTGTCCACGGGATTTCCCAAGCAAGAATACTGGAGGGTTGCCATTTCCTCCTCCAGAGGATCTTCCAACCTAAGGATCTTGTGTCTCTAAAGTCTGCTGCATTAGGTTGGTGATGGACAGGGAAGCCTGGGTGCGGCAGTCCATGGGGTCGCAGAAGTTGGACACGACTAAGCGACTGAACTGAACTGAGGGCAACCTGGAAAGCCCCAAAACACGCAAGGTTTCACGAATTTGCGTGTCATCTACATGAATGAAATAAATTTCGGGTTAAAATTTTAAGAAACCTAAAAACACACCTAGACGCCCCTCCCAGCCTTGGGGCACCCCTCCCGCCTCTGGACTCACAAGACCGCTCAACCAGCTTGCCTGAATTTGGCCTCCTCGTGGGAGGCGGGGGCAGGAGGCCGGAGCAGGAGGCCATCGAGCCGCAGTCCTCCAGCATTCCTAGAGCGACGGTCAAGCGCGCCGCTGAGAGAGAGCGGACGCTCAGTGAAGACCTAACAAGCGGCTTGAAAGATTTTGACTCTTCCTGTGGGTCCTCGGAGGGGTGAGTGGTGACTGTACTCCAGTTTGGGGAGTAACTGCGGCCCGTGGGCTGGGGAGCAGCTGATTCCTTGGGGGTGCGGAGAAGCCTTACCCAATGAAGGAGACGTGTGGACTCTGAGCGGGCGAGGACAGATGTCAGTCTTGGGGCCTAGGAGACGAAAGATGCTGTGGTTCTTGTTATAGAGACACAATCTTCTGCATGTGTATATATATATTCATTGAGCTCAATTTTAAATATATAAAAGTTAAGCCTTAGAAGGTGACTTTTGAGCAAAAGCCCTAGGGAGGTTTAAAAAACCTACGTGGCCTTTGCGATCACGAATTTTTGAGTAAGGGACAACAGCAAATGCAAAGGCACTAAAGCAGGAGCTTGCTTATCATACTCGAGGAGTAGCTGGGAGCCCAGGGTGCTTGGAGCACAGTGAACAAGGGGAAAGTGTGTAGAAAATGCTGTCAGAGAGATGGGGGTGGGAGGAGGCCTGTAGAAAAAGTGGGTATTGTGTTAGGAATTTGTTCATTTCTTGATGTGGAAAGAGTATTTCGAAGGTTTTGAGCAAAGGAAAAACACCTTAGTGTCTACAGCTGGGAACTCAAGATGAGAACAGACTGGAGGGGGGCAAGACTGGAATCAGGTGACTCGAAGGCAGGAAAAAAGCTGATTTCTCAGCTTGAATGCTGTCAGGTGAATTCTCTTACTGGGGGAAAGTCAGCCTTTTTGTTCTATTCTGGCTTTCACCCGATTGAATGAAGTCCACTTGCATTAATGAAAGCTATCTGCTTTACTCAGTCGACTCTTTTAAATGTTAATCTCATCCGAAAACACCCTCACAGTAACACCCACTGTAATGTTGGGCCAAATATCTGGGTACTCGGTGGTGCAGTCAAGTTGTCAAATAAAATTCACCATCATAATACCAAGCTATTTTCTGACTAACAATCATTATGTTCATGGATGTTTTTTCACTTCTTTTAAGAATACAGTTGGCTCTTGAACAGCACTGGTTAGCAGCCCATAGTGAAGTCAGAAATCCAAGTATAACTTTACAGTCAGCTCTCTCTACTCACAGGGCCACATTGCAGATTTGGCCTATTTGAAAAAAAAGGAATCCATGTATGAGTGGGCCCATGTAGTTCACTCTCCTGTTGATCAAGGGTCAGCTGCAGCAGGATTGGTGTTTTGGCTTTAAATCCTGTTTAGACAAATAAGTATCAGCTGGGAGTGATTCTGAATAACAGCGAACTGAATTTGGAACCTAACTGGGCACAGACACTAAGGGAGTGAGCCTTATTCATACTAATTCAGAAGTGTGTGCCAACAATTGGCAGATACTATTTCACTTATCTCTAGAGTCACTCAAGAGTCATCAAAATCAAGAGTCCCCACATACCAAGAGCCTGTTCAAAAGACTGATGGTGTAATTCTCTGAGTTATGTTGTTTTTTTTTTTTTAAGGTTGTGCTGGGTCTTCATTGCTGGGTGTGAGGGGTACTTTGCAGTGCATGGGCTTCTCATTGAGGTGGTTTCTCTTGTTATGGAGCACAGGCTCAAAGGCACATGGGCTTCAGTAGTGCAGCTTTTGGGCTCAATAGTTGCCGTTCCTGGGCCCAGAGCACAGGCTCAACAGTTGTGGGACACAGGCTTAGTTGCTCCGAGGCATGTGGGATCTTCCCAGACCAGGGATTGAACCCATGTCTCCTGCATTGGCAGGCGGATTCTTACCCACTGAGCCACCAGGAAGCCTCTCTGAGTTCATTTTGACATGTTGCGTTTGATAGGCTTCTGTAAGGTGTCCAGGAACTGGACAGCCAGAAGAGAAACCTGTCACTCTTGAGAGGTCTAGGCAGAAAAATAAGGAAATCGTTGGCATAAAGATGGTAATTGAACTTACAAACATATCTGTCCTCTATGTTACCCTCTCCTAGCTTAGGTCCTATTTCTCTTTTTCCTTTCAATGTCCTGTTTTTTTAAAGAGTAATTTTTGCTTACTTGTGCCATTTTTCTAATTTTCCTGTGGCTGAGTGACTGTTCTCCCTATCCAATGACCAGAATTGCCTTTATAGAGGTGGCAGTGACCTCTGTTTTTTTAAAATAATATTTAAATAAAATTTATTTGGCTGTGCTGGGTCTTAGTTGTGACATGCTGGATCTTCTAGATGTGGCATGTGGGATCTAGTTCTCCGACCAGGGATTGAACTCAGGACCCCTGCATTTGTTGCAAAGAGTCTTGGCTGCTGGACTGTCAGGGAAGTCACTGACTTTGTTTTTGTTTGTATGTTTTTTAGAAATACTAATATAGTTATGAGCTCCCTAGATGATTCAGCAGTAAAGAATTCACCTGCAGTAGAGGAGATGCAAGAGACATGGGTTTGATTCCTGGGTCAGGAAGATCCTCTGGAGGGAGGACGTGGCAGCCAGCTCCAGTATTCTTGCCTGGAAAATCCTATGGACAGAGAAGCCTGGCAGGCTACACCCCATAGGGTTGCAAAGGGTCGGACGCTGCTGAGCTTAATATAGTTATGGACAAGGAGACGTGGAAAGTTTTGGGGTTTTCTGTCTGTTTTGGTTTTAATTTTTGGCTGTGGATGAGTCTTCATTGCTCCGTGCAAGGCTTTCTCTGGTTGCAGTGAGTGAGGACTAATGTCTAGTTCAGATGCCCTGGCTTCTCATTGCGGTGGCTTCTGGTTGTGGAACACGGTCTCTCGGGTGAGGGCTCCGTCATTATGGAGCATGGGCCTAATTGCCTCATGACATGTGGGATCTTCCCAGAGCAGGTGGATTCTTAATCACTGGACCACCAGGGAAGCCCCTTTTTAAAATAAGTGCATATGTCAAGTTGTAGGTGAACTCATGTTACTGAAACCTTTTACTCTTGAGACTGCCTCTTTAGATTCCAGTTAGAAATCAGTTACTATTCTTCTTGGGGGGAGGTGGGGTGGTTCCAGTGCTGACCAGAAAACTTGCTAAACAAATTCTAAAAGAGCTGTATTTAGTTATTAGTCTTTATAATTATATATTATCTCATTTACCTTAAGACATGTCTCTGAGTTAGGTATTATCTTCATTTTACACATGAGTAAACAGCGTAGTGGCAGAGTTGGATTGGAAGCCAGGCCAGTCTGAGGCTCAGGCTCTTTCCACCACTCCACACCTATAAAACAGATCCCCTTGTCTCCTGGATTCTACTGTCTGTTTTTCTACCTTTCTGGTTGTTCCTTCTTACTTCTCTTCCTTACACGTAGGTGTTTCCCAGGTTCCAGCACCACCTAACCTTTTCCCAGCCATAACTAGCAACTACCCTGAACATGTGAGGTTTTCTAACAGCTCTGTGCTCAGATTTTTCTCTGTCTGGAAAACCCTTTCTGTATTTTCTTGTCTGACTTTCACATGTCTTTTAACGGTCAGAAGGGCTCAACTTCAGGAGGCCTTTTCTGACCTGCTAATAGGGATTAAGTGTCTTACCACTGAGCTCTGCTAGCATTCTGTGTCTGCCTTCACTGTGGCACTTAATACATTCAACTGTAATTGCTTATTTACTTGATTTCTTGTGGGGCAGAGAGCTATAGAGGCCAGAGGTTCTTTCATCTCTGTATCTCCAGCAACTAAAAGAGTGTGGCACCTGGACAATAAATGAGGTAAGTTGTGAATATCCTTATGTCCTTTTAGTTAATTCTGATATTGGCTTTAATGAATGAAATACAAACAGTTTTATTCATTTTGTGTCTTTTTTTCTCCCTCTCAGGATCTGGAGAATTGTCAAATCTACTGAAAAGTTGTAAGAATAGTATGGGCCATACTATATAGCCCTTGTATAGCAGCTCTTGTCAGCTTCCTGCTACGTTTGTGTTTTTTTCTCTCTCCCTCTCTCCGCAGACTCCCCTCTCCTTGCAACGTTTGAAAATTAGTTTTAGTATCGTCTCCTGAGAATAAGGCTGTTCCCTTAACATGACCACAAAACTGTATCCCACCCGAGGAGACTCTCAGATCTACACACTTCTTCTGTGAAGGGCCAGAATAGCTGAGCTTTGTAGGCAGTACAGTCTCTGTGGTAACTCCAGCTGACCCTTGAACAAAAGGGTTTGAACTACACTGGTCCACTTATACGTGGGTTTTTTTAGTACGTATAGTACATGTATTTTCATTTTACAGATCTTTAAGTGGGGGAAAGTTTGTGTTTGGTTAGAAATCATGTGGAGTCAAAAGAACTAGAGTTTGAGTCCTGATCCTGTTGAAGCTGTTTTAGCTTCCTACCCTTGCTCACCTATCAGTTCCTTTGTTTTTGCAGCAGAGATAGTAAGTAGCATACGGATTTTTGGATTTTTGACTGAGCAGGAATCAGTGCCCCATTGTTAAGTCCTCAGTCCTGCTAGTGTATTTCTGACAGCAGATGTAAGCACTATCTACCAAATGGGTTTGGCTGTATTCCAGTAAGAAAAAAAATCAATCTTCCCTTTTGGCTCAGTGGGTAAAGGCTGCCTTCAATGTTGGGGACTCGGGTTCAGTCCCTGCTTCCAGTAAAACTTTAGGTACAAATACAGCCTTTGGGCTCCATTTGGTTTGCCTATATATTATTCAGATTTCTAAATTCTTCAAAACATTCGTTGGTTTTTTTTTTTTTACTCAAGAGCAAATTTCACTTGTTAGGTTTTGCTGTATCTTTTTAATCTAGAGAAATACCTTTCCTACACTCACTATTTTCATGAAATTGATGTTTTGAAAAGTGCATATCTCTTGTAGATAAGCTGCATTCTGGACAATCTGGGTTTATCTGAAAGTTTCCTCATTATTAGATTCATGATGAACAAGTCTGGTAAAAATGCTGCATAAGTGATTAAGGCGCAAGGTCATGTGACTTGGTTTCATTTGACTGCTGGATAGCACCATTCTTCCCTTTGTAATTCGTAAGCAATCAGTGTGGTGATTCTTTGAAGCTGAGATTATCCTTCCCCCTTACTCCTTTTTACCCAGTGATTTCACCTATTTGTGGTCCTTGACTGAATCAGTTATTTCATCAAGGGCTACAGAATGGTGATTTTTCAGATCTGTTATTTATGCTGTTAGCTGGCGATCTTCTGTAAAGCTGTCTTCTCATTGCGTATGGTTGTTTCAGAGAGAGAGAAGAAATGGATAGTAATTACTGGAAATATATAAATCCAACAAAGGAGTATTGCTATTGCAGTTATTATCATTACTGCTACTATTGCTACTGTTTCTGTGATTCTTGTTATTACATTTTCAGGGGTATCCCTGAGGAGGCAGTCAAAAGAAAGTTGCCCAAAATAGAGCAGTCTGAGGTGCGGATGGCGACTGCATGGGGAACTGTTCCTTCCCTGGCTCCTGTGAACCTGAAGAAGGAGGGGCTTCGGGTGGTGAAAGAGGATCACCTCTCTGCTCGGGAACAGGGAGTCAGGCTGCAGGGAAACGGCACAGGCTTCGGGCAGGAGCCCTTGTGCAAGCAGTTCAGGCAGTTGCGCTATGAAGAGACCACAGGACCTCGAGAGGCGCTGAGCCGGCTCCGGGAGCTCTGCCGACAATGGCTACAGCCTGAGACCCACACCAAGGAGCAGATCCTGGAGCTGCTGGTGCTGGAGCAGTTCCTGACCATCCTGCCCGAGGAGCTCCAGGCCCGGTTGCGGGAGCATCACCCGGAGAGTGGGGAAGACGTGGTGGTTTTCCTGGAGGATTTGCAGCCGGAGCTGGGAGGAACAGGACAACAGGAGGTAAGGGTCAGGTGTGCCCTTTTGCAAGAAAGCAGGAGTTGACACGCTGAGCCAGAGCCGTGGCCATGACTTCAGCAGTGGGAGAACTGCTCAACTTGGGTTCAGTTTCTTTGCAGTCTGGTTGTTTTTTGCTGAAGCTCTTACCTCAGCCACCCTGCCTCTGCTGGGAGGAAACTGAATGTGCTCCAGGTTCTCCAGCCTCTTCTTTGCCCTTCTGTGGTTTCTCTTCACTTCCTTTTCTAAGCATTGAAGTGTTTTTCTGAATAGCTGCTGCTGCTGCTGGTAAGTCGCTTCAGTCGTGTCTGACTCTGTGACCCCATAGACAGCAGCCCACCAGGCTCCCCCGTCCCTGGGATTCTCCAGGCAAGAACACTGGAGTGGGTTGCCGTTTCCCTCTCCAATGTGTGAAAGCAGTTT
Source organism: Moschus berezovskii (assembly GCF_049115385.1). Lineage (NCBI taxonomy): Eukaryota > Metazoa > Chordata > Mammalia > Artiodactyla > Moschidae > Moschus > Moschus berezovskii. The sequence goes on along the minus strand of NC_142482.1, from coordinate 41,441,477 downwards.
CTTCCTAAACCCACGTGTACCCAATCATCCCTAGGACCCAAACCAGGCAAAGAAACAGGAAGTGCTCATGGAGGAGACAGCCCCTGGAAAAGCCGTGCCGGAGCGGCAGGTCCAACCTGAAGGTGACGTTCCACAGCCCGAGAGAGAGAAGGGTAAGAAGACTGCATCTTTGCATGTGAGATGTGGTGGGCTTTGTGGTTCTGCCCAGAGCCCTTGCTCAGCACCCTTAGCATTTTGCTTTTTTTGTTTTTGTTTTGAGTCAGGTTTATTGAGGTTAGTTTACATGCAGTAAAATTCACTCTTTGTAAGTGTACGGGCCAATGAGTTTTCACAAACATGAAATAATTACAGTTGTCTAATCATCACCACAATCAAGACAGAAAAGTTTCCATCACCCCAGACGTTTCCTTTTTCCCTAACCCTTGTTTCTCTTTTTGAGTGTTTCTAGTTTGGTTTTTTTCTGTTTAATTAAAACTGAATCCTTCTCCTGTGTGAACCTTTACCTTCCTCTTCTCCCCGTTACTGGGGAGCGGGGGTGTGAATTAAAAAGGAGTGCTTGTTTCTCTCCCAAGAAAGAATTCCAGCCACATGATTCACTACTTATTTTTTTCTTACCACCTTCCAGTTATTGTAAATGATTACTGCTTTTTATTTCTAAATGTTGTCTGGATTTTCTTTTTTTTTTTTTTTTGCTCTAGACTCTGAAATCTTTCTAATATTTATCCTTTTCATTCTTCTTCTCCTCTTTCCAGTCTGTTACAAGCCCTGTTTCTCTTTTTTGTTTTACCATCTGTCATCTTGGTGCTTCCGCTAAAGTTAAATTACCTCTTGTTCATTCTCTACCGTTTAAATACAAATTCATTACTGTTGCTCCCCTCCTTGAAGACCTTCAATAAAATAAGAAACAACCCATCACCTTCAGTCACTCCCAATACCTCTTAACAGAAGCCTCACTTGGCATGTTCTGGCACTTGTGGACTTTGCAGCCTCATGTTCCCTGACATAACCAGCTTGCTTCAGTTTGCTGGAGACTTTTCATTCCAACTGTTTCATGTGCTGGGAAACCCCTCATTCCCAGACACACTGGGACAATTAGTCATCCTTGGTTCCATGAGCTGTCACGTGTGTTTCTCCTCATTCTGAGTCCATTTCCCATCTTGTCTATCTGGAATACTTTTTCCTCACTCTCCCTGGCTAATTCCTGCTCCTCCTTCACAGCTAGCTCAGATATCACTTTCTCTGTCCTTCCTAAATCCCCCCAAGTCTAAATCAGTTTCCCCACCTCTGCTGCTAAAGGTACCATAGAACTGATCATATTATATTAGAATTGCTGGTTTACTTCTCTTTTCCTCCTGCCAGACCCAAAGGACAGGGCTTTGTTTTGTCTCCTGAGTCTGCTACCATCCCTTGCCTAGAGTAGACCTTCAGTATATATCTATTTGATGAATGGCTGATTTCAATTGTAAAGCCTTCTTTTACTTACTACCTGGTTCCCCTGCACAGTTTCTGAGTCAACTTCAAAATTCCTCTTCTGGAAGCTTTCTGAGTAAAGTAGCCAAAAGAGAGAGGCCTACTTTTTTCTAAACTTCCTTGCAGAAATGAATTTATGCCATGTAATCAATGATGGGTATATATTTTAAATACAAAAAGTAGATTTAGCAACAGTAGATTCTTGAAATTGTTCCTTACCTTCTAGATCTGTTGAAAAATGTTATTTTACCCTCAAAAGTTCAGGTTGTTTTTCAGTTTTGGAGACCTCTGCATTCCCTTTTAGTTGTGTGTGTCATTCTGTCCTCACTGAAAAGACTGTTCTCTCACTCCCTCCCCATCGGGGCTGTTCATCCTCCTGCCAAAGGTCTTTACACCCAATCAGGTTTCTGATGTTTCTACTCTGCGTCCCCAACGTGTGATTTTACTTTCTCTGATACCTCCTCCCCTACCCTTCATTTTCACTTTCTCATTTACTCTCACTCTTGAAATGTTCTGCTTGCTGTCTTTATCTTGCTCTCACAGAGAAAGCTTCATTTGTTGTTATTAGTGCTGCCTAGACTCTGTCTCTCCCTCTCCTATTTTCCTTTAACTCTCATTCTGCTTTCCATCCCATTCATGCTCCTGGACTTCATGCCTCTATCTGCTATTCCCTCTCACCCTCTCCCTGGTGTCTGAGCTAAGTTTTTATTCAGCAAACATTGTTTATTATCTCTCCTGTGCCACATCTATAAGCAAATTATTAAAGCAATGAACTATAATGGATCTACTGAACCACACAGGAAGGCAGTTAGTGCTGTCCAAGGAGATCAGGAAAGGCTAAGACATTTTTGTGGACTTCACGTTACCCTCAAGGTCTTGTGGCCCAATGTTTTTTTGATTTATTGGTGAGGACCTTGAGGCCAGAGGATTTAAATCACCTAAGAAACACAGCTAATCAGTGATAAAAGTGGCACCATGTCTGCATGTCTTCATTTCCAGTTCATTTCTTCATTTCTGGTGCTATTCCTTTCTCTTATTTGCCCTGGGTATTTAATTGACCTAGCTTTCTAATTTCCACATGGCAGACCATTATCAAGAACATACAGCCATCAGCTGTACAGCACAGTGAGTCAGATATATATATCCACACTTAAAAATTTTTTATTGGTGTCTAGTTGATTTACAATGTCATGTTAGTCTCAGGTATACAGTTTGGTGAATGTTATGCATATTCATATGTCTATTCTTTTTTGGATTCTTTTCCCACACAGGCCATTACAGAGTAGAGTTCCCTGTGCTATACAGTAGGTCCTTATTTGTTTAATCTCACTTTTAAATACTTCCAGTTGTATGTTCTTTTCAGACCCTGCAATTCTATATGCTTTTTCTTCAGTTTTGAGACCAGTGATCTCATCATTTTGCCTAAATGAACTGAAGTTTTTTTAAGTAATATAGCCATTATAAATTATTCAAATACTTAAGTTGTATAATATGTTCTTATTTCCTGGTTTTGTCTGGTGGTTGATTTTCATGGTAATTTATAGAAAACTAGATTAGCAAAAAGTTCTCAAAGATAAAATTGTAACAATTATTTTTTTCTTCTGTGTTGCTGCTATGCCTGGCACAAACTTTACGTTATTTTCCCACTACTTGTTTATAATTCTGTCTCTCCTTTAAAAAGTTCATAAAAAATAAATAAGTTTTTATCCTACTTGATAACCTCAGTGCCTACAGTAATGATTGGCATTTAGGATGGGTTTAGGAAGGAAGGAGTGAAGGCAGGAAAATGTTCAGTATTTTCTTCACTGAAACCATAAGCAGATTAAAAAAAAAAAAGAACATAGAGCCCTGTCCTTTATGACTGCTTACTTGCTTGCTAACTTCTCTCTGTATGTATATATGCATATGTATCACATGATTAACTTCCAATCATTTAAAATAAGTCATCTTTCACCATAATCCTCCCAAAGCAGCCACTGGGAAACATTTTCTTATGTATCATTCCATGTATGTTCTATGCAAACACAAACATCCATATTTCCATTTTGCACACGTGGCTTGATTCAGTTTTATCCTCCTAATTGCACATTCCTTTTCCTGAGCACCAAAAAACAAGTAATTTGTGTTATATACTTAATGTTTCAGGTAAGGAGAAAAGGATTGAGAATGGGAAGCTGGTTGTAGAGACAGACTCCTGTGGAAGAGTGGAATCATCTGGGAAACCGTCTGAACCCATGGAGGTTCATTATGAGGACTCTAACTTGGAAAGGCAACAGGCCAAACCCGAGGAGAAGACTGACTATAAATGCTCAGAATGCGGGCAGGGGTTTATCCAGCACTCAGACCTGATTAAGCATGAAAGTTCACACATGAAAGAAAAGCTCTGTGAAGCTGAAGTGTGTCAGAGTTCTAGTCTTCCTGGACATCAGAAAATCTGCTCTAGAGAAAAAGGTCATCAGTGTCATGAATGTGGCAAAGCCTTTCAGAGAAGTTCACACCTTATCAGACATCAGAAAATCCATCTTGGTGAGAAGCCTTATCAGTGCAAGGAGTGTGGAAAAGTCTTTAGCCAGAATGCAGGCCTTTTGGAACATCTCAGAATCCATACTGGAGAGAAACCTTATCTATGTATCCACTGTGGAAAGAACTTTCGGCGCAGCTCCCACCTTAATCGACACCAGAGAATTCACAGTCAGGAGGAGCCCTGTCAGTGCAAAGAGTGTGGGAAAACCTTTAGTCAGGCCCTTCTCCTCACCCACCATCAGAGAATCCACAGCCACTCCAAAAGCCACCAGTGTAACGAGTGTGGGAAAGCCTTCAGTTTGACCTCAGACCTTATTCGACACCACAGGATTCACACTGGAGAAAAACCTTTCAAGTGTACTATTTGCCAGAAAGCCTTCCGATTAAACTCACATCTCGCTCAGCATGTGAGAATCCACAACGAGGAAAAACCGTACAAGTGTAATGAATGTGGAGAAGCCTTCAGGCAGAGGTCCGGTCTTTTTCAACATCAGAGATATCACCACAAAGACAGATTGGCTTGATGAAGTGTCCTCTCCTTATGGACCATCAGAGACAGTACGTTAATAATCAGCACTTCAGGAAAAGTCATTTAGCCAATTCTGGCAGAGAACTCGGGGGCCAAGTTGAAGGCTTTCTGCCTGCACTCTTATTTTCCTTGTAGTCAGGTTTGGGCCACAATATTTTGACACTAGATGGTACTGTGGGATCAAAGGAAAAAGCATTCTTCACTGCAGGACTTCTCAGAGCCTTTAACATGGTAAATGTGTAGTTATGTGTCTCCAAGTAGCAGAGAGCCTCATGATCAAGGGCTTGAAGTTATCAATGAGTCAAGTATGTATAGATTTATAGGCTTAAGCAGAAGAGAGGGTTGATATTTTTGCACATGCTGCAGCAACAGTCTCCTATACAAAAAAAAAAAAAAAGCCTTTGGAATACCACACTGAAAGGTACCTTTTAAATTTTTTTTTTTTTTTTTTTTTTTGCTGCATTGCATAGCACATGGGATCTTAGTTCTCCGACCAGGGATCAAACCCATGCCCCCTGCATTGGGAGTGCAGAGTTCCACCGGACTGCCAGGGAAGTCCCTCAAAGGTATCTTAAAGTGCAGGTTATTAATGTTGAACATTTTTCCCCACTGATTTTACTACCCCATCCCCACCCCAATCAGCAGAAACATTTTGGAAAGCAATGATGATCTAATTTTACCATTTCCCAGCCCTATCCCTGCCGTATATACTTCACTGATTCAAATTAGAAACTAAAGTTTTATTTAGACTATGGAAGAGATTTGGTAAGTTATTTGAATGAACCAGGCTGAATTAATCCAAGTAGCAACTACCTTACTTGATAACTTCAGTGTTAGTATAGTGGCTGCTACATAGCAACTTTGATCATTGTCTGGGGAAAGAAATTGGATTTTTTTCCTTTAATACTGATAATGTAATTTTAAAATGCTGTTTGTTCTGGAATTTTGAAAGTCAAGTAATAAAATCAGCTTGGAAGAGATCATGATCGTCACATTGTGAATGCCAAAATGTCATGGTAATGGTGAAGACTAGTAAGCTTAGGGGAGTCTGACTTCTAAATGTGTTACCAGGATGATAAACATCACTTACTGATTGATGGCAGCTGCTTGGGGTACTGCTGTCTGGAAAAGACTTCTTAATCTGTCATGTGAGTGGGAAGACTGGTGAGCCCTCAGGTTTTGCTACGGTTTTGTTCAGCTGCATATAATTTAAACACAAAAAGTGGGAATAACATTATAAAGTTTTTCTTTAAATAGAAAAGGTCAGAGACAGCAGTCCAGGCATGGAAGGTGGTTCTCTGACATCACTAGGGGCCCCAGCCTTTGCCTTTCATGCCATCATTCCTTAAAGTCATCATATGATGATCCTTGATGGCTGCTGAAGCTCCAGCTATCACATACAAAATGCGGACAGAAGGCAGGACAGAGATGCCTGCCTGTCAGTCAGCTCCTTTTAAGCAGCTTTCCCATAAATCACTTCAGCACATATATCATAGGCCAAAACTAAAGAAAGGGAAACTGGAAAGTATATCTTATTCTGGGTTTCAGAGTGTTCAGCTGAAAATCAGGCTTCTGTCACTAACAGTAAAGGGAAGAATGAAGGTTGAAATAGGCACTTAGGAGTCTTTGATCCACTTCCCACTGTGATCTGACTTGGTGCAAGCTGACCAGAAGTAACAGTTAATGCCGTTTTTTGGAGAAGGACCATATCTGCAGGAGAAGCAGCTGTAATTTTTCAAGAAATTGAATTTTATGGAAAGTCAGTCATACTCCTTTGCTTAAGAAACCATAAGGCATGTATCTTTTATTCTGCTTTCTTTAGTAAAATTGATACCAGGGAGTTTTCCAAGAGTTTTGAGGGATGTGCTGAGGTTAATGCCTAAATATTTAGCTCTAAATCATAGTTTAGATCTATTTGATTCTGCTCAGTTAAGGAAGTAACCTGAAATATCTTTATTCTCATTAAAGAGCGATGATAATGAAAAGATTCAAAGTATGAAGAATTATATACCCTTCAGTTCAGTTGCTCTGTCATGTCCAACTCTGTGACCCCATGGGCTATGGCACCCCAGGCTTCCCTGTCCATCACCAACTCCCGGAGCTTGCTCAAATTCATGTCCGTCAAGTCGGTGATGCCATCCAATCATCTCATCCTCTGTTGCCCCCTTCTCCTGCCTTCAATCCTTTCCAGCATCAGGGTTTTGTTTTGTTTTTTTTTTCCCAATAAGTCAGTTCTTTGCATCAGGCGGCCACAGTTTTGGAGCTTCAACTTCAGAATCAGTCCTTCCAGTGAATATTCAGTACTGATTTCCTTTAGGATTGACTGAAGCTTCCACAAGCCTCTTATCCTTATCCCTCAGAGGGCAGAGAGAATGGAAACCACGATTACAGAAAACTAACCATACTGATCACTTGGATCACAGCCTTGTCTAATTCACTGGAACTATGAGCCATGCCGTGTTAGGGCCACCCAAGACAGATGGGTCATGGTGGAGAGTTCTGACAAAACATGACCCACTAGAAAAGGGCATGGCAAATCACTTCAGTATTCTTGCCTTGAGAACCCCATGAACAGTACATATCCTTAACTCTCTGGAAAAGTAATCTGATGATTCTATAGTATAGGTATTACAAGCATCCTAAGTTCATTGACACTTTAACCTAATTCTTCCTTACAATTCCAAAGGAAGTGGTGGGCTCATCTGTACCATGGAGGCAGACCCATAAATAACCACCTATGCACAAATGATGGATAGAGATATATTTAAGTAATGTTTTCCTTTTTCCTGGAAATTATAGAAACATTGAACAAAGGGCAAATGTTATAACAGATTTCATTTGGGGTTTTGCTTACAACATAAAACATCCTAGACACCCTGCTGCTGCTAAGTCACTTCAGTCATGAACGACTGTTCTGCGATCCCATAGACGGCAGCCCACCAGGCTCCCCCGTCTCTGGGATTCTCCAGGCAAGAACACTGGAGTGGGTTGCCATTTCCTTCTCCAATGCATCAAAGTGAAAAGTGAAAGTGAAGTCACTCAGTGTGTCCGACTCCTAGCGACCCCATGGACTGCAGCCCACCAGGCTCCTCCGTCCATGGGATTTTCCAGGCAAGAGTACTGGAGTGGGGTGCCATTGCCTTCTCCCTGCTGCTGCTACTGCTGCTAAGTCACTTCAGTCATATCCGACTCTGTGTGACCCCATAGACAGCAGCCCACCAGGCTTCCCCATCCCTGGAATTCTCCAGGCAAGAACACTGGAGTGGGTTGCCATTTCCTTCTCCAATGCATGAAAGTGAAAAGTGAAAGTGAAGTCGTTCAGTTGTGTCCAACTCTTAGTGACCCCATGGACTGTAGCCTACCAGGCTCCTCCGTCCATGGGATTTTCCAGGCAAGAGTACTGGAGTGGGGTGCCATTGCCTTCTCCTGCCTTCTCCCTAGACACCCTAAAAGGCAGTTAAAAATCTACTCAGAGCAGAAAGTCAGGAAGCCTGTACTGAATTGCAGCAATATTGTCTACTGATTGGCCATTTCTGTTTGAGTTTACTTTTTAGAGTTTTTAAATAGTTTTACTGTCAAAACTGACCATCTTTTCACATGTTAATTGGTTATTAATATTAATTCTGATTTTGAACCACCATGTTTACCTGGGCTGAATTATTCTATTAAGATTCTCATTTTACTCTTGAACAGCAGTGCCCTTAATTAAACAGGGGATTTAAATTTAAATGCACATGCCCTTTGACAAATATATTCCAGTATGTATTTACCCTAGAAATATATTCATAAAAGCATATATATTCAGTGGTATTCTCTTAACTGAAAAAGATAAGATGTAAAATAATATCATGATGCCAGAGGTGGTTTAAAATAGGTACTTACTAAACAAATGTTTGTTGAGTGCTATTGTGTGGCCGGTGGTGTCCTGGGAGGGTATACACAAAATAGTAACGTGGTTAACTGTGGGGAGTCGGGATACTTTTCAATCTCTGTGCAACTCGAGGGTGTGTGTTTGTTTTTTTACTATAGGACTTTTTAATATATTTTGATATATTGATACATTATTAGCAGGCTTAACTAAGTTATATACGCAGTTATATGCAACTTGAGTTTTAACTGTATTTGAATCTGTATATTTAAATTTTTTTAATGTGTGCTGCTTGCTGTATTGCAATGTTTATTCATCTGTCTCCCCAGCAGCCTGTGAAGACTCTAAAGACAGAAACTCAGTTTTGTCTTCCTCATCTATTTGGTGTTTAATTGAAATAATTACAAAAATGAGGGATAGTTTGGGGATATCCAGATGGTCTGTCGGAGACTATACTACTGAGCGGGTTGGGCTGTGGCAGCTGGGGTCCTCCAGGCGCACCAGAGAGACGTGCGGCCGGATTCCTAGAGAGGCACAGAGCCGGCTCGGCAGCCAAAGCGGCGGGAAGAGAGATCTTTGGCCCCCCGAGTCCCGACGGCAGGAAGTGGGGCACGCCCACCAGGCGAGGCAGCAGGCTTCTCCGGACTGGAGAGCTGGGCCTCCGCTCTCCGGTGGGGTTTTTCACCGGGTCACCTACGTCTTTGTTGTGCTTGTTCCTTGAACTTTTGGTCTGTTAGCCAGCAGCTAAGACAATCATTCACCGAGTGCCCCCTGCATTCCAAGTGCTGGGGTGCGATCGCAGTAAGATACATTCTGGGCCCGCGGGACGTCCTGGCATCCCAATTCGTCTCCGTGCATTCAGCGAGACATCCACCAGTATTTGTTGAATACCAGGTACGCCGGCAAAGATAAGACCCTGTCCTCAAGGAGCAAGGGGTGGTGGTCGTGGTGGGGGCTGTGACCTGTGAGTTAGTGAAGCGAGTTGGTGAGGCAGGTTTGGGCTCACTTTTCCATGGGAACGCCCTCCGCCTGAGTGGCTCAGAGGACAAGATTGTCTGTACGTTAGGTTTGGGGGTGGCATTTGCGCTAGGCCTTGGGGATTTACCGTTAGAAGACTGGTCGTGGCCATAAAGTACAAGGTGGGTGGAACAAATTTGAGTACCAGCTGGCAGTGAGGCGTTTTGAGAAGACGATGGCTTTCTTGCAAGTAGGGTCTGTGTCTATTATTCCGGGGATAGCTCCTAGAAAATAATGATGTGCTCGATAAATGTTTATCGAGTGGCAAACACGTAAGTGAAACTCAGTTCTAAGATCGAATCCTGGGGAGTTTGAATTTAGTTCAACCAGGAGCAATTGAAATTAGCATTTTGGCGGGGGTGGGGTGGTGTTGTCAGATATGGTCCGAATTGTGCTTTAAGAAATTCCGATCCGGTGATGATGAAGTGGTGGGGCAGGAATACCACACGGAAAATATTGTGATAATAGTGACTGTCAATCGTAATAAGGGTGTAAAAAGGAAGATGAAGGAGTGTGTGCAACAGGCATTTTGGAGGAAGAATTGACTGGACCAGGATGATTATGTACACTATATGTAGGCTGGCTTTGAGCCTGAATACATGGAAGATGGTGGTGATGCCAATGGAAATAGAAAAATACAGAGTGAGTGCAGCTTTGAGGAGGCTGATTTCAGTTTGGGATGTGTTGAAATGACAGGGCAGGAAGGTCTAAGACTGGAGGCATCCTGTGGCATTTCACAATGTGAGTCTGGAATGTGAAAGGCAAGTCAGAATCAGATAGTAAGAGTGTTCTTAAAACAGAGATACAAGTGCTTGTCAGGATGGCCGAGCGGTCTAAGGCGCTGCGTTCAGAACAGAGATACATTGAATTTTGATGGAGACAACAAAAGGAAAAATGAGAGGGAGAAACAAGTTGAAATATTTCTACTGTTTATCGTTACATAAAAAAATAAAGCCCCAAACTTAGTGGCGTAAGACAACTTCAGCTTATTATTTCTTATGATTCTGTAGGTTGACTGGGCAGTATTACCAGACTTACTCATGTGGCTGGAGATTAGGCTCAGCTCCACTTCAGCTGGGGCTCTGTGGTTCTCATCCATGTGACCTCTGCATGGCTAGCTTGGGCCTTCTCACAGCATGGCAATCTCATGGCTGTGTGCCAGACACTACAAGAGCACTTCCTCTTACAGTGTCGTATCTGCCATATTTTATTGGTCAGAGCAAGTCACAGACCAGCGCAGATTAAAGGGAAGGAAAAAGACTCCACCCCATAATGGGAAAAGTAACAAAATCTCATCACAACAGATCTTAGGCGATGGAGACTTGGAGACTGTTGAAAGTCTACTTCACCTAAGGTAAAGTATTCTGTGAGAAAGACACAGAGATAGATGACCTTCCCTCCGTCTAAAGTATAAGCTGCTCAGGCATTCTTTTTTTTTTAATTATTTTAATTGGAGGCTAATTACTTTACAATTGGTTTTGCCGTACATTGACATGAATCCATCCCGGGTGTACATGTGCTCCCCATCTTGAACCCCCCTCCCATCTCCCTCCCCATACCATCCCTCTGGGTCATCCCAGTGCACCAGCCCTGAGCATCCTGTATCATACATCGAACGTGGACTGGCGATTCATTTCACATATGATAATATACGTGTTTCAATGCCATTCTCCCAAATCATCCCACCCTCGCCCTCTCCCACAGAGTCCAAAAGACTGTTCTATACATCTGTGTCTCTTTTTTTGTTTGTATACAGGGTTATCGTTACCATCTTTCTAAATTCCATATGTATGTGTTAGTATACTGTATTGGTGTTTTTCTTTCTGGCTTACTTCACTCTGTATAATAGGCTCCAGTTTCATCCACCTCATTAGAACTGGCATTCTTATTAACCCTTCTTTTGTATTCCCTCCCTTTGGGCTCTACTCCCTTAGGAGTCAAGGTATACTTCATTGATAAAACAGGTGAGCAGGCTCAGTTTTTGAGCATCACTTAGAGTGGGGACAAAAAGATAAATGTGTTACATAGATTTTTGAAGCTCTTGTTGTTTTCACATTAGTGATCAATACTTACGCCTCAGGTGTACATTTGGAAAAGCTAAGTGAACTGTTTTCTAAGTCTTTAAGGTCAACATGGATGAAGTTTTGCAGGACCCCGCTCCTGAAAATGGAGACAGCCTTGTGAAAGTGAAGGAGGAAGATCCCACATGGGAACAGACATGCAGCTCACAGGAGAGTGGCTCCCACACTCGGGAGCTTTGCCGCCTGCGCTTCCGGCAGTTCTGCTACCAGGAGGTACCCGGGCCCCGGGAGGCTCTGGCCCAACTCCGAGAACTTTGCCATCAGTGGTTAAGCCCAGAGACCCACAGCAAGGAGAGGATCCTGGAGCTGCTGGTGTTGGAGCAGTTCCTGACCATCCTGCCCGAGGAGCTCCAGGCCAGGGTGCAGGCATGTTCTTTGGAGAGTGGGGAGGACGCAGTGACAGCGCTGGAGAGTCTAGAGAGAGACACAGGAGACTCAGGAGAACAGGTGGGAAGAGAATGTGTGTGGTGGTGTGGGAGATGTAATGGTGAACATTGTCTGTTAATTTTTAACTCTGAAATAATTTATAACTTGTATTGGGAGAGTAGTGCAGAGAACTGTGTGTACAATTCACCAGTTGTTAACATTTGTTTCAGGAATGTGCCGCCCTTCTTGTGTGAGCAAGTGCTCCCTCTCTGCACATACATACTGTGTGCATACACACACCCACAAGAGCTTATGCAGTTGTTTTTCTTGAACCATTTGAGAATGGAATTAGTTGAAGATACCATGACCTTTTATCTCTAAACACTTCAGTGTGTTACTGAAGAAGAAAGACATTCTTTTGTATAACTGGAATATAGATTATCATGTTTGGGGAAATTAACACTTTTATGATACTCTCACCTCAGAAGTAGTCCTTGTTCAGATGTATCCATGATAGCCCAATAGTGTTCCTTATGACCGTTTTGCCCCGATTGCATCATCACACATTTTTTAGTTGCTTTCTTCAGTCTTCTTAGATCTGGAACAGTTGTTCAGTCTTTGTCACAACAATGACATTTTTGAAGAGTACAGATCAGTTACTTTTTGGAATGCCCCTCAATTTGGGTTTGTCTTGTATTTTCTCACGATAAGACCCAGGCAGTACATTTTGGCTGGATTACCACAGAAGTGACATTGTGGCCTCCTCAGTGCATCACTTCGGGAGGCACATGGTGGTGGATCGTCCCGTTACTGATGAGGTTAAGGTGGTGTATGTCAGATTTCTCCACTATCAAGTTACCGTTTTCCCCTTTGTAATTAGTAAGTAATCTGTGGAAGACATTTGGAGATGGTGTACTATTTCTCATTAAACTTCCACACACTAGTTTAAGCATCCATCTGGGGTTTTGTTTTGTTTTCTAGGCAGGGGTTCTTTGCCTGTATTGTTTCTCTTCTTTGCTTAGCATGCAGAACAGAGTCTGGCTTTAGTAGGCATTCAGTCCAAATTTGCCAAATGAGTGAATGTCTGTGTCTTGCTACTTTGTCTTACTCGCTACTTAAGGATTAAATGAAGCTTGTCTGGTGTTCCCTTGGGGAATGTCCCTAACTGCTATTCAGTCCAGTTCCCACCAGGACGCCTTTTCAAAGTGAATCTTTTGTCCTCAGGCTTCTTTCTACACTCTAGGACAGGACCTGCACCTACTGGTGACAGAATATCAAGGAACCTCTTTGGAGTGTCAGAGCCCCCAGCTCCGGTCGGGGGTAACCACCCTGAAGTGTGAGCCTCCAGAGTCCGCCCAAGAGACCTCTCAGGAAGTGAGTGGTGAGTGCCAGAGGGTGAAATTAGTAAGGGAACAGGCCACTGACAGGTGCATGGCCTTCTAAGTGAAAGCTTGTTTATCTATGTTCTCAAGTTTTGCTTTTGTCTAACCCTGTATCTAAGCAAGCTTTTAAAAACACCTGAAATTGTAAAATGTTAGAAATCTAAGATCTTTTCAACACCCTTAATAGTTAGGAAAACCGAAACTCAGTATAAATGACTTGCCCAGGGTCAGCAGAGGCAGCGTTGTCATCTGACTTTCTGACCAAGATTCTCTTTACTATATGTCTCTACTCCACATTTCTAATTCCACACCTGGGATTTAAATATTTACTTGGTACTTTTCCATAACTTTCTCTTTTTTCCCATGGTAACGTTTTTTTCAGTGGCCTCCTTCAAGATTTACTCCCTGTCAAAAAAAAAAAAGATTTACTCCCTGTCATTCGCAAGGGCTTTTTATACCCTCGTAGGCCCTCCCAAATATTCTGGAGACTCTGGCCAAGGACCTGTGTGCCTACTAGTCATAACCCAAGCACATTTCTCCAGGGTACCAGAGACCAAATGAATGGAAGATCAATTCCCCAGGCTACCTGCCTTCCCTCCCCTCCTGATGGTATTTTCAAAGGGATAATAAATCAGCCCGCATAACTAGAGGGTAGGGTTTATTTAGGGGAAAGGCGGGGTGGGGTGGAGGTTAGTTTGGGCCATTTTATAGGGTGTTTAAATTCAAACCAGGAAGTTCAGACTTGAAAAAAGCTGGGTACCATTGAAGCCTTTTTTTTTAACGTAAAAAATATGATTTACAGTGACTGTTATTTGTGTGTATATGGTATTTCATTCCCACCAGTCATGGAACACTAGATTTAAAATGAAAACTACCAAGTACTTTAGTTTTGCTAGTCTCTTAATGCTCAGCTGTGATTCTTAGTGTCAGACAGATTGTTAAATTTTAGATATGTTGATGGAGAAGTAGAAAAGACATTGATATCATCTTACTCATGGCAACTTAAGCCCACTTTGTCTTGTTCTGTCTTTGGCAGAGATATAAAGCAACGGGATCAGTGTGGTATGTGTAGTGAGCTATAACATGTTTGAAAACATTCTTCTACCTTCTTCCCAGTCTTAACCCTAAAGCTTTTCCACCTCAGGAGGAATGATAAGGAGCAGTCACAGCGTCTGGTCTGACGTTTGCTCTCAGATTTCCCATTGCTCTTGATCTCTTTGCCCGTCTTCCATTTTCTGTTGCCATCCTGCCCCTCCTTAGCTCAGCCCTTTCTCTGACAGCAGATCAGCTTCACATTGTGCTTTTTAAGCTGTTGGTTTTTTGGCATATATGCATTGTGGGGAGATTAGGTAGTAATAGTGAAATGGGCAAGGCTCTTTTATTTTCCTAGCAAGCTGTATTCTCTCTAGTATGAAGGAACAGCACCAAAAAGATTCCACAGTGATTCACTGTTGAAGCAAAGTAGTGCTATGTTCTGGTTTAGAATTACCCCCTATGCACTTCGTTTAGCAATTCTGGACTCCCTCTATTGTTACCGTTTTGGCAAACAGTGGTACATTACTTTGTATGGGGTCTTAAAGGGCTTCAGAGGGCTTTTATGTTATCTCAGTCTTCATTGCCCCTGTAAAGTGGACTGTATTCTCCCCCTTGTACAGATAGGAATTGGAAAGAATCTCTCTAAGTAACAGTGCAGTGACATGCAGTCATTGTCACTGTTTGGATTATGGTTTCCAATGCAGCAGATTCTCAAAAGTTCTCCTAGTTTGCAGTTAGCATCTCTTCTATGTATGACTGTGTGTCTGACTTTTTTTTACTGAAGTATAGTTTATTTACAGTGTTATTAGATTCAAGTGTACATGTATGACTTTTTTAGGGCCATTTTAGGTTCACAGCAAAATTGAAAGATTTCTCGTCTCTCCCTGCCTTCCACACATAGCCAGCTTCCCCCATTATCAACTCAATTTTTTTTATCCTCATTTTCTCTTTTCATCTTTCTCTTACCTGCTTCCCTGTCGCCCCTTGGCTTTGTCTCTGTTCTCCACTTCTTACCTTTCTTCTTTGTTCTCTGGTTAATGTTTCTTTAATCACCAGCTGCTTCTTTCCTCTCCTTATTTTTATCTGTGGTTTCTGATTTTATGTCTGAAAGTGCATCATTGGAAAGCATCTCATGAGTTCATAAACACCACTTATTCTGTGGGTCGGAGACGCTAAAGCTCTAGAATTTTTGACAACGAAAACAGGCGTGATGGTTCTAGCTTAAGATCTGTATCTTAGTTCTTGGATGTTTAACAAACATAAAATTTAGGGGCTGGGTCCCCCACAAAGGGCTCTTGTAAAAGCTACTGTGTCTCTTCAGGACTCTTGTCTGCTCCGTCCACAAGGCCTCCTCCCCAGAGACCAGACCCTCTCCAGGAAGAGAATCCCAGAGACCAGGCTGCAGCACTGGGGTTGAACTCAGCCAGGCCCCAGGTGAGCAGGGTGCCCAGGCTGTGGGAACCTCAGTAGTAGCCCTCCTTCCCCCACCCTCCCATCCGTGGCCCTTCTCTTGGCTCACACTGGTCACCCCGAGAGCCTTTCAGGTGGCACAGTCCCTCTGCCTTCACCTTGTCACAGAATACCACACACCATGTATGCCTCATCCGGGAGCTCATACACACGTGCTGTTGCCTTATTCCACACCGTATGTGGAAGGCACATCCAAATCTCAGGCTGTAAGAGTAAGGGGCAGAGTGAGGCCCTTGGTTTCCGAAAGTGCCTCCACTCATTTGATGCCCAGTGACATGTTTTCTCCTTTGAGGAACCTCTGGCTTCTCTCCGCAGTCTGAGAACCGACCTCTCCCTCATATTCCTTTATATTCCCAGTGTTCTGCACGTGTCCAATTAATACCTGGCGATGGTAATAGCAGTACTGTGTATCTTCTTCACAGAGTGGACTCTTGTTCATTTTTCCCCTTATTTTTGGTGGTCCAATCATTTTCCTAGTCATTTAGTTTATAAGTATTTAACTCTCCCATTAAGTCCTTTCCTGCTGAGTTCGTTTCCTCCGACAGGTTTGCATGCAGTCCTCTGCTCACTCAATTTTCTTCTGATTTCTAATTGGTTCTTAATCCTATCAGACCCAGGCCTCCTAGTCTTAATACTTTACCTCCCTGAAAACCAGTGTATAGCAAGTGAAATGTGTGCAAGTAAAACTTCCCTTATGTATATTTAAATCAATGTAATTATCCTAAAATGTAATGGAGAAACAAAGTAATTTATTAAGAAAAAAGAAAGAATTCCCTGGTGGTTCAGGGGTTAGGACTTTGCACGCTCACTGCCTCGGACCCAGGTTTGATCCCTCATTGAGGAACTAAGATCCCATAAGCCATGTGGGGCAGCCCCCCCCCCACAAAACAGTATGTATTTTAAAAATGCAAACATTTGAACAAATAACTCCAAGAAATAATTAAATGTTGCACCCATGTGTAATCAAGTTTGAATTAAGTTGGAGTAAGAAGATCAACAGTCTGGGCAATGAAAGGGCAGAGATATGGGTGGTCAGTGGAATGAAAGTAGTGTTGAGTCAAATAATGAAAGACCAGCCAGAGAAAGAGAAAATTAATATTAATTGAAGTAGGGCTAAGACGAAGTTATGGGTTGTATTGTGTCTGGAAAAGATGTATTCAAGTCCTAACCCCAGGTACCTGTGACTGATCTGATTACTTTTTGTGGATGTAATCAAGTTAAGATGAGGTCGTACTGCATTAGGGTGGGCCCTGCATCCAGTGGTCAGTGTCCTTGTACGAAGGCCATGTGATGACAGAGACACACACAGGGAAGGCCATGTAACGACAGAAGCAGAGACCAGAGTGATGCATCCAGGGGACACTGAGGACTGCTGACAACCCTCAGAAGGCAGGAGAGAGGCAAGACGATACTCCTCTAGACCTTCAGAGAGCAGGCCCTGCTGGTTGGTCCTCCTGGTGTGCAGTGTGGTTGTCAGCACCCTTCACAACTAGACCCCTTATCTTGACCACAGTGAAGACTAAGAGGCCATTTTTTGTCCTTGTAGACATCAGTGAAGACTGAGGAAGCAGCACCGGTCCTTGTCTCAGAGGAGTGGCCAGTTCTGAGTCTGGCTCAGGATGAGGTTACAAACGTCAGTCTCATGGGTAAGGACAGGCCTCTGGCTGGTGTCCACCTTTCCCATCATTAACCCTGACTCAGCCACTGTGAACCCACATTTCCTCCACACCCTTCTTTCCCCTTCTTCTGGGCTCCATCTCCACGCCTCTCTCAGCCTGTCATTTTGTATCCCTCACAATCGTAGTACCTCCTATTACTAATCACTCAGCCTACTGATTCCTGCTGTTCTCTTCTCTGATCATCCCTCTGTATTTCCTGATTCCCTCAACATCTCCTCCTTTGCTCCCTTTTTTACCCCTTTGCAAGGGTCCCATATAATTTGTCATTTTCACACATCCCTTAATATCTGGAAATTCCACAAACACCTCTGCCTTATCCCTCCTTCACATCAGAGGAAGTTCTCTTTACTCTGAGAACACTACTGTCTATATGTAATTTTCTTTAAATAGTCTTTGCCCCATTAGGCCTTCTCCCCTGGAAACTGACCTTTCTTACTATCTTCCCACACTCTACCATGTTTTTAGGATTGCTATGACTTTGTTCCTGGGACACCTGTTGATTTTTGGTTTTAATTTGAAACATACTATTCCCTACCCTGGAGATTTTTTCTAGATTCAGGTGGCAATGACATTTGAATTATCAATGTGTTATTTTAGCTGAAGAAGTTGTAACTAAAGATGGATTTTTTAACGCAAAACAAGAAACTTCTGAGGAAATGGAACAAGGTGCTGAGGCCTCAGGAATAGCCAACAGGTGAGTGTCCTTGTAGAATAGCTCTTACAAAAGTAAAAAATTGGAGTGAAACCAGTTGGTAAACGTCTGCTTCCCTGGAATAATACAGAAAAAGTAACACTCACTTCTATGATTGTAGGAGGCCCCACACCAAGACACTGACCTGTTGGTATATCATTATACAAAACCTTCAGTTGGCACACAGTTGCGTCAAGAATCCTATCTTGGTTCCTGGCTTGATCACTGTTCCCCTGGCTCCCTTATGTTTTTGTGGAGCTATAGATACTGAAGCCAGAAAAAGAAGATAGAGAAGGCAGAGGATTGAGATAGGAGAGTGAGGCCTTGCAGGTGAGGCTGCTGTCATGATGGTTAAAGAAATAGCAGATTTGGAAAAGGACTTAAGACAGGAAGTTAGGTAGGATATTTTCAACCTCCATTAGGAGAGTCCGTCTAGTCAAGGCTATGGTTTTTCCCGTGGTCATGTATGGATGTGAGAGTTGGACTGTGAAGAAAGCTGATCGCCGAAGAATCGATGCTTTTGAACTGTGGTGTTGGAGAAGACTCTTGAGAGTCCCTTATACTGCAAGGAAATCCAACCAGTCCATTCTAAAGGAGATCAATCCTGGATGTTCATTGGAAGGACTGATGCTAAAGCTGAAACTGCAATACTTTGGCCACCTCATGCGATGGGTTGACTCACTGGAAAAGACTCTGATGCTGGGAAAGGTTGGGGGCGGGAGGAGAAGGGGACGACGGAGAATGAGATGGCTGGATGGCATCACCGACTCTGTGGACATGAGTTTGAGTGAACTCCGGGAGTTGGTGATGGACAGGGAGGCCTGGCGTGCTGTGATTCATGGGGTCGCGGAGAGTCGGACACGACTGAGTGACTGAACTGAACTGAGCAAGAATCAAAAGGAGTGAAGCTGATGATAATAGACAAATTAAAGGTAACAGTAGGATTTGCACCAGTAGCCTGGTGAAAACAACACCTGAGAGTCACCAGAGCCATTCGCTTACATACCCAGGGTTAATAAGGTAGGACCGAGAGCAGCACCAGCAATAGTGTAGTTTGTGAACTCGCACAGTGGACGAAAGGGGACAACAGAGCATACCCACAGGTGAACAGCCCCAGAGGAGAAAGGGCCTAATAATAGAAAGCTTCCTTAACGTGAGAAAGGAGATAGTCACCCAAATCCAGGGAGCACAAAGAGGAGAGCCCCATACAGGGTGAACCCAAGGAGGAACAAGCTGAGACCACACACTGATCAAACTAACAAAAATTAAATAAAAACATTAAAGCAACAAGGGAAAAGCAACACATCACAAGGGAATCCTCAAGGGAGTGGCAAGATATATTTAAAGTAATGAAAGGGAAAAACCTACAACCAAGAATACACTACCCAGCAAGGCTCTCATTCACATTTGACAGAAATCAAAAGTTTTACAGACAAGTAAAAGCTGTGAGCAGCAACGCCAAATCGACTTTATACAAATGCTAAATGAACCTCTCTAGGTGGGAAACACAAGAACAAAAGAGGAAGGGAAGAAAAAAGACCTTCAGAAACAAACCCCAGACAATTAAGAAAATGGAAATAGGAACATATATATCAGTAATTACCTTAAATGTAAATGGATTAAATGCTCCAACCGAGAAACACAGGTTGACTGAATGGATACAAAAACAACGTCTTGTATATATGCTATCTACAAGAGACCCACCTCACACTTAAAGACACATACAGACTAAAAGTGAGGGGATGGAAAAAGATATCCACACAAACAGAAATCAAAAGAAAAAGTTGAAGTAGCAATACTCATATCAGGCAAAATAGACAGGAGACAAGGAAGGTTACTACATCATGACTGAGGGATCAATACAAGAAGACATAACAATTACATATGCACCCAACATAGCATTTGCCTTATATGTTGAGGTGCTCTGAACAGCCATGGTCCTGGAGAAGGGAATGGCTACCCACTCCAGTATTCTTACCTGGAGAATTCCATGGACAGCGGGTACAGTCCATGGGGTCACAAAGAGTCAAACACAGCTAAGTGACTACACTTGCACTTTAACAGCCATGAAAGGGGACACTGACAGTACCACAATAGTAGTAGGGAACTTTAGCACCCCATTTACACCAGCAGACAGGTCATCCAGACAAAATTAATAAAGGAAACACAAACCTTAAATGAGAGATTAGACCAAATAGACTAAATTGGTATTCATAGGGCATTGCATCCAAAAGCAGCAGAATACATTTTCTACTCAAATGCACACAGAACATTCTCCAAGATAGATAACATCTTGGGTCACAGGTTTACTGAAGCTTAAGAAAACTGAAATCATAAAAGCATCTTTTCTGACCACAATGCTATGAGATTTGAAATAAATTATAGGGAAAAAACATAAGAAACACAAACACATGAGGCTAAACAATGTTATTAAATAGCCAGTGAATCACTGAAGAAATCAAGAAATACCTGGAGACATAGGACAATGAAAACATGTTGATCCAAAACCTATGAGATGCAGCAAAAGCAATTCTAAGAGGGAAGTTTATAGTCTTATCTCAAGAAACAAGAAAAATCTCAAACAACCTAACCTTACACCTAAAGCAACTAGAGAAAGAAGAACAAACAAAACCCAAACGTAGAAGGAAATAAATCATAAAGATCAGAGCAGAAATAGAGACAAAACAATAGCAAAGAACTAAAATCTTGTTCTTTGAAAAGATAAAATGGATAAGCCTTTAGCCAGACTCATCAAGGAAAAAAAGGAGTGGACTCAATAAAATAAGAAATGAAAAAGTTTCAGCTGACACCACAGAAATACAAATAAGAGACTACTATTACTACAAGCAACTGTATGCCAATAAAATGGACAACCTGGAAGAAATGGACAGATTCTTAGGTACAGCCTTCTAAGACTAAACCAGGAAGAAATAGAAAACATGAACAGACCAGTCACAAGTACTGAAACAAAGTTCGATTAAAAAACTCCAAACAGGGCTTCCCTGGTAGCTCATGGGTAAAGAATCCACCTGACAATGTAGGAGACATGAGTTGGATCCCTGGTCCAGGAAGCTCCTACACGCTGTGGAGCAGCTAAGCCTGTGCTCTAGAGCCCGGGAGCCACGACTGCGGAGCCCACACGCCACAACTACTGAAGCCCGTGTGTCCTAGAGCTTGTGCTCAGCAACGAGGGAAGCCACCACGGTGAGAAGCCTGTGCGCCACAATGAAGAGTAACCCCTGCTCATGGCAACTAGAGAAAAGCCTGTGCAGCAATGAAGACCCAGTACAGCCAAAATAAAACATTATTTTTAAAAAAGAGAACACAGCCCCTAAGTGGGAAAAAAAATCCCTACAAACAAATGTCCTGAACCAGATGGTCTCACAGGTGAATTCTGTCAAACATTTAGAAAAGAGTTAACACCTACCCTTCTGAAACTCTTGCAGAAAATTGCAGAGGAACACCCCCAAGCTCATTCTACAAGGCTACGCCATCACTCTGATACCCAAAGCAGACAAAGATATCACACACACAGAGAGAAAAGAAAATTACAGGCCAATATCACATGAACATAGGTGCAAAAATCCTCAATAAAATACTAGCAAACTGAATCCAACAACATATTAAAAGGATCATATACCCTGATCAAGTTGGATTTATCCTAGGGATGCAACATGGATTCTTCAATATACATAAACCAATCAATGTGATACACCACATTAACAAATTGAAAAATAAAAGCCATATGATCATTTCTATAGATGCAGAAAAAAACTTTAGACAAAATTCAACACCAATTTATGATTAAAACTCTAGAAAGTGGTTTTAGAGGGAATCTACCTCAACATAATAAAAGGCCATTATACAGCAAACCTATAGTTAGACAACCCTCAGGAAGGGAGAAAATATTTGCAAACAAAGAAACTGAGAAGGGATTAATCTCCAAAATATGCAAACAGCTCATACAATTCAATATTTAAAAAAGACTCAATGGATAGATAGGGAGTTTGGAATGGACATGTACACACTGCTATATTTAAAACATAACTAAAAAGGACCTACTATATAGCACATGGAACTCAGCTCAATGGTATGTGGCAGCCTGGATAGGAGGGGAGTTTGGGGGAGAATGGATACACATATATGTATGGCTGAGTCCCTTTGCTGTCCACCTGGAACTGTCACAACATTGTTAATTGGCTATTCCCCAATATAAAAGATTTTTAAAAAAACAATTAAAAAATGGGCAGAAGATCTAAATAGATAATCCTCCACAGAAGACACACAGGTGGCCAAAAACACATGAAAAGATGCTCAACATCACTAAGTATTAGAGAAATGCAAACCAAAACTACAGTGAGGCATCAACTCACACTAGTCAGAATGGCCATCATCAAAATATCTACAAACAACAAATACTAGAGAGGATGCGGAGAAAAGGGAACCCTCCTACACTGTTAGTGGGGATGTCAATGGTACAGCCACTATGGAGAACAAATGGAGGTTCCTCAAAAACCTAGAGTTGCCATCAGTACAGTTCAGTTCAGTCGCTCAGTCGTGTCCGACTCTTTGCGACCCCATGAATCACAGCACGCCAGGCCTCCCTGTCCATCACCAACTCCCAGAGTTCACTCAAACTCATGTCCATCTAGTCGGTAATGCCATCCAGCCATCTCATTCTCTGTCGTCCCTGTCTCCTTCCACCCCCAATCCCTCCCAGCATCAGACTCTTTTCCAGTGAGTCAACTCGTCGCATGAGGAGTTGCCATATGACCCTGCAATTCCATTCCCAGGCATATACCTGAGAAAAAACATAATTCAAAAAGATACATGCACCCCAGTGATCACTGCAGCACCATTTACAACAGCCAGGTCATGGAAGCCACCCAAATGTCCATCAACAGAGGAATGTATAAAGGTGTCATACATATATACAATGTTAGCCATGAAAAGGGATGAAATAATGCCATTTGCAGAGACCTAGAGACTGTCATGGAGAAGGCAATGGCAAGCCACTCCAGTACTCTTGCCTAGAAAATCCCATGGATGGAGGAGCCTGGTAGGCTGCAGTCCGTGGGGTCGCTAAGGGTCGGACACGACTTCACTTTCACTTTCACTTTCCACTTTCACACATTGGAGAAGGAAATGGCAACCCACTCCAGTGTTCCTGCCTGGAGAATCCCAGGGACGGGGGAGCCTGGTGGGCTTCCGTCTATGGGGTCACACAGAGTCGGACACGACTGAAGTGACTTAGCAGCAGCAGCAGAGACTGTCATACACAGTGAAGTAAGCCGGAAAGACAAATATTGTATACTATCACTTATATGTGGAATCTAGAAAAATGGATGAACTTATTTGCAAAGCAGAAATAGAGTCACAGATGTAGAAAACAAACTTAGGGTTAGGAATGGGGGAAGTGAGGGGTGGGATGAATTGGGAGGTTGGGATTGACATGTATACACCACTACATAAACTAGCTAATGAGAGCCTACTGCATAGCACAGGGAACTCTAGTCAGTGCTCTGTGGTGACCTAAATGGGAAGGGAATCTTAAAAAACAACAACAGTGGATATGTGTGTAACTGATTCACTTTGCTGTACAGCAGAAACTAACACAATGTTGTAACTCAATCATACTCCAATATCAATTAAAAAAAAAAAGTACCTACACGAGTGCTGGTTGTGGAATGAATGAGTGTGTAGCATAGGTGCTCCTGAAGCCGAGAGAGACCAGACCATGAGCAGAAGGTGGGCTTCTGGTGAGACCACCGACTCCTTGGAGACTTGAGTAAAGAAGAAAAAGGAAACAGCTTGGGATAATTATTGACAAGCAGGGCCGGGGATGAGAATTCTTCTTGACATTTGTTCATCTTAGGGAAACAGGGACCACAATCTCAGTTAAAAGAGAAACGTCTTAAAGCTTGAGAAGTGAAATCTTTCATAAAGCTGGTGAAGTCTAAGCCAAGCTGTACTAAATGAAGAGAAGTAACACTGTGATTTAGCTCAGGACTATAATAAGAGAATACAAATCTGCTCACGTGTCTGTCAGGTACGTTTACATCAGATAACTGAAACCATGACTCACGGTGCCTCTGAGAATCAAGATATCTTACTGTTTGATGTGACAAGAAGTCTGAAGGGGTAGGCTGTTCTAGGTTTGAGGCTCCATCATGATATCAGAGATTGAGTGACCCCCAACATCCTCACTCATTCAGTAAGCATATTATCACTCATATTCAGAATCACATGTAATACAGAGACCCTACCTTCATTAAGTCATGTGAGGGTACAGCAGGTAAGTGAATACTGAACACAATGCAGTATGCCTTCGTGCCCTGTAGCTATGATAGATCTTGCAGCAGAGAACCCAACTGAGATCTGGATACTGGAGAGGGTATCCCAGAAGAGGAAACATTTGAAACAAAACCTGAATGAGTAAACTGGCATTTACCAAATAAAGAGGAGACATATCAGAGAGAAACAGAGAAAGAAAATGCAAATGCCTAGAGAGGCTAGAAGAACTGGGAGAGGAGTCACAGATCATTTTGAAGAACAACTTTCTGCCTGAAAAATTCTGGGTCCTCTTTGGAGTAGGAAAAGAAGTCATGTTTGGAGATACCAAGAACTGAGTACAAAGAAGATTTGAGAAGAGTGATGAAACACCCGTTGTGGGGAACTGGGAAGAAGCGGACAAGAGGACACGAGAAGGATTTCTGGGTGTAATGAGTAATTAGCTGAACTTCAGAGACCATCATTATTAGCTTATCAGTCTACTGCGTTGTGTGAGTTCTCTGGCACTACTCGCTCCGGATGAGGAATAGGGAAGACCAAGGAGGGAGCTGATCTGGTGCTGGATTTTGCTGGTCCAGCACTGCAGACACTGGGGCAGGGTGAGGGATGATCCTGGCAAGAGAGGGACTAAGGCAATCGATCATGAAGTCTAGATGGAAGAGCAAGGGAGGTAAAAGGAGGAGAGAATGGAGGAGTCAGAGTGAGAGGGAAGAACCAGTACTGTGGGACAACTGTATGAGGAGGCTAGAGTGAAAAGAAATTGGGAACAGAGTGAGCCTTTGGAGTTTTCAGCAATGGAAAGTTCAGCGTAGTGAAGTGACAGGATTCAAGGAGGATCCGTGACGTTGAGGATGTCAGGGAACTCAAGATGGATGTGTTGAATGGATCATACAGATATTAGAGACATTCAGGATGATAAATGCTCTAAGCAGATAAATATATGTAATGTAAATTATTTTGGGCTTCCTAGATGGCTCAGTGGGTAAAGAATTTACCTGCAATGCAAGAGATCCAGAAGACTTGGGTTTGATCCCTGGGTCAGGAAGTAGGGCATGGCAACCCACTCCCAGTATTCTTGCCTGGAGAATTCAATGGACAGAGGAGTCAGTGGGCTACAGTCTGTGGGGTCACTGAGAGTCAGACATGACTGAGCATAAATGCTCTAAGCAGATAAATATATGTACTGTAAATTATATTACACCATACTTTTTTCATTGCTTTTTTCTCCCTTATATCTTTTTGGGCCATTTACCAACAGGAAATTAGTAAAAAAAAAAAAAAAAATGCAGATTTCTAGAATTTAAGAAGTTTGTGTGAAATGATAGTTTCCATCTTAATAACTTTAGCATACTTCTTTGAGAAATCCATAAAAGTCAGTTCGAGGGCAATCAGTCTGAGTTTCTCCCCAAAACGGTGTATCCACCACATGAATGCAGAACTAGAAGAGACTAAATCCTTCTTTGTTCAGAAAGTCTGTTAGAGATGAGGGGGGTGCTCAGTAAATAACCACCCATTTCTTTGTCCAAATTCAGAACCAATTGATAGAGACATAGGAGTAAAACAGATAGTTCTAGAAACCTCAGCTTTATGACTGACAGAAGCTAGACCAATAAAGCTGCTCAGAGGCAGAGCTAAATGGATGCATAGTGACTGTAGACCCTTTCTGCTTAGGCCTTCCTGATTCATCTTGGCTGGGGGGCAGGAACATGGAATGTCTGCAACCTGCAGATAGATTCCTTCTCCCAGATTCAACAGTTAAGTCATGAGGAATGAGTTGGAAGAGGGGAAGCCAGAAATGCTCAGTCTGGTCAGAGCCCTCCCCACAGAAATATGAGGAGTGAGAAGTATTCCCCACAGAAGAATCTCTAGGTGTCAGGAGATTTATCCTGTATCAGTGAATAAGACTGAGAATTTTTATAGCCTGTGTTTTTCCTTTCTCAGAGACTGTGTACCCCAGACCCCTGGTGGTACCCCTGTTCCTGCTGAAAGGACACTTGTGCATTTGAACACTCTCAAGGACCGTCATCCAGGTGATTTGTGGGCTCGGATGCACATCTCCTCCCTGGAATATGCTGCAGGAGACATTACCCGAAAAGGAAGGAAGAAAGACAAAGCTCGAGTGAGTGAACTGCTCCAAGGCCTTGCATTTTCTGGTGATTCAGATGTGGAAGAGGATAACGGGCCTGAGACCCAGCCTGCTCCAAAAAGGCGAAAGGGATCAGGTGTCCCAGAGAAGAACTGGACCAAAAGAGATATTAAACCCAACTTTCCATGCTGGTCAGCACTGGATTCTGGACTTTTGAATCTCAAGAGTGAAAAGTTGAACCCAGTAGAGTTCTTTGAGTTATTTTTTGATGATGAAACATTCAGCCTGATTGTCAGTGAAACCAATAATTATGCTTCTCAGAAAAATGTCAACTTGGAAGTCACAGTTCAGGAAGTGAGGTGTGTGTTTGGTGTCCTGCTTCTGAGTGGACTCGTGCAGCGTCCCAGAAGGGGGATGTACTGGGAATCGTCTGATGCTGACCAGAACCTGGTTAGAGATGCAATCAGAAGGGATAGATTTGAATTGATTTTCTCATACCTGCATTTTGCAGATAATAGCCATCTAGATCAGAATGATAAGTTCACAAAATTGAGGCCTCTCATAAAGCAAATGAATAAAAATTTTCTTCTATATGCTCCCCTCGAAGAATACTACTGTTTTGATAAGACAATGTGTGAGTGCTTTGATAGTGACCAATTTCTGAATGGTAAATCTATTAGAATTGGCTATAAAATCTGGTGTGGTGCTACCACAGAGGGTTATCTGGTTTGGTTTGAGCCTCATCAAGAAGAAGCAACTCTGATGGCAGGTAAGGATCCTGATCTTGGTTTTGGTGGAAACCTCGTGATGAATTTTGCTGACGTTCTTTTAGCAAGGGGTCAGTATCCATATCACCTGTGCTTCGATGGCTTTTTCACAAGTGTCACATTGGTGTCAGCCTTGAAGAAGAAAGGGGTGAGGGCAACAGGGACAATTCGTGACAGCAGGACTGAAAAATGCCCCCTTATGAGTGCAGAACATATGAAAAAAATGAAGAAGGGGTACTGTGATTTCCGAGTAGAAGAAAATGATGAGATAATTTTGTGTCGTTGGCATGGTGATGGTATTATCAGTCTGTGTTCCAATGCGGTTGGCATAGAGCCAGTCGATGAGATACACTGTTTTGCCAGTGACAAGGAGATCCCTCAGATAAGTCAACCATCCATAGTGAAACTGTATGATGAATGCAGGGAAGGTGTAGCTAAAATGGAACAGATCACTTCCAAATACAGGGTGAGAATAAGAAGCAAGAAATGGTACTCAGTTTTGGTGAGCTATATGATTGACATAGCCATGAGCAATGCATGGCAGCTACACAGAGCCTGTAACCCAGGTGCCTCTCTAGACCTCGGGGATTTTCGAAAATACGTTGCACATTTCTACTTGGAGCATAACGCGAATATATCAGATTAAGGCAGGTGAAACACAATGAAGACATTAATAAAACACAGAAAAGTCACAACTATACAGCAGATTGTACCCAAGCAAACATGATGTATGTATACAATTAACTATTTCTTTTTAAAATGTAGAGTTTCAAAAACTGTTATAACAAATGATCTGTGAAAATGTTGAAATCCATTTTATGTGTCTAATTTTGATATAAACATATGGAAATCCTTTATTAGTTGCATTGAATTGATTATCCATTTAAAGAATGAAATCCTTCCTTTTTTTTTCCTGGTAGTTTTCTCTGGGGAATGCCATTTATAAATGCAGGCAGAATTTAATATAATCCCTATCAAATCACTCATTAACATTTTTCACAGAACTAGAACAAATAATTAAAAAATGTATCTGGAACCACAAAAGACCCAGAATTGCCAAAGCAGTCCTGAGGAAAAAGAACAAAGCTAGAGGCGTAACCTTCCCAGACTTCTGACAATACTACAAAGCTAGAGTAATCAAAACAATGTAATATTGGCACACAAAAAACAGACATATGGATCAATGGAACAGAATAAAGAGCCCAGAAATAAACCTACATCTATGATCAAACTTTGACAAGAGGCAAGAATATACGAAGTAGAAAACAGTCTTCAAATGGTACTGGGAAAGTTGGACAGGCATGTGTACATCAATAAAGGTAGAACACACCCTCATACCACATACAAAAATAAACTCAAAATGACTTAAAGATAAATATAAGACATGACATCATAAAACTAGAAGAGAGCCTAGATAATTGATTCTCTGACATAAATCGTAGAACTTTTTCCTTAGGTTAGTCCCCCAAGTCAACAGAAATGAAAGCAAAAATAAACAGATGGGGCCTAATCAAACTTAACAAACTTTTGCACAGCAAATAAAAACATAAGCTTTTGCACAGCAAACAATAAACAAAATGAAAAGACAACCCATAGACTAGGAGAAAATATATGCAAATGATGTGACTGACAAGCCACAAATTTGGCTTAATTTCCAAAGTATACAAATAGCTCATACAACTCAGTAACAGAAAAATAACCCAATCGATAAATGGGCCGAAGACCTACATAGACATTTCTTCAAAAAAGACATACAAAAGTCCAAAAGGCACATGTGAAACGATGCTCAACATTGCTAATTATTACAGAGATGCAAGTTAAAGCTACAATGAGGTATCACCTCACACCAGTCAGAATGGCTGTCATCAACAAGTCCACAAATGGGTCTTCCCTGGGGCACAGTGAATGAGAATCCACCTGCCAATACAGGAGACACGGGTTTGATTCCTGGTATGGTCAGTGCATCAGAGCAACTAACCCCTTGCATCACAACTATTGAGCCTGTGCTCTCAAGCCCACAACTACTGAGCCCGAGTGCCACAAATACTGAAGCACCTGCATGCCTAGAGCCTATGGTCTGCAACAAGAGAAGCCACCACAATGAGAAGCCCACACGCTGCTACTAGAGAAAGCCTGTGTGCAGCAACGAAGACCCTGCATGCTGCTGCATAATCAAAAATAAATAATACATTTTAAAGACTACAAATAACAAATGTTGGAGATGATGTGCAGTGAAGGGAACCCTTCTATACTGTTGATGGGAATGTAAATTGGTGCAGCCACTATGGAGTCTGGGCTTCCCAGGTGGCTCAGTGGTAAAGAATCCGCCTGCCAACGTAGAAGTCATAGACAGATTTTCCTGAATTGGGAAAATAACCTGGAGGAGGAAATGGCAACCCACTCCAGTATTCCTGCCTGGAAAATTCCATGGACAGAGGAGCCTGGTGGGCTACAGTCCATGGGGTCACAGAGAGTCAGATGTAACTGAGTACACACTATGGAGAACAGTATGAAGTTTCCTTAAAAAGCTAAAAATATAATCCAGCAATCCCATTCCGAGGCATATATCAAGAGAAAAACCCTAATTCAAAAAGACACGTGTACCCCAGTGTTCACAGCAGCACTATTTACAGTAGCCAAGCCATGGAAGCAACCTAAATGTTCATTGAATGGATGGATAAAGAAGATGTGTTGCATATATACAATGAAATACTACTCAGTCATAATGAAGTATTTCTATTGGCAGCAACATGGATAGAACTAGAGATCATCATCCTAGGTGAAGTAGGTCAGAGAAACACAAAATCACTGATGTGGAATCTAAAATAGGATACAAATGAACTTTTTTACAAAACAGACTCATTGATATAGAAAACTTACAGTTACCAAAGGGGAGAGAGTGGGAGAGGGATAAATGAGGAGTTTGGGATTAGCGGATATGCAGTGCTATATGTAAAACAGGTAAACAACAATGTCCTACTGTGTATAGCACAGGGAACTATATTCAATATCAAATGATAATGGAACAAAAAATAACCACAGAATGGCACTGAATCCATAGCTGAAAATCAAGACAGATCCCATGAGGTCAGGAAGATCTAAATAAAACGCAGGTGTCAGAGGCTGATGACCTGAGCATTGGTATAACCACTTCTGACTGTGTGTAGGCAAGGGTGTTGAAGTTCTGTAAAGGGCAAACTGGAGGTGAAGCAGTGTCTTTGAGTACTGAAAAGTGTGTCCTATTGTGACTGTGGAAATTGGCAGCAGAAGCCAAAGGAGTCAAGAAAACAGGAAATATGGAGCAAATCAGGGTAACAATAGAATCATCAGGAGAAGAAAGGCAAGGGTAGCAGTAAAGTTGACATAAAGCCTATGGTGAAAACTACTAAGGAGATTAAATGAGTCCAGGATTCAAGTCATCAGAGTACGTAACCAAAGGAGAAAAACTTGGGGGGTGGGGGCGGAAAGTGAATGACGTGAACTGTGACTCTTTAGTGCTGAAGTTTAGTATTGATGAATTAGACAGATCTCACTCATTTCTGTGAGACATACATTGCATTCCTTTCACACCCTAACCTGTACCTTCCCAATCTTGGCTGGATGGCAAGTAGTCTGACTTGAATTCCTTCAACAGGCATGAAATTACCCACATGCTGAGGTGCAAGTGTAAGCCATGCATAACAGTAACAGATTCACTTACTCCACGTTCAGATACTCAATTGTTATTTAATTAATCTGTTATTCCTTGTGAAATGCATCACTAAGGTAGATTGGCTTCTGCTTTCAGTGGAATGTCTGGTATCTATGTGAAAGTGTTAGCCACTCAGCTGTGTCCAACTCTTTGCAACCCTATGGACTGTAGCCTGCCAGGCTCCTCTGTCCATGGAATTTCCCAGGCAAGAATAAGGTATCCACAAATACCCACTTACAAGAGTATTAATAGAATGCAGGTTTGAATTAAATGATAAGGGACTTCCCCAGCAGTCCAATGGTTAAGACTGTTTCCAATGCAGGGGGCATGGGTTCAATCCCACTGTGCCACATGGCCAATAAATAAACAAATGATAAATGACTAGTACAGAGAGTGGTTGCTAATGTGGGCAGGAATTATTTACAGAATAAACTCTTATTTCACTTTCTATCTTGATCTTTAGAGCCCTCTGTCCGTCGTCTACTTGGCAGTTATCAAAAGGTTGTATTTATTATCTCCCCCTTCCAAATGTGTTCTTCTCAAGAGCTCCATAATTAAATACATAAATGACTTCAGTACCCACCCAGGGACCATAGATGTCATCTGTGATTCCTTTCTACCACCCACCTCTTAATCTCTCTTGAGTCTGTAGCTCTCCTCCTGGCTTCCCTGACTGTCATTTAGATCACAGTTCTGTGATATCAAGGGCTTCCCGGGTGGTGCAGTCGTAAAGAATTTGCCTACCAATTCAGGAGACACAGGTTCGATCCCTGGGTCCGGAAGATCCCCTGGAGGGTGAAATGGCAAAACACTCCAGTATTCTTCCCTGGGAAATCCCATGGACAGAGGAGCCTGGCAGGCTATAATCCATAGGGTCCCAAAGAGTCTGACACGACTGAGGGACTGAGCACACTCGTGTACACACACACACACAGTGATGTAGCCTTGCTGCCTGAAAATGCGCGCACACGCACGCACACACAGACATTGTGATGTGGCCTGTCTGCCCACCACGGCCTCCCTCAACCACCACCATGCCCCCCACCCAAGCACATCCACACTGAGAGTTCTAAAGAGCAAATCAGCACCAGCTATGCAGGAGGCAGAAACAGTGTAAGTAATATTTATAAAGCAGCATAAATGTGGCACTGGAAAGCCTTTGCTTTGGGCAGATTACGCTTTCTGAGCCTGGCCTACACTCTTACCATGACCCTCAAAGTGGCTCCACAGTTAAGAAGAATCAGTGATCCAAGGGATATGGTGAGGGACTCTAGTCCTAAGACTAAGGCAGAACTGGCCCAGGCTAGCTGTACACACCAGGACCTGCTCAGAAGTGATGGAGAAATAAGCTAGAAGGAACCTAGTTCCCTGAGTGCTGGAACAGAACCCTGGCAGTTGCCTTCCTCCAAAAGTTTACATGTGAGGACCTAAACTTATATCTTGGTGAAGTCATTGCTCCTGGGGGGTCTCTGTTACTCCTATAGCTCCCAGAGATGGCCAGAGTCAGGCCCAAGGAAATCCTGGTAGCAGAAGTGCTGTTTGCAGACTTCCTGCTGTGAGGGACTCTTCCCTTGCAGGCTAGATTCCTGAGTATATGAAGCTTTCCACTTTGACTCATGTAGCCCTTTTTTGTTCCAGAGGGAACTGGCATGACCACAACTGGGGCTTCTCTTGCTTCTCCAGATAGTCCAGATAATTTAGCGGCAGGTTCACTCTACCTGAAGTCTGGGATTCAGCAGAATTCCCATTCAGTATCTCATGCTCCAGAGGTAGCCCAGTTTTTTTTAATGACACATATATGTACACACACATGTACATATATACACATACACAAATGTACACACATATTAATATGCATTCAGTTCAGTTCAGTCGCTCAGTCGTGTCCGACTCTCCGCGACCCCATGAATCACAGCACTCCAGGCCTCCCTGTCCATCACCAACTCCCGGAGTTCACTCAAACTCATGTCCACAGAGTCGGTGATGCCTTTACTTAATACATATTAATTATAGGGTTAATATATAGACTATAAAGAATTTTTACACATCAATAAGGAAAAGTTAGGGAATTCCCTGACAGTCCAGAGGTTAGGACTCTATGCCTTCACTGTTGAGGGTCCAGGTTTGATCCCTGGTCAGGGAACAGAGACCTTCCACAATCCACATGGTACAGCCTGGGGATAAAAAAGTTAAAAAGCCCAAAAGGAGGCTGGACAAAGGATATGAATCAAGAACTCACAAAGGAAGAAATGCAAATGACCAATAAACATATAAAAAGAGGCATAATTCCATTAATATTTGGAGATTAAAAATAAAAACAAGACACCATTACACACCTAACAGATTGACAAGTATTTAAAAGTTTAATAAAATATTGTCAGGGATATGGAATGTAAATTGGCACAGCCAATCTGGAGGTACTTAAATATCAAAAATTTAAATGCATAATGATGTGATATGTTAATTTTATCATCCCACTGTCCTTGAGAACTAGAAGTCTTAACATGGGAGGAAAGTGTGGTAGGCAGGCTCTAAGATGTCCTCCAGTGACCACAGTTCCCAGTATTCAAAACCTTACATAATCCCCACAACCTTTAAATAGCTGCTTCTAACCAATATAATGGGCTTCCCTAGTGGCTCAGATGGTAAAGAATCTGCTTGCAATGCAGGAGACTTGGGTTCAATCCCTGGGTTGGGAAGATCCCCTGGAGGAGGGCATGGTAACCCACCCCAGGGTTCTTGCCTGGAGAATCCCCAAGGACAGAGGAGCCTGGCGGACTACAGTCTATGGGGTCACAAAAAGGCAGACATGGCTGAGCAACTAAGCACACACAACCAATATATACAGTAATGTTGAGGCAATGTCACTTCTGTCAATAGGTGACCAAAAACACTGTGATTTCTGTTTGGTAGCTGATGCTCACCCCTGGGGATTTTGATGAAGCAAGCAATCATGATTTAAACAAAACAAAAACACAATCTATAGACTTCAAGAGAATAGTTGCAAATGATGTGACCTATAAGGGATGATTTCCAAAATACACAAACAGCTCATACAACACAATAACAACAATAACAAACCCCAACCAACCAGTCAAAAAATGGACAGATCTAAACAGACATTTCTTCAAAGAAGACATACAGATGGCCAAAAGGCACATGAAGTGTTCATCATCGCTAATTATTAGAGAAACACAGGTGATACAATGAGGTATCACTTCACACCAGTCAGAATGGCCATCATCAAAAAATCTACAAACAACAAATGCTGGAGAGGATGTGGAGAAAAGGGAACCTTTCCGCACTGTTGTTGGAAATGTAAACTGGAATAGCCACTATGAAGAACAGTATGGAGATTCCTTAAGAAACTAAAACTAGAGCTACCATGTGATCCTGCAATCCCACTCCTGGACATATATCCGGAGAAAAATATGGTTTGAAAGGATACATGCACCCCAGCGTTCACTGTGGTGCTATTTACAATAGCCAAGACATGGAAAACCTGAATGTCCATCAATAGATGAATGGATAAGCAAGATGTGCTTACCGTTGTGCCACCTGGGAAGCCCCAGCAAATACAATGCAATAGGAAAAAAGAAATGAAGGGGAAATCTAATTGAAAGAGACAAGACTTATCAGCCAAACACATTTGGCGGATATCATGGGGGTCCTGATTTAAGCAAACATTTAAAGACATGCCCTTCATGTCTTTCCACTTGAGCAGAGAGAAGTGAAGTAACTCACCTACAGCCACAACAGTGGACAGGAACAAACCACAGCACAGCAGTGCCCTGCCACCAAGAAGCAAACGTGTCTCTCCTCTCACCCTTCAGCTTTCCCTGCTCCTCTTCCCATCCAGCTCTGGCTGCCTGCAGAGATCCTGCACCTGGCTGCACTCACTCCCCATGTCTCCCGTCCTAGCTCCAGCATCATTAACATCACCTGACCTCCAGGAATCCATCCATTTCTTCCTCTTGTTCACCACCAGGGTATCTGCACCACCCCCTCTCCCATTGCTTTCAAGACAGAGCTAGTCACACAAAATACTTGACACCTGCTTAAGTGGTTTCACCTGTGTTTTCTGGATAAGGGAGAACAACTTTCTGGGGGCTGGGGTGGGTTGTTGTTGTTCAGTTACTACGCTGTGGCTGATTCTTTTCGATCCCATGAACTGCAGCCCGCCAGGCTTCCCTGTCTTTCACTATCTCCCTGAGTTTGCTTAAACTTATGTCCATTGAGTTAGTGATGCCATTCAACCATCTCATCCTCTGTCGCCCCCTTCTCCTCCTGCCCTCAATCTTTCCCAGCTGTGGGGGGTTGGGGGAGGACAAAGTTTCTGGATGCTTAGTAGGAGAGAGCACTAGACAGTCAGTCAGTCTCGAATACTTTGCACAATTTCGCCTGCCTGGGAGGTGACAATCACTTCATGTCACCAAGCTCAGTTTACTCAACAGTGAATGTGAATGGTAAATAGCATGTCTTCCTCTTCTAGGGGGACGGTGAGGAGCACCTGTGAAACCCCAGGGGAAAGCTTTTTAGTCTACACCATAAGGCCTCTGCACCAGCCCATCCCCTTCCTGAGTCACCCTCCCACGCAGCACCAACTCCCTCACCTGCTCCAAATCTTAGGTCAAATACCTCCTTCTCAGTGAAGCCTTCCCTGACCACCTGAGTTAATGAAACCCCACTCCTTTATCCTGCTCCATTATCTTCTGTTTCCAAAACACTTTATTACACTATCATTTATTATGTGCTGTGCTTAGTCGTTAGTCGTGTCCAACTCTTCGTGACCTCATAGACTGTTGCCCACCAGGCTCCTCTGTCCATGGAATTTTCCAGGCAAGAATACTGGAGTGGGTTGCCATCTCCTTCTCCAGGGGAACTTCTGGACCCAGGGATTGAACTCGTGTCTCGTGTCTCCTGCACTGGCAGACAGATCCTTTACCACTGTGCCACCTGGGAAACCTCATTTATTATACTTACTGTTTATTGTTTTTCTCAAGCAGGGTTCCCTGATGTGTCCCAAGTCCCTGCAACAGTGCCCACTGGCCTAAAGTGGTGCTCAGTAAGTGCTGCTGACTGGCTGAGTGCTCTGCTCACTGCCTGAACTTCCCGTCTTTTCTAGATGCTCCTCTGCTCACAGGCACTGAAAATCCTTCATGTCACTGTCGTGAGGCTGTGTGTGTGTTATCAGCTACTTTGGACTAGACTGATGAAAGAGAAACTGAAAAACAAAACAAAACAAAAATGCAACATTCCCCGATTCTCCCTTTGGTTTCCTTAGGTCGCAGGCCTGCCCTATCAGGCCATTTCCTCCCATCTCTCCTCTCCTCCCCTGTGCTTTTCTCCTTTCTGCCTTGAGCCTCTCTCTTATGTGTGCTTTCTCCTTTGTCACCTTATCTTTGCCTTTCTGGAAAGGTGAGACAGGAAAGGGCTGTCTGAGCCCTGGGGCTGGAATCTCAGAGGGACCAAACTGAAGGTCTGTGTTGAAGGTGAGCGTGGTCTCTAGTAGCACCCTAGCTAAGGACATGCAGCTGAGTCCTTGTCCTTGTGTCCCGAGATGCTGCAGGGGGCGGGTGCAGTGAGGACTGCAGGTCTGCACTGTACTTGTAAACATGGACAGTTCCTTTCCCCTCACCCTGGGAGTTCATGTGAAGGGGAGAGAGAAGGCATAGTGGAAGCTCTGGAGCAGCGGCTTTTTCCTAAAGCAATCGTTTACAGGGATGACTTAGACTTCCTAAGTGATGAATCTGCCTGTGCAGAGCAGAGAACGCTGCCTGGTTTCCCAACCACCTCAGCCACCTGCCCATTGCACTTCACGGGCATCTCACTCCTCTGAGGGTGGGGCTGGCAGTGGGGAGCATAGGTGTAGGGGCAACATGCAGATTAGGGGTTGCAGTGGGAGGATGAGAAGGAAATGGATTTGCCTGACACCTCTAGCTGTAGAAGAACCATCAGGACTGTCTGGGGTCCTGATATTCAAATGTGCTCCATGAACCAGCAGCATCAGCATCACTGGGAGTTTGTTGAAAATGCAGATTCCAGGGCTCCACCATTACCTTTTGAATTAGAATCTATTTTAACAAGATTCCAGATGATTTGTAGATACTCTAAAATTCAATAAGCACTGTTCTGGGGACTTCCCTGGTGGTCCAGTGCTTAAGCCTCCGTGCTTCTACTGCAGGCAGCATGAAGTTCCATCCCTGGTCAGGGAATTAAGATCCTGCATGCCCCGAAGTAAGGCCAAAAAAAAGCACTATTTTAAATAGTCTGCATTTAGCTAATGTTCTGTTTCCAAATGAAACAGTCAAGGAATTTTAGTTGTTGTTGTTGTTATGGTCCCCAAGCTATAAGGAAAACCAAATATATATATATATATATATACATACACATATGTATTTACATATATATACACACACACACCTATATATATTTACATATACACACACACATATATAGGCTTAACTTTTTTAAAATAAACTTTGAAGACATACTTAGCATGGTATATTTTTAAGTTGAACTTATACAGTTCCTTTCTTTTGAAATTCTGATTAACATTTTGACAGTGGAAAAAAGTATGATGAGATTGTCAGCAGAGGCATTTAATATTCCATTTAGTTCAAAGAGGATACTTAAAATTCTACCAGCTGATCACCAAAGAATTGATGCTTTTGAATTGTGGTGCTGGAGAAGACTCTTGAGAGTCCCTTGGACTGCAAGGAGATCCAACCAGTCCATTCTAAAGGAGATCAGTCCTGGGTGTTCATTGGAAGGACTGATGCTAAAGCTGAAACTGCAAAACTTTGGCCACCTCATGCGACGAGTTGACTCACTGGAA
This sequence comes from Moschus berezovskii, assembly GCF_049115385.1. Taxonomy (NCBI): domain Eukaryota; kingdom Metazoa; phylum Chordata; class Mammalia; order Artiodactyla; family Moschidae; genus Moschus; species Moschus berezovskii. The sequence goes on along the minus strand of NC_142482.1, from coordinate 41,403,693 downwards.
AAGACTCTGATGCTGGGAAGGATTGGGGGCAGGAGGAGAAGGGGACAACAGACAATGAGATGGCTGGATGGCATCACCGACTCGATGGACGTGAGTTTGAGTGAACTCCAGGAGTTGGTGATGGACAGGGAGGCCTGGCGTGCTGTGATTTATGGGGTCACAAAAAGAGTCGGACATGACTGAGCGACTGAACTGAACATTCATTAGATGGTATTATTTCTTAGGTAAATCTCAGTGTACATTTATTGAGTTATATTTTCAGTGCTTTACAAGTCTGTCTTAATCTCATGTATCCTATGAGAAGGGCACTCTTACCCCCTATTAAATTTATAGATAGGGAGACTGTAGCATAGGGACATTTAATTAAACTGCCCAAGGTCACAGAGCTCACAGATGGAGAGGCAGGTACTGAACCTGGACAGTGTGGTACCTGACTTGTGTGTTTAACCCTGACAGTAAATGGCCTGGACCTGCTGGTCTCCCCAGTTAAGCGTAAGCTGCCTGAGGTCAGATGCTCCGTTTCTTTATAATCTCAATGACGCTGCTTACAGTGGCCTTCCACATGGCTAAACTTCTAAAGCCTGTGACAGAAAAGGCTATGAATAAAACAGAAACATTGCAAAGGGTTTATTATTATTGGCCTCATCACATGGCACGTGGGATCTCAGTTCCCTGACCAGGAATCGAGTCTGTGCCCCCTGCATTAGGAGTGTGGAGTCTTAATCACTGGACCACCAGGGAAGTTCCACAAAGGTCTTAAAGTATCATCTGATTCGTTATTTAAAACAAAAATGGGAACCTTACATATAGTAATGACCTGCACTGAGAATTTGGAGTTCAATATCAAAATTGGACATGGATTTCTAAACCATCAAATCTATAGGCTTCACACCAGGGGTAATGCTGCTTAGTAAATGAGTTTGCCAACCATTCCAATGAAAGTATTAAAGAGAACATCCATTACATTCCCGGGGATATTGTTGACAATGATAATGATTTTCTAAGGAATAGGAACAATTCTTATTCCCCCAAACCTTATTGCGTTTAAAATGTCACTTTTACAAAAAAAAAAAAACTCACCTCTGAATATCCTTTGAGTATATACACAAATGCTAGTCATTTAGAGTTGTTCAATATTAAGTATTACTCAATAATGGCCCCTACATACCAATTTATTTCCAGGTAAGATTTGGTTGCTTTAAGGGAAATTGTTAGAAATGAACCAAGGGATAGGGAAGAAGGAAGCTGCCCAGCAAGTGCCCACATGCCCACACCCACAGTCATCCACTCAGATGACAGCAGCACATGGTCTGCAAAAAAATCATGCATTCCAAAGCAAAATAAATTTCTTAAGAGTAAAATAAGCCATTTGAATATCTTACTTTCCCAAGGATCACCTCACTGAAGGGCCCTGGTGGTCCACAGGGTTAGTTTAGTCCAGTTTGACAACAGTATGGATTCTAAAATGCCTAATGAGGTTGCAGTGATGACTGAAAGCTTTCCCACACTCATCACACTCATACGGTCTCTCTCCAGTGTGGCTTCTCTGATGTTTTATAAGGAGTGTTCGCCTACTAAAGCTTTTACTGCACTGACCGCACTGATAGGGTTTCTCACCAGTGTGGATTCGGAGATGCTGGAAAAGCCCTGCATTCTGACTGAAGGCTTTCCCACACTCATTACAGCGATAGTGCTTCTCCCCAGTGTGTATTCTCTGATGCTGAACAAGATACGAGCTCAGGCGGAAGGTTTTCCCACACTCTTTACATTCATACGGTTTTTCCCCTGTGTGGATCCTTCTGTGTCTAATGAGGCCATTGCTGGCACTGAAGGCTTTCCCGCAGTCCTTACAATGATAGGGTTTCTCTCCAGTGTGGCTTCGCTGATGTTCAATCAGGCCTGACCTCTGGCTGAAGGTCTTTCCACATTCTTCACATTCATATGGCTTCTCCCCAGTGTGGATTCTCTGGTGCTGAATGAGAACTGAACTCTGAGTAAAGCTTTTCCCACACTCGTTGCACTTGTGACGTCTCTCTCCAGTGGGCTGTCTGCTCTGTTTTTCTGCCCTGCTCTCACGTTTACACATTTCTTTATATTTAGAATCTAAAGGAACATCTCTTTGGAGTCTGCTAGTCTCAAAATGTCCCATTTCTTTTAAGACTTCCTGTTTTGATGTCAAGTCCTGGTTTTCAAGGACAGTTTCACCATCTAGAATAATAAACAGATCAATGTCATTTTTTTCCTTTATGACACAGTATAACCATAGGATGGGAAAGAGGAAGATTGATGTCAAATATACACAATTAGGATCCAAAACTGGCAGTGTAATGTAACAACCTAAATCGAGATATGGAGACAAAGTAAGGGGTAACCAGCACCTGCCGAAATGGCTGGAGGAGGTCACCTAGACAAGGTGAGGCTCCCAGAGAAGATGTACGCAAGCAGGCACCGTGAAGGGCTTACTACAAAGCAGGGGCTGCTTTAAATGTTTTATATATATTAACTTATTAAATCTTCAAATGACTCTCTGACTCTGTACTCTGATTATTTCCATTTTACAGATGCATAAACTGAAGGCACAGGAAGGTTACTTGACCTGTTCAATGTCACATAGCTTCTAAGTATCAGTGCTTAAATTCCAACTGAAACAATTTGGCCCGAGTCCACAGTCTCAACTATTACCCTATATTGAACCACCAGAGATCCTCTGAATGGACCTGAAAACGTCCTTACCTTGCTCTCCAAATTTGTGGAGCCCAAAAGATTCACATTTGAGCTGTGTCACCATGGACTGAAGTTGGAAAGCTGTTGACTCCTGCTTGGCCTTCAAATGTACTGCATCCCCTGAAAGCATTTCAGCAAGTCCATGTTCACAATCTGGGGCCTGAAGGCAGGTAGGTATATTTGGGTTCATAAGAGGAGGACTACTGGAACCTGGACTCACACTCAATGAGAGAGATCATATGGAACTGTATGAGCCATTTTATGCAATTGCACAGTGGAAAGCCCAGAGTATAATTCCACACCCAAAAGCAGAAGGGGGAGAACAAGAGTGGCCCAATGTAGTGTGATGGTTTAAAATATGTTCGTAAGCTCTTCAATGTTATTTCCACTAAAAGGTGGAGCCTGATTTCTCTCCCCTTGAGTGAGAGCTGTACTTAAAATAGCTCCTTTCTACTGAATAGAATGTATGGCAGAAGTCATTGTATATAACTTCTGAGACTAAGTCATAAAAACATGAGGATTCATCCTTATCCTCTCTTCCTCTATTTCTGTCTCTCTCTCAGGGAAGCCAACTGTCATGCTGTGAGGACACTCAATGAGCCCTAAGGAGAAACCCAGTAAAGACCCCTGCCAACAACCAGTGAAGAACCAAGGCCCCCTACCAACAACCATGGGAGTGAGCCATCTTGAAAGTGGATCCACCAGCTGCAATAGGTCTTCAGGGGACTATAATCTTGGTTGACATCTTCACTGCAACCTCATGAGAGATTCTTCTAAGTGGCTCCTGAAACCTGATTCAGAAACTGGGAGGTAATTTTTTTTTTTTAAGCCATTAAAGCTTAGGGGATTACTTGTTACCCAGCAACAGAGAACTAATACATGTGGCTACAACCAACCAACCTGGGTCACCAAACTTCACCCTTCATTTCATATTCTATGTCCAGAAGGCCATCTTCCTCCTCTCACCTGGTTCTCTGGTTCACTGAGCTCTCGCTCCAGGTCTTCAACTGCAGCCACTGCCTCCTCCCCACTCTCAGGATGGTGCTCACGTACCCAGGCCTGGAGCTCCTTAGGAAGGATGGTCAGGAACTGCTCTAGCACCAGGAGCTCCAGGATTTGCTCCTTGGTATGTGTGTCTGGCCTCAGCCACTGATGACAGAGTTCCCGAAGCCGGCTCAGTGCTTCTCGGGGACCAGGAGTCTCTTGATAACAAAAGTGTCTAAAAAGTTGGCGGGAGGCCTCCTGGCCAGAAAAGTTGTTCTCTCGAAGGTAGGTTTCTTGGTCCCAGATAGGGTCTTTCTCCACCTTCACAATCTTAAGTCCATCCTGTTTCCCTGCTGAAGCCATTCTGGGATGAACTTAGAAGGGCTCAATCCAGCCTGGGGTGGACGTGTAAAACTGATTTAGGATCCTCTGATCTAATCTTCTTCAGAAGGATGCACCTGATGAGAAAAATTATGTCTTAATGAAATAAATAATGGGGAAATAAACAGTATAAGAACAATAATATCATACTATCATTCATGTTAATAAAAGGTATACATATGTATGTTTAGAAACTGAAATTTTAAAAAAGGCATATGGCAGAATACATTACTGACCCCATTTCTTCACCCTTCCCTGTAGACACGGACTTTGTTGTGTGCTCCTGCTATGATTCTGGGTTCAATACATGACCTGACTTGGCCAGTGTAATACTAACAAGTGTGATGGAAGCTAATGTGATTGCTCTTGCATGCTCGTGCCTTCTGTAACTGCTA